>NC_136070.1:8604677-9006174 GCF_964261635.1 Lissotriton helveticus | reverse complement strand
CCACCACCACACCCACCACCACCACATCTACCTCCACATCCACCACCACCACTACCACATCCACCACCACTGCATCCACCACCACATCCACAACCACCACATCCAACACCACCACTCCCACCACCTCCACACCCACCATTACCACATCCACCACATCCTCCACCACCACATCCACCACCACCACTAAATCCACCACCACATCCACTACCACCACATCCACTACCACCACATCCACCACCACCACATCCACCACCACCACCTCATCCACCACCACCACCACATCCACCACCACACCCACCACCACATCCACCACCACCACATCCACCACCACCACATCCACCACCACCACATCCACCACCACATCCATCTCCACATCCACCACCACCACATCCACAACCACCACATCCACCTCCACTTCCACCACCACCTCATCCACCACCACCACAACATCGACCACCATATCCACCACCACCACCACCACATCCACCACTACCACATCCACCACCGCATCACACCCACCACCACCACATCTACCACCACATCCACCACCACATCCACCACCACTACATCCACCACCACATCCACCACCACCACATCTAACACCACATCCACCACCACCTCACCCACCACCTCCACACCCACCATTACCAAATCGACCACATCCTCCACCACCACATCCACCACCACCACTACATCCACCACCACATCCACTACCACCACATCCACTACCACCAAATTCACCACCACCACATCCACAACCACCAACTCATCCACCACCACCACCACATCCACCACCACACCCACCACCACATCTACCACCACATCCACCACCACATCCACCACCACTACATCCACCACCACATCCACCACCACCACATCTAACACCACATCCACCACCACCTCACCCACCACCTCCACACCCACCATTACCAAATTGACCACATCCTCAACAACCACATCCACCACCACCACTACATCCACCACCACATCCACTACCACCACATCCACTACCACCAAATTCACCACCACCACATCCACCACCACCACCTCATCCACCACCACCACCACATCCACCACCACCACATCCACCACTACATCCACCGCCACCTCATCCACCACATCCACACCCACCACCACATCCACCACATCCACCACCTCATCCACCACCACCACAACATCGACCACCATATCCACCACCACCACCACCACATCCACCACTACCACATCCACCACCGCATCACACCCACCACCACCACATCTACCACCACATCCACCACCACATCCACCACCACTACATCCACCACCACATCCACCACCACCACATCTAACACCACATCCACCACCACCTCACCCACCACCTCCACACCCACCATTACCAAATCGACCACATCCTCCACCACCACATCCACCACCACCACTACATCCACCACCACATCCACTACCACCACATCCACTACCACCAAATTCACCACCACCACATCCACCACCACCACCTCATCCACCACCACCACCACATCCACCACCACACCCACCACCACATCCACCACCACCACATCTACCACCACCACATCCACCACCACATCCATCTCCACATCCACCACTACCACATCCACCACCACCACATCCACAATCACCACATCCACCACCACTTCCACCACCACCTCATCCACCACATCCACAAACACCACATCCACAATCACCACCACATCAACCACCACCACATCCACACCACCACATCCACAACCACCACATCAACCACCACCACATCCATTACCACCACCACACCCACCACCACCACATCCACCACAACATCCACCACCACATCCACAACCACCTCATCCACAACCACATCATCCACCACCACCACATCTACCACCATCACAACTACCACCACCACATCCACCACCATCACATCTACCACCACATCCACCACCACCAAAATCCACCACCACCACATCCACCACCACATTCAAGTCCACCACGTCCACCACCACCTCCTCCACCACCATCACATCCACCACCATCACATCCACCACCACCAAATCCACCACCTCCTCCACCACCACCACATCCACCACCACATCCACCACCATCACATCCACCACCACCTCCACCATCACATCCATCACCACCACATCCACCACCGCATCACACCCACCACCACCACATCTACCACCACATCCACCACCACATCCACCACCACTACATCCACCACCACATCCACCACCACCACATCTAACACCACATCCACCACCACCTCACCCACCACCTCCACACCCACCATTACCAAATCGACCACATCCTCAACCACCACATCCACCACCACCACTACATCCACCACCACATCCACTACCACCACATCCACTACCACCAAATTCACCACCACCACATCCACCACCACCACCTCATCCACCACCACCACCACATCCACCACCACACCCACCACCACATCCACCACCACCACATCCACCACCACCACATCCACCACCACATCCATCTCCACATCCACCACTACCACATCTACCACCACCACATCCACAATCACCACATCCACCACCACTTCCACCACCACCTCATCCACCACATCCACAAACACCACATCCACAATCACCACCACATCTACCACCATCACATCCACCACCACCACATCCACCACCACTACATCCACCACCAAACCCACCACCATATCCACCACCACCACATCCACCACCACCACATCCACCACCACATACATCTCCACATCCACCACTACCACATCCACCACCACCACATCCACAATCACCACATCCACCACCACTTCCACCACCACCTCATCCACCACATCCACAAACACCATATCCACAATCACCACCACATCAACCACCACCACATCCACACCACCACATCCACAACCACCACATCAACCATCACCACATCCATTAGCACCACCACACCCACCACCACCACATCTACCACAACATCCACCTCCACATCCACCACCACCTCATCCACCACCACATCATCCACCACCACCACATCTACCACCATCACATCCACCACCACCACATCCACCACCACTACATCCACCACCACATCCACTACCACTACCACCACATCCACCACCACCACCTCATCCACCACCACATCCAACACCACCTCATCCACCACATCCACAATTACCACATCCACAAACACCACCAAATCACCACCACATCCCCCACATCCACACCCACCACCACATCTACTACCACATCCACCACCTCATCCAACACCACCACCACATCCACAACCACCACATCTACCACCACCCCATCCATCACCACCACCACACCCACCACCACCACATCCACCACCACATCCACCACCACCTCATCCACCACCACCTCATCCACCACCACCAACTCTACCACCATCACATCCACCACCACCACATCCAACACCATCACATCCACCACCATCATATCCAAAACCACCACATACACCACCACCACATCCACCACCACCACATCCACCACTACATCCACCGCCACCTCATCCACCACATCCACACCCACCACCACATCCACCACATCCACCACCTCATCCACCACCACCACAACATCGACCACCATATCCACCACCACCACCACCACATCCACCACTACCACATCCACCACCGCATCACACCCACCACCACCACATCTACCACCACATCCACCACCACATCCACCACCACTACATCCACCACCACATCCACCACCACCACATCTAACACCACATCCACCACCACCTCAACCACCACCTCCACACCCACCATTACCAAATCGACCACATCCTCCACCACCACATCCACCACCACCACTACATCCACCACCACATCCACTACCACCACATCCACTACCACCAAATTCACCACCACCACATCCACCACCACCACCTCATCCACCACCACCACCACATCCACCACCACACCCACCACCACATCCACCACCACCACATCCACCACCACCACATCCACCACCACCACATCCACCACCACATCCATCTCCACATCCACCACTACCACATCCACCACCACCACATCCACAATCACCACATCCACCACCACTTCCACCACCACCTCATCCACCACATCCACAAACACCACATCCACAATCACCACCACATCAACCACCACCACATCCACACCACCACATCCACAACCACCACATCAACCACCACCACATCCATTACCACCACCACACCACCACCACCACATCCACCACAACATCCACCACCACATCCACAACCACCTCATCCACAACCACATCATCCACCACCACCACATCTACCACCATCACAACTACCACCACCACATCCACCACCATCACATCCACCACCACATACACCACCACCAAAATCCACCACCACCACATCCACCACCACATCCAAGTCCACCACATCCACCACCATCACATCCACCACCACATACACCACCACCAAAATCCACCACCACCACATCCACCACCACATCCAAGTCCACCACATCCACCACCACCTCCTCCACCACCATCACATCCACCACCATCACATCCACCACCACCAAATCTACCACCTCCTCCACCACCACCACATCCACCACCACATCCACCACCATCACATCCACCACCACCTCCACCATCACATCCATCACCACCACATCCACCACCATCACATCAACCACCACCTCATCCACCACCACATCCACCACCACCATATCCACCACCACCTCATCCACCACCACATCCACCACATCCACAATCACCACATCCACAAACACCACCACATCACCACCACATCCTCCACATCCACACCCACCACCACATCCACCACATCCCCTACACATCCACCACCTCATCCAACACCACCACCACATCCACAACCACCACATCCACCACCACCACATCCATCACCACCACCACACCCACCACCACCACATCCATCACCACATCCACCACCACATCCACCACCACCTCATCCACCACCACCTCATCCACCACCACCACATCTACCACCATCACATCCAACACCACCACACCCACCACCATCACACCCACCACCATCACATCCACCACCATCATATCCACCACCACCACATATACCACCACCAGATCCATCACCACCCCATCCACCACCACCATATCCACCACAACATCCACCACCACCTCATCCACCACATCCACACCCACCACCACATCCACCACATCCACCACCTCATCCACCACCACCACCACATCCACCACCACCACCACATCTACCACCACATCCACCACCACCACTACCACATCCACCACCACCACCACACCCACCACCACCACATCGACCACCACATCCACTACCACCACCACCACATCCACCACCACTGCATCCACCACCACATCCACCACATCCACAACCACCACATCCAACACCACATCCACCACCACCACTCCCACCACCTCCACACCCACCATTACCACATCCACCACAACCTCCACCACCACATCCACCACCACCACTACATCCACCACCACATCCACTACCACCACATCCACTACCACCACATCCACCACCACCACATCCACCACCACCTCATCCACCACCACCACCACCACATCCACCACCAGACCCACCACCACATCCACCACCACCACATCCACCACCACCACATCCACCACCACATCCATCTCCACATCCACCACCACCACATCCACCACCACCACATCCACAACCACCTCCACTTCCACCACCACCTCTCCATCACAAACACAAACACCACATCCACAATCACCACCACATCTACCACCACATCCACCACCACCACCACATCCACCACCACTGCATCCACCACCACATCCACCACCACCCACATCCACCACCACCACATCCAACACCACATCCAACACCACATCCACCACCACCACTCCCACCACCTCCACACCCACCATTACCACATCCACCACATCCTCCACCACCACATCCACCACCACTACATCCACCACCACATCCACTACCACCACATCCACTACCACCACATCCACCACCACCACATCCACCACCACCACCTCATCCACCACCACCACCACATCCACCACCACACCCACCACCACATCCACCACCACCACATCCACAACCACCACATCCACCACCACCACATCCATCACCACCACCACACCAACCACCACCACATCCACCACCACATCCACCACCACCTCATCCACCACATCCACACCCACCACCACATCCACCACATCCACCACCTCATCCACCACCACCACCACATCCACCACCACCACCACATCCACCACCACATCCACCACCACCACTACCACATCCACCACCACACCCACCACCACCACATCTACCTCCACATCCACCACCACCACTACCACATCCACCACCACTGCATCCACCACCACATCCACAACCACCACATCCAACACCACCACTCCCACCACCTCCACACCCACCATTACCACATCCACCACATCCTCCACCACCACATCCACCACCACCACTACATCCACCACCACATCCACTACCACCACATCCACTACCACCACATCCACCACCACCACATCCACCACCACCACCTCATCCACCACCACCACCACATCCACCACCACACCCACCACCACATCCACCACCACCACATCCACCACCACCACATCCACCACCACCACATCCACCACCACATCCATCTCCACATCCACCACCACCACATCCACAACCACCGCATCCACCTCCACTTCCACCACCACCTCATCCACCACCACCACAACATCGACCACCATATCCACCACCACCACCACCACATCTACCACCACATCCACCACCACATCCACCACCACTACATCCACCACCACATCCACCACCACCACATCTAACACCACATCCACCACCACCTCACCCACCACCTCCACACCCACCATTACCAAATCGACCACATCCTCCACCACCACATCCACCACCACCACTACATCCACCACCACATCCACTACCACCACATCCACTACCACCAAATTCACCACCACCACATCCACCACCACCACCTCATCCACCACCACCACCACATCCACCACCACACCCACCACCACATCCACCACCACCACATCCACCACCACCACATCCACCACCACATCCATCTCCACATCCACCACTACCACATCCACCACCACCACATCCACAATCACCACATCCACCACCACTTCCACCACCACCTCATCCACCACATCCACAAACACCACATCCACAATCACCACCACATCAACCACCACCACATCCACACCACCACATCCACAACCACCACATCAACCACCACCACATCCATTACCACCACCACACCCACCACCACCACATCCACCACAACATCCACCACCACATCCACAACCACCTCATCCACAACCACATCATCCACCACCACCACATCTACCACCATCACAACTACCACCACCACATCCACCACCATCACATCCACCACCACATCCACCACCACCAAAATCCACCACCACCACATCCACCACCACATCCAAGTCCACCACGTCCACCACCACCTCCACCACCATCACATCCACCACCATCACATCCACCACCACCAAATCCACCACCTCCTCCACCACCACCACATCCACCACCACATCCACCACCATCACATCCACCACCACCTCCACCATCACATCCATCACCACCACATCCACCACCGCATCACACCCACCACCACCACATCTACCACCACATCCACCACCACATCCACCACCACTACATCCACCACCACATCCACCACCACCACATCTAACACCACATCCACCACCACCTCACCCACCACCTCCACACCCACCATTACCAAATTGACCACATCCTCAACAACCACATCCACCACCACCACTACATCCACCACCACATCCACTACCACCACATCCACTACCACCAAATTCACCACCACCACATCCACCACCACCACCTCATCCACCACCACCACCACATCCACCACCACACCCACCACCACATCCACCACCACCACATCCACCACCACCACATCCACCACCACATCCATCTCCACATCCACCACTACCACATCTACCACCACCACATCCACAATCACCACATCCACCACCACTTCCACCACCACCTCATCCACCACATCCACAAACACCACATCCACAATCACCACCACATCTACCACCATCACATCCACCACCACCACATCCACCACCACTACATCCACCACCAAACCCACCACCACATCCACCACCACCACATCCACCACCACCACATCCACCACCACATACATCTCCACATCCACCACTACCACATCCACCACCACCACATCCACAATCACCACATCCACCACCACTTCCACCACCACCTCATCCACCACATCCACAAACACCATATCCACAATCACCACCACATCAACCACCACCACATCCACACCACCACATCCACAACCACCACATCAACCATCACCACATCCATTAGCACCACCACACCCACCACCACCACATCTACCACAACATCCACCTCCACATCCACCACCACCTCATCCACCACCACATCATCCACCACCACCACATCTACCACCATCACATCCACCACCACCACATCCACCACCACTACATCCACCACCACATCCACTACCACTACCACCACATCCACCACCACCACCTCATCCACCACCACATCCAACACCACCTCATCCACCACATCCACAATCACCACATCCACAAACACCACCAAATCACCACCACATCCCCCACATCCACACCCACCACCACATCCACTACCACATCCACCACCTCATCCAACACCACCACCACATCCACAACCACCACATCTACCACCACCCCATCCATCACCACCACCACACCTACCACCACCACATCCACCACCACCTCATCCACCACCACCTCATCCACCACCACCAACTCTACCACCATCACATCCACCACCACCACATCCACCACCATCACCATCATATCCAAAACCACCACATACACCACCACCACATCCACCACCACCACATCCACCACTACATCCACCGCCACCTCATCCACCACATCCACACCCACCACCACATCCACCACCTCATCCACCACCACCACAACATCGACCACCATATCCACCACCACCACCACCACATCCACCACTACCACATCCACCACCGCATCACACCCACCACCACCACATCTACCACCACATCCACCACCACATCCACCACCACTACATCCACCACCACATCCACCACCACCACATCTAACACCACATCCACCACCACCTCACCCACCACCTCCACACCCACCATTACCAAATCGACCACATCCTCCACCACCACATCCACCACCACCACTACATCCACCACCACATCCACTACCACCACATCCACTACCACCAAATTCACCACCACCACATCCACCACCACCACCTCATCCACCACCACCACCACATCCACCACCACACCCACCACCACATCCACCACCACCACATCCACCACCACCACATCCACCACCACCACATCCACCACCACATCCATCTCCACATCCACCACTACCACATCCACCACCACCACATCCACAATCACCACATCCACCACCACTTCCACCACCACCTCATCCACCACATCCACAAACACCACATCCACAATCACCACCACATCAACCACCACCACATCCACACCACCACATCCACAACCACCACATCAACCACCACCACATCCATTACCACCACCACACCCACCACCACCACATCCACCACAACATCCACCACCACATCCACAACCACCTCATCCACAACCACATCATCCACCACCACCACATCTACCACCATCACAACTACCACCACCACATCCACCACCATCACATCCACCACCACATACACCACCACCAAAATCCACCACCACCACATCCACCACCACATCCAAGTCCACCACATCCACCACCACCTCCTCCACCACCATCACATCCACCACCATCACATCCACCACCACCAAATCTACCACCTCCTCCACCACCACCACATCCACCACCACATCCACCACCATCACATCCACCACCACCTCCACCATCACATCCATCACCACCACATCCACCACCATCACATCAACCACCACCACATCCACCACCACATCCACCATCACCATATCCACCACCACCTCATCCACCACCACATCCACCACATCCACAATCACCACATCCACAAACACCACCACATCACCACCACATCCTCCACATCCACACCCACCACCACATCCACCACATCCCCTACACATCCACCACCTCATCCAACACCACCACCACATCCACAACCACCACATCCACCACCACCACATCCATCACCACCACCACACCCACCACCACCACATCCATCACCACATCCACCACCACATCCACCACCACCTGATCCACCACCACCTCATCCACCACCACCACATCTACCACCATCACATCCAACACCACCACACCCACCACCATCACATCCACCACCATCATATCCACCACCACCACATATACCACCACCACATCCATCACCACCCCATCCACCACCACCATATCCACCACAACATCCACCACCACCTCATCCACCACATCCACACCCACCACCACATCCACCACATCCACCACCTCATCCACCACCACCACCACATCCACCACCACCACCACATCTACCACCACATCCACCACCACCACTACCACATCCACCACCACCACCACACCCACCACCACCACATCGACCACCACATCCACTACCACCACCACCACATCCACCACCACTGCATCCACCACCACATCCACCACATCCACAACCACCACATCCAACACCACATCCACCACCACCACTCCCACCACCTCCACACCCACCATTACCACATCCACCACATCCTCCACCACCACATCCACCACCACCACTACATCCACCACCACATCCACTACCACCACATCCACTACCACCACATCCACCACCACCACATCCACCACCACCTCATCCACCACCACCACCACCACATCCACCACCAGACCCACCACCACATCCACCACCACCACATCCACCACCACCACATCCACCACCACCACATCCACCACCACATCCATCTCCACATCCACCACCACCACATCCACCACCACCACATCCCGAACCACCTCCACTTCCACCACCACCTCTCCATCACAAACACAAACACCACATCCACAATCACCACCACATCTACCATCACATCCACCACCACCACCACATCCACCACCACTGCATCCACCACCACATCCACCACCACCCACATCCACCACCACCACATCCAACACCACATCCACCACCACCACTCCCACCACCTCCACACCCACCATTACCACATCCACCACATCCTCCACCACCACATCCACCACCACTACATCCACCACCACATCCACTACCACCACATCCACTACCACCACATCCACCACCACCACATCCACCACCACCACCTCATCCACCACCACCACCACATCCACCACCACACCCACCACCACATCCACCACCACCACATCCACAACCACCACATCCACCACCACCACATCCATCACCACCACCACACCCACCACCACCACATCCACCACCACATCCACCACCACCTCATCCACCACCACCAACTCTACCACCATCACATCCACCACCACCACATCCACCACCACCCCATCCACCACCACCATATCCACCACAACATCCACCACCACCTCATCCACCACATCCACACCCACCACCACATCCACCACATCCACCACCTCATCCACCACCACCACCACATCCACCACCACCACCACATCCACCACCACATCCACCACCACCACTACCACATCCACCACCACACCCACCACCACCACATCTACCTCCACATCCACCACCACCACTACCACATCCACCACCACTGCATCCACCACCACATCCACAACCACCACATCCAACACCACCACTCCCACCACCTCCACACCCACCATTACCACATCCACCACATCCTCCACCACCACATCCACCACCACCACTACATCCACCACCACATCCACTACCACCACATCCACTACCACCACATCCACCACCACCACATCCACCACCACCACCTCATCCACCACCACCACCACATCAACCACCACACCCACCACCACATCCACCACCACCACATCCACCACCACCACATCCACCACCACCACATCCACCACCACATCCATCTCCACATCCACCACATCCACAACCACCACATCCACCTCCACTTCCACCACCACCTCATCCATCACAACCACAAACACCACATCCACAATCACCACCACATCCACCACCACCACATCCACACCACCACATCCACATGCACCACTACATCCACCACCTCATCCAACACCACCACCACCACATCCACCACCACCACATCCAACACTACCACCACACCCACCACCACCACATTCAACACCACATCCACCACTACCACATCCACCACCACCACATCCACTACCATCACATCCACCCCCACCACATCCACCACCACATCCACCACCACATCCACCACCACATCCACCACTAAATCCACCACCACATCCACCACCACCACATCCACCCCACCACCACATCCACCACCACCTCATCCACCACCAACTCATCCACCACATCGACAACCACTACCACATCCACACCCAACACCACATCCACTACATCCGCCACCACATCCACCACATTCACCACCTCATCCAACACCATCACCATATCCACCACCATCACCATATCCACCACCACCACCACATCCACCACCACCACATCCACCACCACCACCACATCCACAACCACCTCATCCACCACCACCACATCCACCACCACCCCATTCACCACCACATCCACCACCACAAAAGATCCACCACCACATCAACCACCACATCCACCACCACCACCACATCCACCACCATATGCTCTACCACCACATCCTCCACCACCACATCCACCGCCAGCACATCCACTACCACCAGCACATCCACCACCACCACCACATCCACTACCACCACATCCACCACCACCACATCCAACACCACCACATCCACCACATCCACCTCCACCACATCCACCACCACATCCACCACCACATCCACCACCACCACAACTACCACATACACACCCACCACCACATCCACCACCACCACATCCACTACCATCACATCCACCACCACCACATCCGCCACCACATCTGCCACCACATCCACCACCACATCCACCACCACATCCACCACTACATCCACATCCCCCACCACCACCACATCCACCACCACCTCATTCACCACCACCTCATCCAACACATCCACAACCACCACCACATCCACCACCACCACATCCACACCCACCACCACATCCACCACATTCGCTACCACATCCACCACATCCACCACCTCATACAAAACCACCACCACATCCACCACCACCCCATCCAGAACCACCACATCCACCACCACCACCACATCCACCACCACATCCACCACCACCACAACTACCACATACACACCCACCACCAAATCCACCACCACCACATCCACTACCATCACATCCACCACCACCACATCCGCCACCACATCTGCCACCACATCCACCACCACATCCACCACCACATCCACCACTACATCCACATCCCCCACCACCACCACATCCACCATAACCTCATCCACCACCACCTCATCCACCACATCCACAACCACCACCACATCCACCACCACCACATCCACACCCACCACCACATCCACCACATTCGCTACCACATCCACCACCTCATACAAAACCACCACCACATCCACCACCACCCCATCCACCACCACCACATCCACCACCACCCCATCCACCACCACCACATCCACCACCACATTCACCACCACCACATCCACCAACACATGCTCCACCACCACATCCTTCAACACCACATCCACCACCATCACATCAACCACCACCACATCCACCACCACATCCACCACCACATCCACTACCACATCCACCACCACCTCATCCACCACCACATCCAACACCACCTCATCCACCACATCCACAATCACCACATCCACAAACACCACCACATCACCACCACATCCTCCACATCCACACCCACCACCATATCCACCACATCCACCACATCCTCCACCACCACATCCACCACCACTACTACATCCACCACCACATCCACTACCACCACATCCACCACCACTACATCCACCACCATCACCTCATCCACCACCACATCCAACACCACCTCATCCACCACATCCACAATCACCACATCCACAAACACCACCAAATCACCACCACATCCCCCACATCCACACCCACCACCACATCCACTACCACATCCACCACCTCATCCAACACCACCACCACATCCACAACCACCACATCTACCACCACCACATCCATCACCACCACCACACCCACCACCACCACATCCACCACCACATCCACCACCACCTCATCCACCACCACCTCATCCACCACCACCAACTCTACCACCATCACATCCACCACCACCAGATCCACCACCATCACATCCACCACCATCATATCCAAAACCACCACATACACCACCACCACATCCACCACCACCACATCCACCACAACATCCACCGCCACCTCATCCACCACATCCACACCCACCACCATATCTACCACATCCACCACCTCATCCACCACCACCACCACATCGACCACCATATCCACCACCACCACCACCACATCCACCACTACCACATCCACCACCGCATCACACCCACCACCACCACATCTACCACCACATCCACCACCACATCCACCACCACTACATCCACCACCACATCCACCACCACCACATCTAACACCACATCCACCACCACCTCACCCACCACCCCTACACCCATCATTACCAAATTGACCACATCCTCCACCACCACATACACCACCACCACTACATCCACCACCACATCCACTACCACCACATCCACTACCACCAAATTCACCACCACCACATCCACCACCACCACCTCATCCACCACCACCACCACATCCACCACCACACCCACCACCACATCCACCACCACCACATCCACCACCACCACATCCATCACCACTACATCCACCACCAAACCCACCACCACATCCACCACCACCACATCCACCACCACCACATCCACCACCACATCCATCTCCACATCCACCACTACCACATCCACCACCACCACATCCACAATCACCACATCCACCACCACTTCCACCACCACCTCATCCACCACATCCACAAACACCACATCCACAATCACCACCACCACATCCACACCACCACATCCACAACCACCACATCAACCATCACCACATCCATTAGCACCACCACACCCACCACCACCACATCCACCACAACATCCACCTCCACATCCACCACCACCTCATCCACCACCACATCATCCACCACCACCACATCCACAACCATCACATCAACCACCACCACATCCACCACCACATCCACCACCATATCCACCACCACCACCACATCCACCACCACAATATCCACCACCACCTCATCCACCACCACATCCAACACCACCTCATCCACCACATCCACATTCACCACATCCACAAACACCACCAAATCACCACCACATCCCCCATATCCACACCCACCACCACACCTACTACCACATCCACCACCTCATCCAACACCACCACCACATCCACAACCACCACATCCATCACCACCACCACACCCACCACCACCACATCCACCACCACCTCATCCACCACCACCTCATCCACCACCACCAACTCTACCACCAACACATCCACCACCACCACATCCACCACCATCACATCCACCACCATCATATCCAAAACCACCACATCCACCACCACCACATCAACCACCACCACATCCACCACCACCACATCCACCACAACATCCACCGCCACCTCATCCACCACATCCACACCCACCACCACATCCACCACATCCACCACCTCATCCACGACCACATCGACCACCACATCCACCACCACCACATCCACCACTACCACATCCACCACCGCATCACACCCACCACCACAACATCTACCACCACATCCACCACCACATCCACCACCACTACATCCACCACCACATCCACCACCACATCTAACACCACATCCACCACCACCTCACCCACCACCTCCACACCCACCATTACCACATCGACCACATCCTCCACCACCACATCCACCACCACTACTACATCCACTACCACATCCACTACCACCACATCCACTACCACCAAATTCACCACCACCACATCCACCACCACCACATCCACCACCACACCCACCACCACATCCACCACCACCACATCCACCACCACCACATCCACCACCACATCCATCTCCACATCCACCACTACCACATCCACCACCACCACATCCACAATCACCACATCCACCACCACTTCCACCACCACCTCATCCACCACATCCACAAACACCACATCCACAATCACCACCACATCAACCACCACCACATCCACACCACCACATACACCACCACCACATCCACCACCACCATATCCACCACCACATCCAAGTCCACCACGTCTACCACCACCTCCTCCATCACCATCACATCCATCACCATCACATCCACCACCACCAAATCCACCACCTCCTCCACCACCACCACATCCACCACCACATCCACCACCATCACATCCACCACCACCTCCACCATCATATCCACCACCACCACATCCACCATCATCACATCAACCACCACCACATCCACCACCACATCCACCACCACATCCACCACCACCATATCCAACACCACCTCATCCACCACCACATCCACCACCACCTCATCCACCACATCCACAATCACCACATCCACAAACACCACTACATCACCACCACATCCTCCACATCCACACCCACCACCACATCCACCACATCCACTACCACATCCACCACCTCATCCAACACCACCACCACATCCACAACCACCACATCCACCACCACCACATCCATCACCACCACCACACCCACCACCACCACATCCATCACCACATCCACCACCACATCCACCACACCTCATCCACCACCACCTCATCCACCACCATCACATCTACCACCATCACATCCAACACCACCACATACACCACCACCACATCCACCACTACCCCATCCACCACCACCATATCCACCACAACTACCACCACCACCTCAGCCACCACATCCACACCCACCACCATATCCACCACATCCACCACCTCATCCACCACCACCACCACACCCACCACTACCACATCCACCACCACCACATCCACCACCACCACCACAACATCCACCACCACTGCATCCACCACCACATCCACCACCACCACATCCACAACCACCACATCCAACACCACATCCACCACCACCACTCCCACCACCTCCACACCCACCATTAACACATCCACCACATCCTCCACCACCACATCCACCACCACCACTACATCCTTCACCACATCCACTACCACCACATCCACTACCACCAAATCCACCACCACCACATCCACCACACCTCATCCACCACCACCACCACATCCACCACCAGACCCACCACCACATCCACCACCACCACATCCACCACCACCATTTCCACCACCACCACATCCACCACCACATCCATCTCCACATCCACCACCACCACATCCACAACCACCTCCACTTCCACCACCACCTCATCCATCACAAACACAAACACCACATCCACAATCACCACCACATCTACCACCACATCCACCACCACATCCACCACCACTGCATCCACCACCACATCCACCACCACCACATCCACCACCACCACATCCACCACCACCACATCCAACACCACATCCACCACATCCTCCACCACCACATCCACCACCACCACTACATCCACCACCACATCCACTACCACCACATCCACAAACACCACCAAATCACCACCACATCCCCCACATCCACACCCACCACCACATCCACTACCACATCCACCACCTCATCCAACACCACCACCACATCCACAACCACCACATCTACCACCACCACATCCATCACCACCACCACACCCACCACCACCACATCCACCACCACATCCACCACCACCTCATCCACCACCACCAACTCTACCACCATCACATCCACTACCACCAGATCCACCACCATCACATCCACCACCATCATATCCAAAACCACCACATACACCACCACCACATCCACCACCACCACATCCACCACAACATCCACCGCCACCTCATCCACCACATCCACACCCACCACGACATCCACCACATCCACCACCTCATCCACCACCACCACCACATCGACGACCACATCCACCACCACCACCACCACATCCACCACTACCACATCCACCACCACATCACACCCACCACCACCACATCTACCACCACATCCACCACCACTACATCCACCACCACATCCACCACCACCACATCTAACACCACATCCACCACCACCTCACCCACCACCCCCACACCCACCATTACCAAATCGACCACATCCTCCACCACCACATCCACCACCACCACTACATCCACCACCACATCCACTACCACCACATCCACTACCACCAAATTCACCACCACCACATCCACCACCACCACCTCATCCACCACCACCACCACATCCACCACCACACCCACCACCACATCCACCACCACCACATCCACCACCACCACATCCACCACCACATCCATCTCCACATCCACCACTACCACATCCACCACCTCCACATCCACAATCACCACATCCACCACCACTTCCACCACCACCTCATCCACCACATCCACAAACACCACATCCACAATCACCACCACATCAACCACCACCACATCCACACCACCACATCAACCACCACCACATCCATTACCACCACCACACCCACCACCACCACATCCACCACAACATCCACCTCCACATCCACCACCACCTCATCCACCACCACATCATCCACCACCACCACATCTACCACCATCACATCCACCACCACCACATCCACCACCACTACATCCACCACCAAACCCACCACCACATCCACCACCACCACATCCACCACCACCACATCCACCACCACATACATCTCCACATCCACCACTACCACATCCACCATATCCACAATCACCACTTCCACCACCACCTCATCCACCACATCCACAAACACCATATCCACAATCACCACCACATCAACCACCACCACATCCACACCACCACATCCACAACCACCACATCAACCATCACCACATCCATTAGCACCACCACACCCACCACCACCACATCTACCACAACATCCACCTCCACATCCACCACCACCTCATCCACCACCACATCATCCACCACCACCACATCTACCACCATCACATCCACCACCACCACATCCACCACCACTACATCCACCACCACATCCACTACCACCACATCCACCACCACCACATCCACCACCACCACCTCATCCACCAACACATCCAACACCACCTCATCCACCACATCCACAATCACCACATCCACAAACATCACCAAATCACCACCACATCCCCCACATCCACACCCACCACCACATCCACTACCACATCCACCACCTCATCCAACACCACCACCACATCCACAACCACCACATCTACCACCACCCCATCCATCACCACCACCACACCCACCACCACCACATCCACCACCACATCCACCACCACCTCATCCACCACCACCTCATCCACCACCACCAACTCTACCACCATCACATCCACCACCACCACATCCACCACCATCACATCCACCACCATCATATCCAAAACCACCACATACACCACCACCACATCCACCACCACCATATCCACCACTACATCCACCGCCACCTCATCCACCACATCCACACCCACCACCACATCCACCACATCCACCACCTCATCCACCACCACCACAACATCGACCACCATATCCACCACCACCACCACCACATCCACCACTACCACATCCACCACCGCATCACACCCACCACCACCACATCTACCACCACATCCACCACCACATCCACCACCACTACATCCACCACCACATCCACCACCACCACATCTAACACCACATCCACCACCACCTCACCCACCACCTCCACACCCACCATTACCAAATCGACCACATCCTCCACCACCACATCCACCACCACCACTACATCCACCACCACATCCACTACCACCACATCCACTACCACCAAATTCACCACCACCACATCCACCACCACCACCTCATCCACCACCACCACCACCACACCCACCACCACATCCACCACCACCACATCTACCACCACCACATCCACCACCACATCCATCTCCACATCCACCACTACCACATCCACCACCACCACATTCACAATCACCACATCCACCACCACTTCCACCACCACCTCATCCACCACATCCACAAACACCACATCCACAATCACCACCACATCAACCACCACCACATCCACACCACCACATCCACAACCACCACATCAACCACCACCACATCCATTACCACCACCACACCCACCACCACCACATCCACCACAACATCAACCACCACATCCACAACCACCTCATCCACAACCACATCATCCACCACCACCACATCTACCACCATCACAACTACCACCACCACATCCACCACCATCACATCTACCACCACATCCACCACCACCAAAATCCACCACCACCACATCCACCACCACATTCAAGTCCACCACGTCCACCACCACCTCCTCCACCACCATCACATCCACCACCATCACATCCACCACCACCAAATCCACCACCTCCTCCACCACCACCACATCCACCACCACATCCACCACCATCACATCCACCACCACCTCCACCATCACATCCATCACCACCACATCCACCACCGCATCACACCCACCACCACCACATCTACCACCACATCCACCACCACATCCACCACCACTACATCCACCACCACATCCACCACCACCACATCTAACACCACATCCACCACCACCTCACCCACCACCTCCACACCCACCATTACCAAATCGACCACATCCTCAACCACCACATCCACCACCACCACTACATCCACCACCACATCCACTACCACCACATCCACTACCACCAAATTCACCACCACCACATCCACCACCACCACCTCATCCACCACCACCACCACATCCACCACCACACCCACCACCACATCCACCACCACCACATCCACCACCACCACATCCACCACCACCACATCCACCACCACATCCATCTCCACATCCACCACTACCACATCTACCACCACCACATCCACAATCACCACATCCACCACCACTTCCACCACCACCTCATCCACCACATCCACAAACACCACATCCACAATCACCACCACATCTACCACCATCACATCCACCACCACCACATCCACCACCACTACATCCACCACCAAACCCACCACCATATCCACCACCACCACATCCACCACCACCACATCCACCACCACATACATCTCCACATCCACCACTACCACATCCACCACCACCACATCCACAATCACCACATCCACCACCACTTCCACCACCACCTCATCCACCACATCCACAAACACCATATCCACAATCACGACCACATCAACCACCACCACATCCACACCACCACATCCACAACCACCACATCAACCATCACCACATCCATTAGCACCACCACACCCACCACCACCACATCTACCACAACATCCACCTCCACATCCACCACCACCTCATCCACCACCACATCATCCACCACCACCACATCTACCACCATCACATCCACCACCACCACATCCACCACCACTACATCCACCACCACATCCACTACCACTACCACCACATCCACCACCACCACCTCATCCACCACCACATCCAACACCACCTCATCCACCACATCCACCACCACCACATCTACCACCACCCCATCCATCACCACCACCACACCCACCACCACCACATCCACCACCACATCCACCACCACCACATCCATCACCAACCCATCCACCACCACCATATCCACCACAACATCCACCACCACCTCATCCACCACATCCACACCCACCACCACATCCACCACATCCACCACCTCATCCACCACCACCACCACATCCACCACCACATCCACCACCACATCCACCACCACCACTACCACATCCACCACCACCACCACACCCACCACCACCACCACATCGACCACCACATCCACTACCACCACCACCACATCCACCACCACTGCATCCACCCCCAAATCCACCACCACCACATCCACAACCACCACATCCAACACCACATCCACCACCACCACTCCCACCACCTCCACACCCACCATTACCACATCCACCACATCCTCCACCACCACATCCACCACCACCACTACATCCACCACCACATCCACTACCACCACATCCACTACCACCACATCCACCACCACCACATCCACCACCACCTCATCCACCACCACCACCACATCCACCACCAGACCCACCACCACATCCACCACCACCACATCCACCACCACCACATCCACCACCACCACATCCACCACCACCACATCCACCACCACATCCATCTCCACATCCACCACCACCACATCCACCACCACCACATACACAACCACCTCCACTTCCACCACCACCTCTCCATCACAAACACAAACACCACATCTACCACCACATCCACCACCACCACCACATCCACCACCACTGCATCCACCACCACATCCACCACCACCCACATCCACCACCACCACATCCAACACCACATCCAACACCACATCCACCACCACCACTCCCACCACCTCCACACCCACCATTACCACATCCACCACATCCTCCACCACCACATCCACCACCACTACATCCACCACCACATCCACTACCACCACATCCACTACCACCACATCCACCACCACCACATCCACCACCACCACCTCATCCACCACCACCACCACATCCACCACCACACCCACCACCACATCCACCACCACCACATCCACAACCACCACATCCACCACCACCACATCCATCACCACCACCACACCCACCACCACCACATCCACCACCACATCCACCACCACCTCATCCACCACCACCAACTCTACCACCATCACATCCACCATCACCACATCCACCACCACCCCATCCACCACCACCATATCCACCACAACATCCACCACCACCTCATCCACCACATCCACACCCACCACCACATCCACCACATCCACCACCACCACCACCACCACCACTACCACATCCACCACCACACCCACCACCACCACATCTACCTCCACATCCACCACCACCACTACCACATCCACCACCACTGCATCCACCACCACATCCACAACCACCACATCCAACACCATATCCACCACCACCACTCCCACCACCTCCACACCCACCATTACCACATCCACCAGATCCTCCACCACCACATCCACCACCACCACTACATCCACCACCACATCCACTAAAACCACATCCACTACCACCACATCCACCACCACCACATCCACCACCACCACCTCATCCACCACCACCACCACATCCACCACCACACCCACCACCACATCCACCACCACCACATCCACATCCACCACCACCACATCCACCACCACATCCATCTCCACATCCACCACCACCATATCCACAACCACCACATCCACCTCCACTTCCACCACCACCTCATCCATCACAACCACAAACACCATATCCACAATCACCACCACATCCACCACCACCACATCCACACCACCACATCCACATGCACCACTACATCCACCACCTCATCCAACACCACCACATCCACCACCACCACATCCAACACCACCACCACACCCACCACCACCACATTCAACACCACATCCACCACTACCACATCCACCACCACCACATCCACCACATCAACCCCCACCACATCCACCACCACCACATCCACTACCATCACATCCACCCCCACCACATCCACCACCACATCCACCACCACATCCACCACCACATCCACCACTACATCCACATCCACCACCACCACATCCACCCCACCACCACATCCACCACCACCTCATCCACCACCAACTCATCCACCACATCGACAACCACTACCACATCCACACCCAACACCACATCCACTACATCTGCCACCACATCCACCACATTCACCACCTCATCCAACACCATCACCATATCCACCACCATCACCATATCCACCACCACCACCACATCCACCACCACCACATCCACCACCACATCCACAACCACCTCATCCACCACCACCACATCCACCACCACCCCATTCACCACCACATCCACCACCACAAAAGATCCACCACCACATCAACCACCACATCCACCACCACCACCACATCCACCACCATATGCTCTACCACCACATCCTCCACCACCACATCCACCGCCAGCACATCCACTACCACCAGCACATCCACCACCACCACCACATCCACTACCACCACATCCAGCACCACATCCATCTCCACATCCACCACCACCATATCCACAACCACATACACCAACACCAGATCCAAAACCACCACATCCACCACATCCACACCCATCACCACATCCACACCCACCACCAAATCCACTACCACCACATCCACCACCACCACATCCACCACCACCACATCCACCTCATCCAACACCATATCATCCAACGCTACCTCATCACCCACCACTACCTCATCATCCACCACCAACTCATCATCCACCACCATCACATCCACCACTACCACATCCACCACCACCACCACATCCTCTGACTCATCCACCACCACCTCATCCACCACCATCACACCCACCACATCCACCACCACCTCATCCACCATCACCACATCCACCATCACCACATCCACCACTTCCACCACCAACACATTCACCCCATCCACCACCACCACATTCACCCCATCCACCAACACACCCACCACCACCACATCCACCACCACCTCATCCACCACTACCTCATCCACCACCACCACATCTACCACCATCGCTTCCACCACCACCACATCCACCAACACCACATCCACCACTACCACTACATCCACCACATCCACCACCATCACGTCCACCACCATCATATCCACCACCACCACATCCGCCACCACCACATCAACCACCACCCCATCCACCACCACCACATCCACCACAACATCCACCACCACCTCATCCACCACATCCACACCCACCACCACATCCACCACATCCACCACCTCATCCACCACCACCACATCAACCACCACTACCACATCCACCACCACCACCATATCCACCACCACCACTACCACATTGCCCACCACACCCACCACCACCACCACATCTACCACCACATCCACCACCACCACCACATCCACCACCACCACATCCACCACCACATCCACCTCTACATCCACCACCACATCCCCCCCCACCACCACCACCACCTCATCCACCACCACCTCATCGACCACATCCATAACCACCACCACATCCAACACCACCACATCCACACCCACCACCACATCCACCACATTCGCCACCACATCCACCACCTCATCCAAAACCACTACCACATCCACCACCACCACATCCAGCACCACCACACCCACCACCACCACCTCCACCACCACATCCACCACCACATACACCACCACCCCATCCACCACCACCTCATCCACCACCACCACATCCACCACCACATCCACCACCACATCCACCACCACTACATCCACCACCACCACCACATTCACCACCAACACATCCACCACCACCACATCCACCGCCACATGCTCCACCGCCACATCCTCCACCACCACATCCACCACCACCACATCCACCACCACCACATCCAACACCACCACATCCAACACCACCACATCCACATCCGCCACCACATTCACACCCACCACCAAATCCACCACCACCACATGCACCTCATCCAACACCACCTCATCCAACACCACCTCATCGCCCACCACTACCTCATCATCCACCACCAACTCATCATCCACCACCACCACATCCACCACCACCACATCCACCACCACATCCTCCGACTCATCCACCACCACCTCATCCACCACCATCACACCGACCACATCCACCACCACCTCATCCACCATCACCACATCCACCATCACCACATCCACCATCACCACATCCACCACCAACACATTCACCCCATCCACCACCACCACATTCACCCCATCCACCACCACACCCACCATGACCACATCCTCCACCACCACCTCCACATCCACCACCACCACCACATACACCACCTCATCCACCACCACCACCCCATCCACATCCACCACCCCATCCACCCCATCCACCACATCCACCACCACATCCACCACCTCATCCAACACCATCACCACATCCTCTGACTCATCCACCACCACCTCATCCACCACCATCACACCCACCACATCCACCACCACCACCACATGCACCTCATCCAACACCAGCTCATCCACAACCACCACATCCACCACCACCACACCCATTACCACCACCACACCCACCACCACCACATCCACCACCACATCCACCACCACCTAATCCACCACCACCTCATCCACCACCACCACATCCACCACCATCACATCCACCACCACCACATCCACCACCATATCCACCACCACCACTATCACATCCACCAACGCCAACACACCCACCACCACCACCACATCTACCACCACATCCACCATCACCACATCCACCACTACATCCACCACCACATCCCCCACCACCACCACATCCACCACTACCACATTCAGCACCACCACATCCAGCCCCACCACATCCACCACCACCAGCTCCACCACCACATCCACCACCACCACCACTTCCACCACCACCCCATCCACCACCACCACATCCACCACCACCACATCCACCACCACATCCACCACCACATTCACCACCAACACATCCACCACCACCACATCCACCGCCACATGCTCCACCGCCACATCCTCCACCACCACCACATCCACCACCACCACCACATCCACCACCACCACATCCACCACCACCACATCCAACACCACCACATCCACCACCACCACATCCACCACCACCACATCCACCACATCCACACCCACCACCACATCCACACCCACCACCACATGCACCTCATCCAACACCAGCTCATCCAACACCACCTCATCACCCACCACTACCTTATCATCCACCGCTAACTCATCATCCACCACCACCACATCCACCACCCCCACATCCATCACCACCACCACCACATCCACCACCACCACCACATCCTCCAATTCATCCACCACCACCTCATCCACCACCATCACACCCACCACATCCACCACCACCTCATCCACCATCACCACATCCACCATTACCACATCCACCACATCCACCACCAACACATTTACCCCATCCACCACCACAACATTCACCCCATCCACCACCACACCCACCAACACCACATCCACCACATCCACCACCTCCACCACATCTTCCACCACCATCACCACCACATCATCCACCACCACCTCCATATCCACCACCACCACCACCACATACACCACCACATCCTCCACCACCACCCCATCCTCATTCACCACCACCACCCATCTACCCCATCCACCACATCCACCACCACATCCACCACCTCATCCAACACCACCACCACAACCACCACATCCACCACCACCACACCCAATACCTCCACCACCCCCACCACCACCACATCCACCACCACATCCACCACCACCTCATCCACCACCACCTCATCCACCACCACCACATCCACCACCATCACATCCACCACCACCACAGCCACCACCTCCACATCCACCACCACCACCACCACCACATCCACCACTACCACTACATCCACCACCACCACATCCACCACCATCACATCCACCACCATCACATCCACCACCATCACATCCTCCACCACCACCACATCCACCACCACCCCATCCACCACCACCACATCCACCACCACCACCACAACATCCACCACCACCTCAGCCACCACATCCACACCCACCACCACATCCACCACATCCATCACCTCATCCAACACCACCACCACATCCACCACCTCATCCACCACCACCACCACATCGACCACCACCACCACATCCACCACCACCACTACGACATCCACCACCACCACCACACCCACCTCCACCACATCTACCACCACATCCATTACCACTGCCATATCCACTACCACCACATCCACCACCACATTCACCACCACCAAATCCAACCCCACATCCACCACCACCACATCCAACACCACAACAACCACCACCACATCCACCACCACCACATCCACCACCACTACATCCACCACCACCACCATCACATCCACCACTACATCCACCACCACATCCACCACCACCACATCCACCACTACCACATCCACCGCCACCACATCCACCACCACATCCATCTCCACATCCACCACCAGCACATCCACCACCACCACATCCACAACCACCGCAACCACCACCACTTCCACCACCCCCTCATCCACAACATTCACAAAGGCCACATCCACAACAACCACCACATCCACCACCACCACATCCACACCACCACATCCACACCACCACATCCACATGCACCACCTCATCCACCACCACCACATCCAACACCACCACCACACCCACCACCACCACATCCACCACCACATCCACCACCACATCATCTACCACCACATCATCTACCACCACCACATCCACCACCACCACATCCACCACACCCACCACATCCACATCCACCACCTCATCCAACACCACCACATCCACCACCACCACCACATCCAACACCACCACCACACCCACCACCACCACATCCCACCACTACATCATCTACCACCACCACATCCACCACCACCACATCCACCACACCCCCCACCACCACATCCACCACCACCACATCCACCACCATCACATCCACCCCCACCACATCCGCCACCACATCCGCCACCACATCCGCCACCACCTCCACCACCACATCCACCACCACATCCACCACTACATCCACCACCACATCCACCACCACATCCACCACCACCACATCCCCCACCACCACCACATCCACCACCACCACATCCACCACCACCACCACACCCACCACCACCACATCCATACCCACAACCACATCCACCACCACATCCACCACCATATCCACCACTACCACATCCACCACCGCCACCACACCCACCACCACCACCACATCTACCACCACATCCACCACCACCACCACCACATCCACCACCACCACATCCACAACTACATCCACCACCACCTCATCCACCACCACCTCATCCACCACATCCACAACCACCACCACATCCACCACCACCACATCCACAGCCAACACCACATCCACCACATTCGCCACCACATCCACCACCTCTTCCAAAACTTCTACCACATCCACCACCACCACATCCAGCACCACCACATCCACCACCACCACCTCCACCACCACATCCACCACCACCACATACACCATCACCCCATCCACCACCACCACATCCACCACCACATCCACCACATCCACCACCACCACCACATTCACCACCAACACATCCACCACCACCACATCCACCGCCACATGCTCCACCGCCACATCCTCCACCACCACATCCACCACATCCACCACAACCACCAGATCCACCACCACCACATCCAACACCACCACATCCACCACCACCACATCCACACCCACCATCACATCCACACCCACCACCAAATCCACCACCACCACATGCACCTCATCCAACACCACCTCATCCAACACCACCTCATCACCCACCGCTCCCTTATCATCCACCACCAACTCATCATCCACCACCACCACATCCACCACCACCACATCCATCACCACCACCACCACATTCACCACCACCACCACATCCTCTGACTCATCCACCACCACCTCATCCACCACCATCACACCCACCACATCCACCACCACCTCATCCTGTAGTGTGTTTATCTAGGTACCTATATCGATACTCCTATTTCTGACCCTTGTCCGGTTAATAATTCACTAATATCCATACAACGGCACAGAATCCCGTTTTCAGATTAAGTCATAGCGCATGCTGTCACATTAAGCAAGCCCTATTCCTCCAGCCCCCTAGAAAGCACACCGAGTTCTCAAAACAAAACAAACCTCCAGCAGACCTGGGAAATCCCCCGTAGCTATTGTTTTGATTTCGTTCAAGAACTCCTGTAAAGAATGCAAGAACGACCAGTTCTTATGACATCCTTACTGATGTACCAGACAGGAGGAGGCATCGCCATCATCCACAGGAACACCATCCGCATCACGACCAACGCGGACGACACCCTCGCACCCACCGAACACCTGCACTTCCAGATCCACATCAACCCCAAGACCACCCTCAGAGGCACCCTCATCTACAGACCCCCGGGACCACGCACACAATTCAGCGAGGACATCGCCGACTTCATCAGCCCGCACGCCCTCCTCTGCGCTGACTACATCCTCCTCGGGGACCTCAACTTCCACCTGGAAAACAACAACGACCGCAACACCACCACCCTGCTGGACAACCTCGCCAACCTCGGACTCAAGCAACTGGTGAAAACCCCCACCCACTACGCCGGACACACGCTTGACCCAGTCTTCTCCTCCAGCAAGGACATCGCCTTCAGCCACGCCATGAGACTCCACTGGACGGACCACAGCTGCGTCCACTTCAGCTTCAGAAGGACCACGCTCCACCATCACCAGCAACAGGTTCCCCGCAGAAGCTGGAACAAGATCACTGCAGACCAGCTCGCTACTTCCCTGAGCAAGAACCCTCCCACCAGCACAACGAACCCCAGCCAAGCGGCCACCAACCTCACGAAATGGATCAGCGACTGCGTAGACGACCTCGCCCCTCTGAAGACCCCGCCGAGCAGACCCGGCAGCAAGAAAGCCCCATGGTTTAACGACGAACTCAAGAGCTCCAAGAAGAACTGCAGAGCACTCGAGAAAACCTGGCACAGAGACCCAACACCGGACAACATGACTGCCCTCAAGCTCGCCACCCGAAAACACCACCAACTGATCCACGCCACCAAGAAAACCGCATTCAAGGAACGACTGGACAACAACGCACACAACAGCAAGGAACTCTTCAACATCGTGAAAGAGCTCTCCAACCCCAACGCCGGCAACAACGACATCACCCCTTCGCAAGACCTCTGCAACTCCCTCGCCTCCTACTTCCACAACAAGATCGCGGACATCCACAACAGCTTCAGCACTCAACCAACGCACGCCACGACCGAACCACCGCCCCCCACCACCACCCTCCGCGCCTGGACCCCGATCAGCACCGAAGACACCATCCGCACGATGAACTCCATCCACTCCGGATCTCCGACAGACCCCTGCCCTCACCACGTCTTAAACAAGGCCGACGCTGTCATCGCACCCCACCTGCGGGACATCATCAACACCTCCTTCGACATCGCCACCTTCCCGGAGAGCTGGAAGCACGCCGAACTCAGCGCTCTACTCAAGAAACCATCAGCCGACCCCGCCGACCTCAAGAACTACCGCCCCATCTCGCTGCTCCCGTTTCCGGCAAAAGTCATCGAGAAGACCGTCAACAAGCAACTGGCCGCCTTCCTCGAGACGAACGGTTCCCTCGACCTCTCGCAGTCTGGCTTCCAGGCCAACCACAGCACCGAGACCGCCCTGATCGCAGCTATCGATGACATCCGAGCCCTGCTCGACAACGGAGAAACAGCGGCCCTCATCCTCCTAGACCTCTCCGCGGCCTTCGACACTGTCTGCCACGGTACCCTAGTACAGCACCTCAGCAACGTCGGAATCCAGGAGAAGGCACTGAAGTGGATCATCTCCTTCCTCGCCGGAAGGACACAGAGAGTCCGCCTCCCCCCATTCAGATCAGAGGCCACCGAAGTCATCTGCGGCGTTCCTCAAGGCTCCTCGCTCAGCCCAACACTCTTCAACGTCTACATGAGCCCCCTCGCAGCCATCGCACGCCAGCACAACCTCAACATCATCTCCTACGCCGACGACACCCAGCTGATCCTCTCCCTCACCAACGACCCCACCACCGCCAGAGCCAACCTGCACAAAGGGATGACAGACGTAGCCAAATGGATGTCGAACAGCCGCCTGAAACTGAACTCGGACACAAGACAGAAGTCCTCATCCTAGGATCCTCACCCTCTGCCTGGGACGACTCCTGGTGGCCCCCCGCCCTGGGCACCGCACCCAAACCAACAGACCACGCACGCAACCTGGGCTTCATCCTGGACTCCTCCCTCTCCATGACCAGACAAGTCAACGCCGTCTCCTCGTCATGCTTCAACATCCTACGCATGCTACGCAAGATCTTCCGATGGATCCCCTCCGAGACCAGGAAGACGGTCACCCAGGCCCTCGTCACCAGCCGTCTGGACTACGGCAACTCCCTCTACGCCGGAACCACCGCCAAACTCCAGAAGAGACTCCAGCGGATCCAGAACACCTCAGCACGACTCATCCTTGACATCCCCCACCGCAGCCACATCTCCGAACACCTGAGAGACCTGCACTGGCTCCCGGTCAACAAGAGAGTCACCTTCCGGCTCCTCACCCACGCACACAAAGCCCTACACAACAAGGGCCCAGGATACCTCAACAGCCGCCTCAACTTCTACGCTCCCAAACGCCAGCTTCGATCGACCAGCCATGCACTCGCTGCCGTCCCCCGCATCTGAAGAGCCACCACAGGAGGAAGGTCCTTCTCCTACCTGACCGCCAAGACTTGGAACTCCCTTCCGACCCACCTCCGCCTGACCCAAGACCACCTCGCCTTCAGGAAGCAGCTCAAGACCTGGCTGTTCGAGCAGTAGCGGACCCCTCCCCCCAGCGCCTTGAGACCCTCCGGGTGAGTAGTGCGCTATATAAATGCTTTGATTGATTGATTGATTGATGTATTATGTCCATCCTTACGTCAAACACGGCACCTTTCAGGTATAAATATACCAACGCTGCCCTAAGCAAAGACGCGGTGGTGATGAGCTTGGAGCAGCGCTATTTGCCGGAGAGCCCAGCTGATGCTGCCCCTCCCTTTTGACGCGCTGAGAGAGACGCTGTCTTTTCTCCTGCCGAGAAATCCAGCCCCCGGCATTTCAGGCTTACCTTCGCGGGTAACTGGGATACCGAGTCCTGAGAGAGAGATACCAGCCCTCCTGCCTTCTAAATCCCAGGTACTGAACTGACTAACCCTTTACAGAGAATTCTTGAGTCATATTCTTGGCAAAACAAACTTAACTTAAACTGCTACTTACTTACTCCCTCCCACGTATTAGGCTTAGGTCAGGTACACCGGGGTAGGCGTAGTTAGAAGCACCAGTTGAGTACGATGAGTCAATGTATATATGTATGTATATCTTTTATCCATTTTAAAGTATCATATGGCTAAGAAACCATATCAATGCTTTTACACTATTATTTTATAATCCTGCTTTTACTGTATGCACTTTACTTAACCTTAAGTATTGCTACTGTAGCGATTCATTTCTCTTGTATGAGAAAAAGAGACTGATCAATAAATAACACCTTTTATTGAACACGCCCATCTCTTCTTTCTCTGCAATCTGGTGGAACTAAGTATGCACGTACTGACTGAGTAAAATAGTTGTCTTTTGTTTTCACACGACTCTGGAGATATACTCTTGATTAGGGAGAGCAAAGTTGTCATGTTCTATGGTTGTCAGAAACTAAATCCCTGCTTGTCTATCCAGGGAGGTTAAACTCCTCCTCGCCTATTCGAGAAAGTTTCTAGTGAACTCAGAGCTAGCTGGCACACAAAACGTAAGTCTAATATCGTCAGTAGAAGACCTAGTTAACCTCTGTCCTACGTCTATACTATTGAAGATATTATTCCAATGCGCAGAGCCTATTGGGATAATAGGAACTACACTACATGGCGCCCAACGGTTTGGTAAGGCGATAAAACTAACGCAAGGCATTAGAGTAACTCAGTCGTGCTTTTCCACACAGACCCTTTCTCCCATAAAAAACTCCAAAGACGTCTGGAGTGGGTCAAAGGTTAAATCCGCCGAACTTAGTAGGAGGAGACTCCTATGTATAGTTTTTGGTTTATTCAACGTTGAAGGATACACTGTTCCAAAACATTGTGCACCTAATCTTTGTTTCCGTGGAAACCTGATCTGCAACAAAAAACCTTCCTGTCAGTAAAATGTCAGACGGTGAAGGAGATAGGGAGACAGCTAGATTAGCAGCTCAACTCCTAGCGGATGACACAAGTCTCCTACAGCAAGACCCGGATGCAATACTCATCCCGGTCAGCATAAGAAAAACTATAACTTTAAAACTTATAGAAAATGGACTGACATCAAGAGGTGGTACAGTCATATTCGTAATTGATGCACATGAATATCGGCAGACAGAGGTATTCTATTCATGGATAAACTTTCCGGCAGCAAACGCTGTAACAAAGGAGTTCCACTATTACAAAATAGAGGAACCACCGGATGAGTACACCCCTTTCGAGGAGGTGGAAATCCCACTCAAATACCAAGAGCACCTGCTCTGGTTTAAAGGCGCCCTAAAACATAATGATCACATCACCAGGCTCGGTCCACTAGGTAGACCAGGAGCAACGTGGCCGGTTCTAGCCAGCTACACACCACATCCAGACATTGAAAAAAATGTCAATACCAGAACTTTTAGTACAGTTAAAACAACTGATTAAAATACACAGACAATTAGTCCAATATGTAATGTGGACTTCAACAGTCCAAACAGCTATTAAAATTCCACAGCTGACCCCTCATCAGGGTAACACAAATAAAATCACACCACAGAACATACAGTCCTGTCTAGGTAAAGTACCCATTAAAAGGGAACAAATTCCATTCTGGTTAGCACAAAAAATCACTCAGATAGAGGCAGTGTTTCCGGACACTACCCCTACTGAGAAACACAGAATTCTGACTATCTGTCTTCCAATGGGGATCGCTCCACATGTGGAGGATTGTGACACTTGGGGTACAGTCTTTGCTTCCATTTACACAAAAACACATGGTGTTCCGTCCATGGCAGTAATACCAGAGGTGCTAAAACAGATTCAAAATGAATACGGTCCAGAACCTGCTTTAACTCTGGGTATGAAATTACTGAAAGACTTCAAGCAGGTCTCGGCAATATTACTAGCCAACATAAAGGGGGAAGCAGCAACTGTGGCGATCCGCCAAATATTGAAAGAAACAGATATAGCAGAACAACCTTTTGAACTTGCCAGAATCATAGAAAAATCCTATGAAGAACTAGGAAGAGATAGTTTGGGTGGAAAACCAGTGAAACCCCAACTAACTGAAAATCCTGAAAAGGTATTTATTAAAAATAATCTAAACACTCCAAAAAAGAGCTGGGATGGAAATAAACAATCCACTCCCAAAGAGAAGAAATTCCAGTCCAGAGGAAGGTCTCCTCGGCGGAGAGAAAGATCTCCAGACCAAGGACACAAGTCTCCCCAGAGGGAGCCCTCTGAGAAAAAATACAACCTTAGAAATAGGGATAATTTGAAGAAACCTGATAGATATCAAGCTATTGATACACGTCCATCTCCATCTTTTCAGACTTCGTCGCAGAAATCTGAAAGAAGAGGACGGTCAGAACACAGGGAAGAGCACGTCAAGTCCAAAGACAAGGAACCTGCTCATCAAAATAAAAAGTTACAATTTCCAAAGAAGAAGGTAGCCAGTATTAAAGTAATCAAACATGCCGAGGATCCTGAGGACACAGCTTAAAAATGGAGAGTGGGCTCAGACAATGCTAGACAGCGCAGCAGAAGTGAGCATAGCTCGCAAGATCCTGATGAATCATCTGGAGACAGTGGACACGAATGAGTACATTCAGGTGGAAACTGCAGATACCAGAGTTAGCAAACCTCATAAAATATATGAAATAACTTTACGTATAGAGGGAGATAAGACTAGAAAAATAAGGGGTCTATTTTGGGATAACCTCTCCAAAGGCTATGACATCCTTTTAGCTGAAAAAGACTGGCCACCAGAGCTTGTCAGGGAGGGCCCTCATGGCGAAGAAATGATTATGCCTGCCTTCTCAAATCACATTCCAATACATAGAAAATATACACTTGCAAGAAAGTGGGCTGTAGCCCAGGCTCCTGCATTATATAAAAACCACGTAGGATGGGATGAGGACTCACCTCCTCACAAAATCCAGTTAAAATCTCAACCAACTGCACAAAGGCAGTACCCAATTAGGCAAGAAGCTAAAAAACAGGTCAGGGAGATCTTAGATCAACTTGAATACCAGGGGGTGATTGAAACATGCACCTCACAAATGAACAACCCTTTGTTTCCTGTCTCCAAACCAGATGATTCATATCGTCTAGTTTTGGACTACAGACACCTTAACTCATGCTGCAAAACCTTTGCAGTACAAAACTCACACAGTGCAGCACTAATGAATAGCATAGTGCGCAAAAAATACAAAACAACATTAGACATCTCTAATGGATTCTTTTGTCAAAATATAGCACCTGAAAGCAGATATTTGACCGCTTTCTCAATAAATAGCTCGCAGAAAAATTTCTGTTGTTTGCCCCAGGGGTTCAAGAACAGCCCAGGATTATTCTCAGCGAGAGTAACAGAGTTACTACAAATGTATGATGACGAGGCATTATCTTATGTCGATGACATCTATCTAACAGATGATGACTTGGATACTCACTTGAAAAGGGTGAACACCATAATACTTGGGTTCGCAGCAGAGGGTTACAAATTCAACTTCAAAAAGTCAAGAATTGCCCATCTAACTGTCCTGTTCTTAGGATATGAATTATCAAGTGAAGGCAAAAGCCTGGCAGACAATTTCCTGGAGAAATGTGCTGTAATCCAAGCTCCAAGAACGCTGAAAAACTTACAGTCAATTCTAGGTTTCCTGAATTTCGGAAGAACTTACATTCTAAATTACGCGGAGAGGGTTAAACCTCTCTATGACTTAATAAGACCAGATTTTAAAAGAATCAATTGGACTCAAAAACACACAGAAATTTTGAGATCTTTACAAACAGACATGTTAGTTAAAACAAAACTGCAAACACGCGATAACACACGAAACCTTGTGATTCGGGTCATCCCAGGAAGATGCAGATTCACATACCTAACCTCTAATGAGGGAGAAACGGTACCAAAAGCTTACAAATCACATTTGTACACAGAAGCTGAAAAAACATTCAGCATTAAGGAAAACATTGTTCATGCGGTTCAAACAGCTGTAGCAAGAGAAAGATACCAAGCTGACGGCAGACGGATTACAGTCAGAACAGCAGAATCAGCCTTTGAGGCATTAACAAGCCCATGTAATTTACCTACAATGGCACTAAATCCAAAATGGATACAATGGGAAGATTCTCTTGCTACAGACAGAGTGAAATACTATTTTGACCCGGAAATGAAAAAATTAAAAGATCTAGAATATGAAAGAGAATATCCATCGCCTAGCGACATTCTGCCCATACGACAGTACGCCTGTGTAATATATACAGACGGACATGCTCAGCCCTCAGTTTGGGGAGAGCAAGCTTATAACGCCACATGTGAAATTACAAAAGACGTGTGGCGCGAAGGTAAACTGAAACCTCTGTTTACAAAAACACACTCAGTGGAAAATAATTCAGAACAACAAACTGAAATAATAGCGTTAAAAATGGCGCTAGATAATGCGGATCGCGAATTCCCGACACTAATAATGTGCGGTTCATATTACTGCGTCAAATCATACAATAACGACTTGCAGAAATGGGTTGAAAACGGGTACAAAGATGACACAGGTGCAACAATAAAGCAAAAATCGCTTTGGGAACAAGTAGTTCTTTTGCAGAAAGAACTACCAAAGACTCACGTGATACATTCATTGAGTCATCAGCGTGATGGCGTTCACGCTGCAGGGAATATATTGGCTGAGACAGCCACAGCGGAAGCAACTAAATCGGCTCCCGTAGCTTCAAAAAAGCGTTCAGGAAAATACATTGACGGGGAAACAATGCTGGTGGTGAAAACATCATCAAAAGGCGACTGCTCAGCGCTACCCATCAACTATCCACTCAATTATACATACATAATCGATGCAAACTCCGTTCCTTTTGCTCGAATCCCTGGAGTGGGGGATAGAGTAATTCCAAACACGAACAGGAGAGGCTTGTTAATAGCAGACGCACATATAGGTGAGGGTCTTAGACACCTCAAGCTTAAAGATTCTCTAGAAGAATTGCAATCCACATACTGGTGGCCAGGAATGAGCCTGCAACATCACATATTTGCAAAAAACTGTCCAAACTGCAACAGAGATCGCAGTGGCGACCGAGACGGTGTTTTACCATGGCGGTTCGCTCAAGACGGGATTAAACAATAAATATATAAAACCCAGTATGATTAATGCGTCAAATTAACATATAGAGACTATCATCACTTAAAGTGTAGACCCCAGCTCTCGGCTGACGTCTGAACTGTTATAAAAAGATTTGCGAGTCTATAATGGCATATACGCATGGGGCGTGCTACATTCTGACCATTGTCCTGCTTTTAGCTCTCGAGCTTATGGGGGGTATATGGCCAGCATGGGCATTGCATTGCGGGACTCTTATCACTTCCTTCCTGAGGGAAACGGGATGGTGTAAAGAAAAAACCAAGGCATAGAGCAATCTATAACGGCAAAGGTATTAGGTTCGGGAGCTGGGAGGGTCAAACATTTAATAAGTGTCCAACGTAGTCTTAACAATCTGCCAAGAAATTCTCTGAGGGGTCTCAGTCCATACGAACTATTGTTTGGGACTAGAATGTTAATCCTGGACCTCGACAGTCAAACTTCAGTGGTTAAAGAAAAATGCTTTGATATCAAAGATCGTTTGGCTATTTTACAGGACTTAAACGAAAAAAGAAAATACCTGAGCAACATAAAGTTGAAGCAACAGCCAACAGCCACTGAAGAGCAACCACCTGTCCCAGCAAGGTCTGTCTGGATTCCAAAAATCGGGGATCTGGTCAGAGAAAAGATCGCGGTAAAGAAGGAATTTGGGCCTTCTTACAGAAAAGCAGTACCTGTCTTGTCTGTCAACGGGACAAGATCAGTAGTATTACCGCCCCTTGCTGGTAAAAAGGAGAACCGAGTTGTATCCATCGACCTGGTTAAACCACAATCATGTGGCCGATAACAAGTAGTAGGCCAAGTGGACTCCCAAGAAGTAGTATAACACCAAAGTTTGCTACAAATACAGAGGTTCAAACTGAGAGACTAATCACAATTGATAAACCTACAGTGAATCAACAAGGACTATGCAACAAAGCCATGGAACTTAAACCTCTTGAAACCCAAATCAAAATCTTACATCAAGAAACACCAGTCTACAATGATGTAACCACAGACTATGCTAGAAAATTCAAAAGGCAAACAAGAATCCAGAAGCAATTGAAACAACTGACAGAACAGCATCTGGCTACTTCATCAACTTCAATGATTTTTCTGAGGATCCAAGTGAACCTGAGGAAGAACCAACAACAAAAACCTTTAAAATCAAAACAAAGGAACTCTTTCATCAACTTAAAGAAACCTATCTGATTTCTCCATGGATTGAACTTTGGGTGGCACTAGGAGTATTCATCCTCATACTTTGGCTCATCATGGTACTATGCTTGGGACATTTCATTGAGGGAAAATATGTTACAATGGACACAGCAAGTCAGAATATCAACTTGGTCCTGAAACCACACAAGTCTTCACACATCGAGAAAAGAGAACTCTCTTCAGTAAACTTCACAGCCAATCCTATACCCGTTGGGGTAGCATGGGACAAAACTGATTACAAAATCTATGGTCCGGTTGAGCTCCTGAAGTATCCTCATCAATTCAAGTTTAATTGAGTGACTTTGTAAAACCGAGCACATTCGCTGATGATTGGGACTTTGAAAGTATTAATGATATGATGTCAGATCTAGTGATGTCAGCTAAATTTACAGGACAGGATTATTTACAAGGTTCATCTAATTATGACCAGATGTATTGTTATAACCACTATGGTAACCATTATCTGCATAAATCTGCTCAACCTAGAAATGTTTTAAATTATAACCAATGGGAACATTGTGGTACTCCACCAAAAGGTAGTTCAAAAACATTTTATGAAAAATGTTCTTATTTCTCAGGGTTTAACACAAGTGATGCAGAAATATTCTATTTCAAATTGTTCAATAAGATAGGAATGAAAACCATGCTTACAAACACAAAATTGATCTATTCAGAGACAATTTTTGAAAAAATGAAAACATTCGGTTTTGATTTCTGGAACAAAAATATTGAAACGAAGACAATCTGGGGTACAAAAGATTGGCAAGTGCAAGGTTTAGAATCATTATTTAGAGCCTGCATGATCCCAGAACAAATTATATTTCTGAATGATACAATTCAACAGAAAACCTGTCTTGGCCTAGCCAAAATTAAAGACTTAAACAAACCGTCTATTCCAAAACCAACACCCGACAGTAATAGCACTACAGATGTTGAGATAGACGTATCCCATATTTTAAACCAAAACAGAACACATCCTGATTGGAAGAAATGGTTGATCTGGCCCACAGACACAAATAACTGTCAAGATAGATTCCTGAACAAAAAACAGGGGTTCACATTGACCAGGCCAGACCCTAGAAACTCCCAGAGACAACATCCAGGGATTGTAACTACTTACAGTGTAGGGAAACTCTGCCTCGAATGGCTACAAACATCCACACTGGCAGAAATTAAGCAACACTTGACTTTACTTAAAGAAGGTGCTGACTTGCGTGATTTCATTATGGGACCACGCAAACAGCGTCAAAAACGTTTCATAACGGCCTCTATATATGCAGCTTACAATGAAGCTTGGAAAGTAACTCAAATTGAAACAGCAGAGAAAATACGGGAAATTGACCGTGTTAATTTGGAAAAATCGCTTTCTGTTGTGGACAATGGGTTAATGACTCTGTCTTCCAGAATATATTCACTGGACAGTATTGTATCATCTGCAATCGATATAATTGAACAAGACTTACTGATGTTACTACACGGTCAGTCTCAATTGCGTTCTATTGTACAGCTTGGCTGGACGTTACAAAATCTGCGTTCAGGCTATGTGCCTTGGCGTTTAATCAACACAACGTCACTATTCACTATCTTTAACCTTACTGATACACAAATCAGCTTGGCACAAAAGGGTGCAGAGTATACAATTCTGAGCATTGAAAAACTTGAGAGATTACCATTGACAATGTCAGAGCGACCTGTCATTGAATGGATAATACATGGGATAATAAATATTCCGATAACAACTTTCCAGTTTCGATACTGTCAAAAATATATACAGGCAGGCCAGTTTGAAAGGTTGGGTAAAGGATACATTAAGTCAACATGGAACTTACCTTATACACACATGTTACAGTAATAAGGGACAAAGTGTGTTTCTTAGTGGTAATAATTGTGAAAAATCACTAAGTGGTATACTTCTGTGTCAGGGCATAAGTTTACATGGGGCCTGCGAGGGGACTTCAAATAACCTTTCATGCCACCAGCTTGGCACACCTGCAGCACGAATAGAACCATTCTTTAGAAGACTTTCTAACGGGAGTTACATTCTAATTGTAGATCACAGATGTTGTGGCTTGCTGCCAGGAAAACCTTATCTAGTAAGCGTGACTTCCATGGTCATTTGCTGTGAACGAGTATTGTTTCCGAATGACACTCCAGACAGGGAGGGAAAAATTTGGCCCAGTGTGAATATCTCTTCTATTCGAATTGATACTTATAGCAGAATGAAGACTATGCTCCTACAGACGCCAACCCATTTGACGTCATCAAAAGAAACGTATGATCTCCAAGTTGCAAGGACAACGGGTGAGATACATGCCTTGTTATCAACAAATTGCCCCCTACACTTCGCAGAAAGGCTAAACGAAATCTTAAATATTTCTGATACAAATGGTATCGCGAGTGTATTTAAGACCGTTTTTTCGGGACTGTTAACCCCATTCAAAGCCGTCCTGGGTATTTTTCCAAATTTCGTACATTCCATCTTTGGCGGACTTCTTCTCCTGTTGGGACTCGTAGCAGGCATCCTATTTTTGCTACTCTTGCTTCGTTATGGCAAGCCATGTCACAGACAAGACTCCAGCAACAATGGAAGAAACAATCCTAGCTATACGCTACCGGGACCGCATAACTAAAGTCCTTGGATTAGCCCGGCTAAGAGATCTAAATATGACCTGGTTTCTTTCGTTCAGACCCATATGGCAGAATTGTGTCTTACCTGTATTAAGATGCATGCTATGCGGCGAAGAATGCGTGTTGGACACCTGTCTTACACTACAATCAGAAGTACCATTGGATGCAGATACTTTGTTGGGTCCAGTAAAGGCTCATGCATTGTGCTGTCCCCAGCGGCTACCTATCCTGATGACGGCATTCGTGGAGACTTCACCACTACGATTGAAGGGTAGTGAAGTACAGGATGAGAGCAGCATCAACCAGGTACGACCTTCTGTAAGCAGTACTGATCTAAACATCACTGAAAGCGAACATGCACATGACTGCATGATAGCGACATTTTCCAACTTGGTCGAACTTTCACCAGAAGCGGAGACTGTTTTTTCGAGAGTCTGTCTGAAATGATGTTTTCACCCGACCAGAGAGAATAACTTTAAACAAACGAACACACAGCGTTCCCTGAACTCTGAATTTGGCCTTCAGCTTTGGTAAAACAAAGCTACTGTGAACTATTTTTTCTCTCCTCTGCCCTGAAAAGCGAAAACTTTTCTCCCAAAAATCCAAAATATTTACTTTTTTTTAAGCACTTGTCTTCTGCTTACAGTAGAACTATTCTTAGAGAACGGAGCTTCTATTTTTAGGAACTCTAGGGACAATACGTTACCTCAACCTCTAGCTTGTGTACAAGTAATTGTATGTATATGTGATGAGATGGTCTCGCACCTTTTTTCTGTATTTAGAGCCATTTCATGTGTAATTTCGCAAATCATTCATGCTGATATAAAATGTGCATCTCCTTTTTGAATGATTATACTGCTTGAATGCATACAGTACCTATACTCATTTTCGTGTATTTCGCATATGCCATTTTTTCAAATGCAAAAAATGTATTTTGGGGTGGTTCGGTATACACATGCACTATTAGTTATGTTTACTATTGCTTAGTTAGTAAATATGGACATAAAAGCGTGGAGTGGGTGTAGTGTGTTTATCTAGGTACCTATATCGATACTCCTATTTCTGACCCTTGTCCGGTTAATAATTCACTAATATCCATACAACGGCACAGAATCCCGTTTTCAGATTAAGTCATAGCGCATGCTGTCACATTAAGCAAGCCCTATTCCTCCAGCCCCCTAGAAAGCACACCGAGTTCTCAAAACAAACCAAACCGCCAGCAGACCTGGGAAATCCCCCGTAGCTATTGTTTTGATTTCGTTCAAAAACTCCTGTAAAGAATGCAAGAACGACCAGTCTTATGACATCCTTACTGACGTATTATGTCCATCCTTACGTCAAACACGGCACCTTTCAGGTATAAATATACCAACGCTGCCCTAAGCAAAGACACGGTGGTGATGAGCTTGGAGCAACGCTACTTGCCGGAGAGCCCAGCTGATGCAGGAAGCCCACGGACGCTGCCCCTCCCTTATGACGCGCTGAGAGAGACGCTGTCTTTTCTCCTGCCGAGAAATCCAGCCTCTGGCGTTTCCGGCTTACCTTCGCGGGTAACTGGGATACCGAGTCCTGAGAGAGAGATACCAGCCCTCCTGCCTTCTAAATCCCAGGTACTGAACTGACTAACCCTTTACAGAGAATTCTTGAGTCAGATTCTTGGCAAAACAAACTTAACTTAAACTGCTACTTACTTACTCCCTCCCACGTATTAGGCTTAGGTCAGGTACACCGGGGTAGGCGTAGTTAGAAGCACCAGTTGAGTACGATTAGTCAATGTATATATGTATGTTTATCTTTTATCCATTTTAAAGTATCATATGGCTAAGAAACCATATCAATGCTTTTACAGTATTATTTTATAATCCTGCTTTTACTGTATGCACTTTACTTAACCTTAAGTATTGCTACTGTAGCGATTCATTTCTCTTGTATGAGAAAAAGAGACTGATCAATAAATAACACCTTTTATTGAACACGCCCATCTCTTCTTTCTCTGCAATCTGGTGGAACTAAGTATGCACTTACTGGAATACGGTCCAGAACCTGCTTTAACTCTGGGTATGAAATTACTGAAAGACTTCAAGCAGGTCTCGGCAATATTACTAGCCAACATAAAGGGGGAAGCAGCAACTGTGGCGATCCGCCAAATATTGAAAGAAACAGATATAGCAGAACAACCTTTTGAACTTGCCAGAATCATAGAAAAATCCTATGAAGAACTAGGAAGAGATAGTTTGGGTGGAAAACCAGTGAAACCCCAACTAACTGAAAATCCTGAAAAGGTATTTATTAAAAATAATCTAAACACTCCAAAAAAGAGCTGGGATGGAAATAAACAATCCACTCCCAAAGAGAAGAAATTCCAGTCCAGAGGAAGGTCTCCTCGGCGGAGAGAAAGATCTCCAGACCAAGGACACAAGTCTCCCCAGAGGGAGCCCTCTGAGAAAAAATACAACCTTAGAAATAGGGATAATTTGAAGAAACCTGATAGATATCAAGCTATTGATACACGTCCATCTCGATCTTTTCAGACTTCGTCGCAGAAATCTGAAAGAAGAGGACGGTCAGAACACAGGGAAGAGCACGTCAAGTCCAAAGACAAGGAACCTGCTCATCAAAATAAAAAGTTACAATTTCCAAAGAAGAAGGTAGCCAGTATTAAAGTAATCAAACATCCCGAGGATCCTGAGGACACAGCTTAAAAACGGAGAGTGGGCTCAGACAATGCTAGACAGCGCAGCAGAAGTGAGCATAGCTCGCAAGATCCTGATGAATCATCTGGAGACAGTGGACACGAATGAGTACATTCAGGTGGAAACTGCAGATACCAGAGTTAGCAAACCTCATAAAATATATGAAATAACTTTACGTATAGAGGGAGATAAGACTAGAAAAATAAGGGGTCTATTTTGGGATAACCTCTCCAAAGGCTATGACATCCTTTTAGCTGAAAAAGACTGGCCACCAGAGCTTGTCAGGGAGTGCCCTCATGGCGAAGAAATGATTATGCCTGCCTTCTCAAATCACATTCCAATACATAGAAAATATACACTTGCAAGAAAGTGGGCTGTAGCCCAAGCTCCTGCATTATATAAAAACCACGTAGGATGGGATGAGGACTCACCTCCTCACAAAATCCAGTTAAAATCTCAACCAACTGCACAAAGGCAGTACCCAATTAGGCAAGAAGCTAAAAAACAGGTCAGGGAGATCTTAGATCAACTTGAATACCAGGGGGTGATTGAAACATGCACCTCACAAATGAACAACCCTTTGTTTCCTGTCTCCAAACCAGATGATTCATATCGTCTAGTTTTGGACTACAGACACCTTAACTCATGCTGCAAAACCTTTGCAGTACAAAACTCACACAGTGCAGCACTAATGAATAGCATAGTGCGCAAAAAATACAAAACAACATTAGACATCTCTAATGGATTCTTTTGTCAAAATATAGCACCTGAAAGCAGATATTTGACCGCTTTCTCAATAAATAGCTCGCAGAAAAATTTCTGTTGTTTGCCCCAGGGGTTCAAGAACAGCCCAGGATTATTCTCAGCGAGAGTAACAGAGTTACTACAAATGTATGATGACGAGGCATTATCTTATGTCGATGACATCTATCTAACAGATGATGACTTGGATACTCACTTGAAAAGGGTGAACACCATAATACTTGGGTTCGCAGCAGAGGGTTACAAATTCAACTTCAAAAAGTCAAGAATTGCCCATCTAACTGTCCTGTTCTTAGGATATGAATTATCAAGTGAAGGCAAAAGCCTGGCAGACAATTTCCTGGAGAAATGTGCTGTAATCCAAGCTGCAAGAACGCTGAAAAACTTACAGTCAATTCTAGGTTTCCTGAATTTCGGAAGAACTTACATTCTAAATTACGCGGAGAGGGTTAAACCTCTCTATGACTTAATAAGACCAGATTTTAAAAGAATCAATTGGACTCAAAAACACACAGAAATTTTGAGATCTTTACAAACAGACATGTTAGTTAAAACAAAACTGCAAACACGCGATAACACACGCAACCTTGTGATTCGGGTCATCCCAGGAAGATGCAGATTCACATACCTAACCTCTAATGAGGGAGAAACGGTACCAATAGCTTACAAATCACATTTGTACACAGAAGCTGAAAAAACATTCAGCATTAAGGAAAACATTGTTCATGCGGTTCAAACAGCTGTAGCAAGAGAAAGATACCAAGCTGACGGCAGACGGATTACAGTCAGAACAGCAGAATCAGCCTTTGAGGCATTAACAAGCCCATATAATTTACCTACAATGGCACTAAATCCAAAATGGATACAATGGGAAGATTCTCTTGCTACAGACAGAGTGAAATACTATTTTGACCCGGAAATGAAAAAATTAAAAGATCTAGAATATGAAAGAGAATATCCATCGCCTAGCGACATTCTGCCCATACGACAGTACGCCTGTGTAATATATACAGACGGACATGCTCAGCCCTCAGTTTGGGGAGAGCAAGCTTATAACGCCACATGTGAAATTACAAAAGACGTGTGGCGCGAAGGTAAACTGAAACCTCTGTTTACAAAAACACACTCAGTGGAAAATAATTCAGAACAACAAACTGAAATAATAGCGTTAAAAATGGCGCTAGATAATGCGGATCGCGAATTCCCGACACTAATAATGTGCGGTTCATATTACTGCGTCAAATCATACAATAACGACTTGCAGAAATGGGTTGAAAACGGGTACAAAGATGACACAGGTGCAACAATAAAGCAAAAATCGCTTTGGGAACAAGTAGTTCTTTTGCAGAAAGAACTACCAAAGACTCACGTGATACATTCATTGAGTCATCAGCGTGATGGCGTTCACGCTGCAGGGAATTTATTGGCTGAGACAGCCACAGCGGAAGCAACTAAATCGGCTCCCGTAGCTTCAAAAAAGCGTTCAGGAAAATACATTGACGGGGAAACAATGCTGGCGGTGAAAACGTCATCAAAAGGCGACTGCTCAGCGCTACCCATCAACTATCCACTCAATTATACATACATAATCGATGCAAACACCGTTCCTTTTGCTCGAATCCCTGGAGTGGGGGATAGAGTAATTCCAAACACGAACAGGAGAGGCTTGTTAATAGCAGACGCACATATAGGTGAGGGTCTTAGACACCTCAAGCTTAAAGATTCTCTAGAAGAATTGCAATCCACATACTGGTGGCCAGGAATGAGCCTGCAACATCACATATTTGCAAAAAACTGTCCAAACTGCAACAGAGATCGCAGTGGCGACCGAGACGGTGTTTTACCATGGCGGTTCGCTCAAGACGGGATTAAACAATAAATATATAAAACCCAGTATGATTAATGCGTCAAATTAACATATAGAGACTATCATCACTTAAAGTGTAGACACCAGCTCTCGGCTGACGTCTGAACTGTTATAAAAAGATTTGCGAGTCTATAATGGCATATACGCATGGGGCGTGCTACATTCTGACCATTGTCCTGCTTTTAGCTCTCGAGCTTATGGGGGGTATATGGCCAGCATGGGCATTGCATTGCGGGACTCTTATCACTTCCTTCCTGAGGGAAACGGGATGGTGTAAAGAAAAAACCAAGGCATAGAGCAATCTATAACGGCAAAGGTATTAGGTTCGGGAGCTGGGAGGGTCAAACATTTAATAAGTGTCCAACGTAGTCTTAACAATCTGCCAAGAAATTCTCTGAGGGGTCTCAGTCCATACGAACTATTGTTTGGGACTAGAATGTTAATCCTGGACCTCGACAGTCAAACTTCAGTGGTTAAAGAAAAATGCTTTGATATCAAAGATCGTTTGGCTATTTTACAGGACTTAAACGAAAAAAGAAAATACCTGAGCAACATAAAGTTGAAGCAACAGCCAACAGCCACTGAAGAGCAACCACCTGTCCCAGCAAGGTCTGTCTGGATTCCAAAAATCGGGGATCTGGTCAGAGAAAAGATCGCGGTAAAGAAGGAATTTGGGCCTTCTTACAGAAAAGCAGTACCTGTCTTGTCTGTCAACGGGACAAGATCAGTAGTATTACCGCCCCTTGCTGGTAAAAAGGAGAACCGAGTTGTATCCATCGACCTGGTTAAACCACAATCATGTGGCCGATAACAAGTAGTAGGCCAAGTGGACTCCCAAGAAGTAGTATAACACCAAAGTTTGCTACAAATACAGAGGTTCAAACTGAGAGACTAATCACAATTGATAAACCTACAGTGAATCAACAAGGACTATGCAACAAAGCCATGGAACTTAAACCTCTTGAAACCCAAATCAAAATCTTACATCAAGAAACACCAGTCTACAATGATGTAACCACAGACTATGCTAATGAAACAAAGAAAATTCAAAAGGCAAACAAGAATCCAGAAGCAATTGAAACAACTGACAGAACAGCATCTGGCTACTTCATCAACTTCAATGATTTTTCTGAGGATCCAAGTGAACCTGAGGAAGAACCAACAACAAAAACCTTTAAAATCAAAACAAAGGAACTCTTTCATCAACTTAAAGAAACCTATCTGATTTCTCCATGGATTGAACTTTGGGTGGCACTAGGAGTATTCATCCTCATACTTTGGCTCATCATGGTACTATGCTTGGGACATTTCATTGAGGGAAAATATGTTACAATGGACACAGCAAGTCAGAATATCAACTTGATCCTGAAACCACACAAGTCTTCACACATCGAGAAAAGAGAACTCTCTTCAGTAAACTTCACAGCCAATCCTATACCCGGTGGGGTAGCATGGGACAAAACTGATTACGAAATCTATGGTCCGGTTGAGCTCCTGAAGTATCCTCATCAATTCAAGATTTAATTGAGTGACTTTGTAAAACCGAGCACATTCGCTGATGATTGGGACTTTGAAAGTATTAATGATATGATGTCAGATCTAGTGATGTCAGCTAAATTTACAGGACAGGATTATTTACAAGGTTCATCTAATTATGACCAGATGTATTGTTATAACCACTATGGTAACCATTATCTGCATAAATCTGCTCAACCTAGAAATGTTTTAAATTATAACCAATGGGAACATTGTGGTACTCCACCAAAAGGTAGTTCAAAAACATTTTATGAAAAATGTTCTTATTTCTCAGGGTTTAACACAAGTGATGCAGAAACATTCTATTTCAAATTGTTCAATAAGATAGGAATGAAAACCATGCTTACAAACACAAAATTGATCTATTCAGAGACAATTTTTGAAAAAATGAAAACATTCGGTTTTGATTTCTGGAACAAAAATATTGAAACGAAGACAATCTGGGGTACAAAAGATTGGCAAGTGCAAGGTTTAGAATCATTATTTAGAGCCTGCATGATCCCAGAACAAATTATATTTCTGAATGATACAATTCAACAGACAACCTGTCTTGGCCTAGCCAAAATTAAAGACTTAAACAAACCGTCTATTCCAAAACCAACACCCGACAGTAATAGCACTACAGATGTTGAGATAGACGTATCCCATATTTTAAACCAAAACAGAACACATCCTGATTGGAAGAAATGGTTGATCTGGCCCACAGACACAAATAACTGTCAAGATAGATTCCTGAACAAAAAACAGGGGTTCACATTGACCAGGCCAGACCCTAGAAACTCCCAGAGACAACATCCAGGGATTGTAACTACTTACAGTGTAGGGAAACTCTGCCTCGAATGGCTACAAACATCCACACTGGCAGAAATTAAGCAACACTTGACTTTATTTAAAGAAGGTGCTGACTTGCGTGATTTCATTATGGGACCACGCAAACAGCTTCAAAAACGTTTCATAACGGCCTCTATATATGCAGCTTACAATGAAGCTTGGAAAGTAACTCAAATTGAAACAGCAGAGAAAATACGGGAAATTGACTGTGTTAATTTGGAAAAATCGCTTTCTGTTGTGGACAATGGGTTAATGACTCTGTCTTCCAGAATATATTCACTGGACAGTATTGTATCATCTGCAATCGATATAATTGAACAAGACTTACTGATGTTACAACACGGTCAGTCTCAATTGCGTTCTATTGTACAGCTTGGCTGGACGTTACAAAATCTGCGTTCAGGCTATGTGCCTTGGCGTTTAATCAACACAACGTCACTATTCACTATCTTTAACCTTACTGATACACAAATCAGCTTGGCACAAAAGGGTGCAGAGTATACAATTCTGAGCATTGAAAAACTTGAGAGATTACCATTGACAATGTCAGAGCGACCTGTCATTGAATGGATAATACATGGGATAATAACTATTCCGATAACAACTTTCCAGTTTCGATACTGTCAAAAATATATACAGGCAGGCCAGTTTGAAAGGTTGGGTAAAGGATACATTAAGTCAACATGGAACTTACCTTATACACACACATGTTACAGTAATAAGGGACAAAGTGTATTTCTTAGTGGTAATAATTGTGAAAAATCACTAAGTGGTATACTTCTGTGTCAGGGCATAAGTTTACATGGGGCCTGCGAGGGGACTTCAAATAACCTTTCATGCCACCAGCTCGGCACACCTGCAGCACGAATAGAACCATTCTTTAGAAGACTTTCTAACGGGAGTTACATTCTAATTGTAGATCACAGATGTTGTGGCTTGCTGCCAGGAAAACCTTATCTAGTAAGCGTAACTTCCATGGTCATTTGCTGTGAACGAGTATTGTTTCTGAATGTCACTCCAGACAGGGAGGGAAAAATTTGGCCCAGTGTGAATATCTCTTCTATTCGAATTGATACTTTAAGCAGAATGAAGACTATGCTCCTACAGACGCCAACCCATTTGACGTCATCAAAAGAAACGTATGATCTCCAAGTTGCAAGGACAACGGGTGAGATACATGCCTTGTTATCAACAAATTGCCCCCTACACTTCGCAGAAAGGCTAAACGAAATCTTAAATATTTCTGATACAAATGGTATCGCGAGTGTATTTAAGACCATTTTTTCGGGACTGTTAACCCCATTCAAAGCAGTCCTGGGTATTTTTCCAAATTTCGTACATTCCATCTTTGGCGGACTTCCTCTCCTGTTGGGACTCGTAGCAGGCATCCTATTTTTGCTACTCTTGCTTTGTTATGGCAAGCCATGTCACAGACAAGACTCCAGCAACAATGGAAGAAACGATCCTAGCTATACGCTACCGGGACCGCATACCTAAAGTCCTTGGATTAGCCCGGCTAAGAGATCTAAATATGACCTGGTTTCTTTCGTTCAGACCCATATGGCAGAATTGTGTCTTACCTGTATTAAGATGCATGCTATGCGGCGAAGAATGCGTGTTGGACACCTGTCTTACACTACAATCAGAAGTACCATTGGATGCAGATACTTTGTTGGGTCCAGTAAAGGCTCATGCATTGTGCTGTCCCCAGCGGCTACCTATCCTGATGACGGCATTCGTGGAGACTTCACCACTACGATTGAAGGGTAGTGAAGTACAGGATGAGAGCAGCATCAACCAGGTACGACCTTCTGTAAGCAGTACTGATCTAAACATCACTGAAAGCGAACATGCACATGACTGCATGATAGCGACATTTTCCAACTTGGTCGAACTTTCACCAGAAGCGGAGACTGTTTTTTCGAGAGTCTGTCTGAAATGATGTTTTCACCCGACCAGAGAGAATAACTTTAAACAAACGAACACACAGCGTTCCCTGAACTCTGAATTTGGCCTTCAGCTTTGGTAAAACAAAGCTACTGTGAACTATTTTTTCTCTCCTCTGCCCTGAAAAGCGAAAACTTTTCTCCCAAAAATCCAAAATATTTACTTTTTTTTAAGCACTTGTCTTCTGCTTACAGTAGAACTATTCTTAGAGAACGGAGCTTCTATTTTTAGGAACTCTAGGGACAATACGTTACCTCAACCTCTAGCTTGTGTACAAGTAATTGTATGTATATGTGATGAGATGGTCTCGCACCTTTTTTCTGTATTTAGAGCCATTTCATGTGTAATTTCGCAAATCATTCATGCTGATATAAAATGTGCATCTCCTTTTTGAATGATTATACTGCTTGAATGCATACAGTACCTATACTCATTTTCGTGTATTTCGCATATGCCATTTTTTCAAATGCAAAAAATGTATTTTGGGGTGGTTCGGTATACACATGCACTATTAGCTATGTTTACTATTGCTTAGTTAGTAAATATGGACATAAAAGCGTGGAGTGGGTGTAGTGTGTTTATCTAGGTACCTATATCGATACTCCTATTTCTGACCCTTGTCCGGTTAATAATTCACTAATATCCATACAACGGCACAGAATCCCGTTTTCAGATTAAGTCATAGCGCATGCTGTCACATTAAGCAAGCCCTATTCCTCCAGCCCCCTAGAAAGCACACCGAGTTCTCAAAACAAACCAAACCGCCAGCAGACCTGGGAAATCCCCCGTAGCTATTGTTTTGATTTCGTTCAAAAACTCCTGTAAAGAATGCAAGAACGACCAGTCTTACGACATCCTTACTGACGTATTATGTCCATCCTTACGTCAAACACGGCACCTTTCAGGTATAAATATACCAACGCTGCCCTAAGCAAAGACACGGTGGTGATGAGCTTGGAGCAACGCTACTTGCCGGAGAGCCCAGCTGATGCAGGAAGCCCACGGGCGCTGCCCCTCCCTTTTGACGCGCTGAGAGAGACGCTGTCTTTTCTCCTGCCGAGAAATCCAGCCTCTGGCGTTTCCGGCTTACCTTCGCGGGTAACTGGGATACCGAGTCCTGAGAGAGAGATACCAGCCCTCCTGCCTTCTAAATCCCAGGTACTGAACTGACTAACCCTTTACAGAGAATTCTTGAGTCAGATTCTTGGCAAAACAAACTTAACTTAAACTGCTACTTACTTACTCCCTCCCACGTATTAGGCTTAGGTCAGGTACACCGGGGTAGGCGTAGTTAGAAGCACCAGTTGAGTACGATTAGTCAATGTATATATGTATGTTTATCTTTTATCCATTTTAAAGTATCATATGGCTAAGAAACCATATCAATGCTTTTACAGTATTATTTTATAATCCTGCTTTTACTGTATGCACTTTACTTAACCTTAAGTATTGCTACTGTAGCGATTCATTTCTCTTGTATGAGAAAAAGAGACTGATCAATAAATAACACCTTTTATTGAACACGCCCATCTCTTCTTTCTCTGCAATCTGGTGGAACTAAGTATGCACGTACTGACTGAGTAAAATAGTTGTCTTTTGTTTTCACACGACTCTGGAGATATACTCTTGATTAGGGAGAGAAAAGTTGTCATGTTCTATGGTTGTCAGAAACTAAATCCCTTCTTGTCTATCCAGGGAGGTTAAACTCCTCCTCGCCTATTCGAGAAAGTTTCTAGTGAACTCTGAGCTAGCTGGCACACAAAACTTAAGTCTAATATCGTCAGTAGAAGACCTAGTTAACCTCTGTCCTACGTCTATACTGTTGAAGATATTATTCCAATACGCTGAGCCTATTAGGATAATAGGAACTACACTACAATCCACCATCACCACATCCACCACATCCACCACCAACACAATCACCCCATCCACCACCATATCCACCACCACCACATTCACCCCATCCACCACCACACCCACCAACACCACATCCACCACCACCACCACATCCTCCACCACCACCACCACATCCTCCACCACCACCTCCACATCCACCACCACCACCACCACATCCACCACCACCACCACCACATCCACCACCACATCCACCACCACCACCCCATCCACATCCACCACCACCACCCTGTTGGAAATGGGATCCCTGGCTGGCCAGGGCTTTCGCCAAAGTCAGTCAGAGACCACCACACCCAAGTCAGGGCAAGGGAGTTACACGCCAAGATAACCCCTACTCACCCTCTAGGTAACGTGGCGCGAGCAGCAAGGCTAAACTTGGAGGCGATGTAGGCTAAGCATTTGCGCACGCACCCCAGCAACAACAACCAAAGGCCCACCACAAAGGAAACTCCACACAAGGTTATGTAAAAATAGCCTTTGTATTATAATAAATATACCTCAGATAAAACACACATCTTGTTACACTGTGCCAACAGGCACGGGCGGAATTTACAAGGGATATTGCACAGGACAGGGCCACTTGGACCACTGTCAGGGGTATCAGCACTTTTAGAACTTAGCACTTGTAGAAAGAAAAATCAGTGTAGCACACAATATAAAAATAGAGCACACAACCAGTAATCACTGGTAACAGGACCTCACTAGCACCACCTGTACTAGGGAGAAAACAACCACCTATGTATTACAATACCTGTAGGGGTGTAAGAGGAAAACACATGATGCAATGCATAACATTCATTCAGAGGTGTAAAGAAAGTACAATTGCGCCAAACTCACGTAAGTCACCACCTGTGACTGTCCCTAGGCCCTCTGGCCTTGTTGGGGCTAGGACGCCCTGTGTCCCAAGTGTCAGGGTCCTAAACGTAGCAGTTGCCCACAAAGTGCTGGGCAACTGGTGCAGGGAAAGTTAGGGCAACGTTGGAGCCTCTCTGGGCTCAAAGAACCACCACTGTGGCACTGGTGAGCCTCTCTTAGGCTCTCTCACCAGAAAGGGGGGGGCTGCTGAGCCTCTCAGGGCTCCAGCAATGAACAGGTGCAGCCTCGCTGGGCTGGGGGGTCCCTCGCTCTGGGGACCCAAAGGGATCAAGTTTGCCAAGAGCCACGCTGGGCTCTAAATCAACTGGTGCCCCCGGGGCACCTCGTGGCTCCAAAACGTGGAGATGCTCCCTGAGCCCTCAGGCTCAAAACACACGGGCGCTTCTCTTTGGGAGTCCCCCCTCTGGGGACTCGACGTGAACGTGGGGCGCTCAGAGCCTCTCAGGGCTCGTGAAATAAGGAAATGCCCCCTGAGCCCTCAGGCTCCAAACACCCAGGCGCGAGGTCGCGCTACAGAGAGGGGGCGGGGCGGACACCGGCCATGTGTCCCGACGCTCCCCCCCCTCCTCTGCAGGCAGGCACTCACCGGTCTAGCGCTGGGCTTTCCAGCGGCGGCGGGTCTCTCCCGCTGGTCCCGGGGCTCTCCTTTCCTCTCGGGGAGCCTCGGCAGGCTCTCTCGCGGCTCGGCGGGGGAGGCGGGACTTCCGGTCGGCCTTTCCTGGGCCGCGCTGTGATTGGCCGGCAATCCCTTCACTTCCGGGTCGCCGCGGGCAGCGCGGCGGCTCGCTTTAGGCAGGCAGGCGGGCTCCCAGATGATCCGAGGAGTGGGCTCCCTCGTAGATCAATCAAAACCGGGCACAACAACACGGCAATGAGCGGGGTGGCACCCGCGCCGTCAAACCACCACACAGGGCGGGCAAAATACAGCGCTCACGGCGCTCGGGCAAAATCCAGCGTTTTCAAGCGCTAGGCAGGCGATCTCAGCGCTCCTAGCGCTGAAGGGCAGAGAGCAGCGCTCTCAGGCTGCAGGCAACGAAGTCCTCAGTGCTCCCCAGCACTGGAGGACAGGACAGGGCTCCAGCAGGGCTGGAGGCAGGCAGGGGGGGCAAGGCTGGGCCAGCGCCAGCACACTGGGTCTCCAGGCAGGGAGACAGTCCAAGTGGCGGTCCTCCTGGCCCCAGCAGCAGCAACAGCCCCCTCTGGCAGGATCCAAAAGCAGAACAACTTCAGTGGGGACACAGCCCCATTTTTATACAGTGCATTCCTTTGTTCAAGGGTGTAGAGTGGGGGCGGAACCAGTCGCAGCTGGTTCTTGAGTACTCTGTTTACCTCAACCACCCTCTCTATTCACTGGCAGGGCTTGGGTCATTAGACACACCACAGGGGGGCGGAGCCAGCATTGTGTGGGGAAAACCCAGCCCATCCAGGACACAGGTACACTCCTCCCACACATCACTCATGCTAATCTCCCACTCACCACCGGGCAGACCCATCCAGACTTCCTGGAGCCTGGCATGCCAGCCAGCTCCAGCCAATCACGCTCCAGCACCCTCACAGCACATGCACACATATCTCAATGTCCAGAAGTAACACTTCCCTTCTAGACACATACAAGCCGCACATACCATTGCGCAGCATTCACTCTCACGAGTTCATACATACTAAACTCGAGCCTGCACTCCCCACACATCAGGAACTACCAGGGCACACACATTCCCCATGCATTCCTATGGGAGGGCAGGCCAGCCATACTACACGCACGCACTTTCACTCTGGGACACAGGGGAAAAGTGCGCAGAGACCCAAAATCACTGACACAGGGTCACACATAAGGCAAAAAGTTTAGGGGCGAACCTGCCCTGCGGGCCAAGTCCAACACAACCCCCTTCCAGCCAAAACGCAGGGGAGAACAATCACCACCGTGATGGACTTCCCTGCTTGGGGCGATAGAACACGGACGCGGGCCCACAACTGCAGGGACACCCTCCTGTTCCACGCCACGGTGAACCCATGGGATTCCCTCTAAACACACTGTCTGGACCAACTGGGCTACCCCACTGGTACTCCCAAGTTGTCCGCGGCCAGGACCAGGCCCTGGGCCACCCAGGTGCCACTGGTCCATGCCAATTCGCAGAGCGGGGGGTAGTAACCCCTGGCACACAGGAGCCATTCTCCACTCTTCCTGTCCGCAAGACAGGACTAGACTGCCACTGGTTCTCCAGCCTAAGGCCTACAACCTCAGGCGGACCAGGAGTCTCAGGGAAGGCTCTCCTCCCCTTACCTCTTCTTCTAGGGTTCCTCCTCCCTCTGCGAGGGGTACCCCTAGAACGCCATTCCAACCCAGGACTTATCCACTCAGGTTGCACCGGGGTCAGAGGTGGGCTCTCCCACCCTCTGCACCCCCTTCCAGAGGTCTGCCCTCTCCCACCTGGAGAAGTTCCTCTGGAAGAAGAACCGGTCAGGACACTGGTTACAGTCGTCCTACCCTTCAGGTCAGGCTGATCCTGAACCTGGCCTTCCAACCTCTGGTCTAAAACCTTCGGTGGAACAATTGCCTGGCACTCCAGGACTTCTGGGGACTCACACGCAATCCCCCTGAGGCTGACACATGACCCATGTGTCGTGTGACTGTCTGTCTGGCGCAGATCTCCTGCCTCCTGTCCACCTGACAGTGCACAAAGATCCCCCAGACCAGAAGTGGCGCCACCCGGGTCCCCCCAAGAAGATCTAGCCCAACTGGCTAGTCTCTGGTCCACTGGTGCACCCACTGGGAAACTCATCCCCCAATCACTCCTCACTTCGGACTTCTGTGCACTCCCTCCTGGGGTAGCACTGCCGGACACTGGAACCCCTGGAGCTCTAGTTACAGACGCTCCCGGTTCCCTAGACACTAGGAGACCCTCCTCAAGTGTACTAACAGGACAGCCTAGGTCCCTAACCTGGTGTTCCCTCAAGAAACCACCCAAGTTCTGAGACAGGGCTTCAGGCCTCGGGGGGCTCTCAGCCACCCACTGACTCCTGCTCCACGGAGCCAGGTAGTCAGCCCCTCCACCCTTCTCACTATACTGGGACCTAGCTGGGCTACACTGAGCCTCTTCCACCACGCTGGGCTGGAAGCTCCCTGTACCACTACTGTTGGACTCGCTCTCTAATGACTCTACAGAACCTCTGGCACTCTCCCAGCGGTCTGCTTCTTCTGTAAATAGTCTTAGATCAGAAAATTCACCTGCCAACAGGTGTTGGCGCAACTCAGGACAACAACTACTGAGCATCTGCTCTCTGACAATCAGCCTGAATAGTTCATCATAGTTCTCTTCCTTGATACTCATCAGCCACTCAGCCAGTGCCTCATCACATACATCTGAAAAATCCGCCCAAGACTGGTGAGGCAGTTTCCTACTGCCCCTGAATTTCAACCTGTACTCCTCATCTTGGGAACAAGGTATCCTATGTGGGGGACGTGGACTGGGACTTCCTACACTGGAATTTAAATAGCTGCCACCACTGGACCCAACCCTCCCTGGGGGATCCAGAAAATTAAGACTGCGCTCAGGGGATAACCTACACTCTAGGGCTATCTTCTCCCTGGCCAAGGCCCTCTCAGCCTCTGCAGTCCGCTCATTCACACCCAGCTGCGCCATCTCTCTGGCATACTCTAACCGGAGCTTCTCCATGGCCAGCTGGTGCTCCCTCTCTTCTCTCCTATCCACCCACTCCTCTGGGGACAGGGAAAGGGATGGGGTGCTACATCTGACACTGGACCCAGCAAGGGACTCCCTATCTAGGGGGTACTCACTCTCTGCTGGCGCCCATCCACTGTCACACTCACTCTCCACATCAGACTCTTCAGGGCTCCCCTCAGACCCACCACCCTCATGGTGTGCGGCCCGGGCCCTCTCCCTCTCACTGTGCTCACGCTCCCAGTCACTCTTCTGCCACAGGATCATGTTATCCCTTAGCTTGGACTGGGTGTCTGACTCACTCACTGGGATGTCTCTCTCCTTACATAACCGTACCAACTCATGCACACTGTACTTAAACAGGCCACAAAGGTTAAAAGGAGATTCCATCTTGACAGGATGCTCACAGACACGTGCAACACAAGGGATCTAGCAATCTGAAGTAGGAGTACACAATTCCAAAACTTCCACACTCTCCTTAAAAAAGAACTCACTCATGCGTCCAGGAAAACACACCATTCATCCACACACACCCTCCCCTCGGATCGGTAAGGCAGTTTCTACCACCCCTGACTTCTCAACCTGACCAAAAGCGACACAGGTACCAAACTCTGGAAGCAGGGCGGGGGACAAATGTACTGAACACAATTATAAAATTACACTCTTCAGGAGAAGAAACAATGGAATTTCACCAAAAACAATAATCCCCAAAATGTGGTTATCTAACAAATGTAGAGCTTTGAAGTGCGGCCAGCTGCTACTGTGGTACAACGCAAACACAAATCCTTATCCCACCGCTTGCCGCCAATGTTGGAAATGGGATCCCTGGCTGGCCAGGGCTTTCGCCAAAGTCAGTCAGAGACCACCACACCCAAGTCAGGGCAAGGGAGTTACACGCCAAGATAACCCCTACTCACCCTCTAGGTAACGTGGCGCGAGCAGCAAGGCTAAACTTGGAGGCGATGTAGGCTAAGCATTTGCGCACGCACCCCAGCAACAACAACCAAAGGCCCACCACAAAGGAAACTCCACACAAGGTTATGTAAAAATAGCCTTTGTATTATAATAAATATACCTCAGATAAAACACACATCTTGTTACACTGTGCCAACAGGCACGGGCGGAATTTACAAGGGATATTGCACAGGACAGGGCCACTTGGACCACTGTCAGGGGTATCAGCACTTTTAGAACTTAGCACTTGTAGAAAGAAAAATCAGTGTAGCACACAATATAAAAATAGAGCACACAACCAGTAATCACTGGTAACAGGACCTCACTAGCACCACCTGTACTAGGGAGAAAACAACCACCTATGTATTACAATACCTGTAGGGGTGTAAGAGGAAAACACATGATGCAATGCATAACATTCATTCAGAGGTGTAAAGAAAGTACAATTGCGCCAAACTCACGTAAGTCACCACCTGTGACTGTCCCTAGGCCCTCTGGCCTTGTTGGGGCTAGGACGCCCTGTGTCCCAAGTGTCAGGGTCCTAAACGTAGCAGTTGCCCACAAAGTGCTGGGCAACTGGTGCAGGGAAAGTTAGGGCAACGTTGGAGCCTCTCTGGGCTCAAAGAACCACCACTGTGGCACTGGTGAGCCTCTCTTAGGCTCTCTCACCAGAAAGGGGGGGGCTGCTGAGCCTCTCAGGGCTCCAGCAATGAACAGGTGCAGCCTCGCTGGGCTGGGGGGTCCCTCGCTCTGGGGACCCAAAGGGATCAAGTTTGCCAAGAGCCACGCTGGGCTCTAAATCAACTGGTGCCCCCGGGGCACCTCGTGGCTCCAAAACGTGGAGATGCTCCCTGAGCCCTCAGGCTCAAAACACACGGGCGCTTCTCTTTGGGAGTCCCCCCTCTGGGGACTCGACGTGAACGTGGGGCGCTCAGAGCCTCTCAGGGCTCGTGAAATAAGGAAATGCCCCCTGAGCCCTCAGGCTCCAAACACCCAGGCGCGAGGTCGCGCTACAGAGAGGGGGCGGGGCGGACACCGGCCATGTGTCCCGACGCTCCCCCCCCTCCTCTGCAGGCAGGCACTCACCGGTCTAGCGCTGGGCTTTCCAGCGGCGGCGGGTCTCTCCCGCTGGTCCCGGGGCTCTCCTTTCCTCTCGGGGAGCCTCGGCAGGCTCTCTCGCGGCTCGGCGGGGGAGGCGGGACTTCCGGTCGGCCTTTCCTGGGCCGCGCTGTGATTGGCCGGCAATCCCTTCACTTCCGGGTCGCCGCGGGCAGCGCGGCGGCTCGCTTTAGGCAGGCAGGCGGGCTCCCAGATGATCCGAGGAGTGGGCTCCCTCGTAGATCAATCAAAACCGGGCACAACAACACGGCAATGAGCGGGGTGGCACCCGCGCCGTCAAACCACCACACAGGGCGGGCAAAATACAGCGCTCACGGCGCTCGGGCAAAATCCAGCGTTTTCAAGCGCTAGGCAGGCGATCTCAGCGCTCCTAGCGCTGAAGGGCAGAGAGCAGCGCTCTCAGGCTGCAGGCAACGAAGTCCTCAGTGCTCCCCAGCACTGGAGGACAGGACAGGGCTCCAGCAGGGCTGGAGGCAGGCAGGGGGGGCAAGGCTGGGCCAGCGCCAGCACACTGGGTCTCCAGGCAGGGAGACAGTCCAAGTGGCGGTCCTCCTGGCCCCAGCAGCAGCAACAGCCCCCTCTGGCAGGATCCAAAAGCAGAACAACTTCAGTGGGGACACAGCCCCATTTTTATACAGTGCATTCCTTTGTTCAAGGGTGTAGAGTGGGGGCGGAACCAGTCGCAGCTGGTTCTTGAGTACTCTGTTTACCTCAACCACCCTCTCTATTCACTGGCAGGGCTTGGGTCATTAGACACACCACAGGGGGGCGGAGCCAGCATTGTGTGGGGAAAACCCAGCCCATCCAGGACACAGGTACACTCCTCCCACACATCACTCATGCTAATCTCCCACTCACCACCGGGCAGACCCATCCAGACTTCCTGGAGCCTGGCATGCCAGCCAGCTCCAGCCAATCACGCTCCAGCACCCTCACAGCACATGCACACATATCTCAATGTCCAGAAGTAACACTTCCCTTCTAGACACATACAAGCCGCACATACCATTGCGCAGCATTCACTCTCACGAGTTCATACATACTAAACTCGAGCCTGCACTCCCCACACATCAGGAACTACCAGGGCACACACATTCCCCATGCATTCCTATGGGAGGGCAGGCCAGCCATACTACACGCACGCACTTTCACTCTGGGACACAGGGGAAAAGTGCGCAGAGACCCAAAATCACTGACACAGGGTCACACATAAGGCAAAAAGTTTAGGGGCGAACCTGCCCTGCGGGCCAAGTCCAACACACCCCATTTACCCCATCCACCACATCCACCACCACATCAACCACCTCATCCAACACCACCACCACATCCACAACCACCACATCCACACCACCACAACCATTATCACCACCACACCCACCACCACCTCATCCACCACCACCTCATCCACCACCACCACATCCACCACCATCACATCCACCACCTCCACATCCACCACCACCACCACCACATCCACCACCACCACCATATCCACCACCACCACTGCCACATCCACCACCGCCACCACCGCCACCACCACCACCAAATCTACCACCACATCCACCACCACATCCACCACCACCACATCCACCACTACATCCACCACCACATCCCCCACCACCACCACATCCACCACCACCTCATCCACCACCACCTCATCCACCACGTCCACAACCACCACCACATCCACCACCACCACATCCACACCCACCACCACATCCAACACATTCGCCACCACATCCACCACCTCATCCAAAACCACTACCACATCCACCACCACCACATCCAGCACCACCACATCCACCACCTCCACCACCACATCCACCACCACCACATACACCACCACTCCATCCACCACCACCACATCCACCACCACCACATCGACCACCACATCCACCACCACCACATCCACCACCACATTCACCACCAACACATCCACCACATCCACCGCCACATGCTCCACCGCCACATCCTCCACCACCACATCCACCACCACCACATCCACATCCACCAACACCACATCCAACACCACCACATCCACCACCACCACATCCACCACATCCACACCCACCACTACATCCACACCCACCACCAAATCCACCACCACCACATGCACCTCATCCAACACCACCTCATCCAACACCACCTCATCACCCACCACTACCTCATCATCCACCACCAACTCATCATCCACCAGCACCACATCCACCACCACCACATCCATCACCACCACCACCACATCCACCACCACCACCACATCCTCTGACTCATCCACCACCACCTCATCCACCACAATCACACCCACCACATCCACCACCACCTCATCCACCATCACAACATCCACCATCACCACATCCACCACATCCACCATCAACACATTCACCCCATCCACCACCACCATATTCACCCCATCCACCACATCCACTACCACCACCACATACACCACCACATCCACCACCACCACCCCATTCACATCCACCACCACCACCCCATCTACCCCATCCACCACATCCACCACATCCACCATCACATCCACCACCTCATCCAACACCACCACCACATCCACAACCACCACATCCACCACCACCAGACCCATTACCACCACCACACCCACCACCACCACATCCACCACCACATCTACCACCACCTCATCCACCACCACAACATCCACCACCACCACATCCACCACCATCACATCCACCACCTCCACATCCACCACCACCACATCCACCACTACCACTACATCCACCACCACCTTATCCACCACCATCACATCCACCACCACCACCACATCCACCACCACCCCATCCACCACCACCACATCCACCACCCCCACATCCACCACCACCACATCTACCACAACATCCACCACCACCTCAGCCACCACATCCACACCCACCACCACATCCACCACATCCATCACCTCATCCAACACCACCACCACATCCACCACCTCATCCACCACCACCACCACATCGACCACCACCACCACATCCACCACCACCACTACCACATCCACCACCACCACCACACCCACCACCACCACATCTACCACCACATCCACCACCACCACCATATCCACTACCACCACATCCACCACCACATTCACCACCACCACATTCGCCACCACATCCACCACATCCACCACCTCATCCAAAACCACTCCCACATCCACCACCACCACATCCAGCACCACCACATCCACCACCTCCACCACCACATCCACCACCACCACATACACCACCACTCCATCCACCACCACCACATCCACCACCACCACATCCACCACCATATCCACCACCACCACATCCACCACCACCACCACATTCACCACCAACACATCCACCGCCACATGCTCCACCGCCACATCCTCCACCACCACATCCACCACCACCACATCCACCACCACCTCCACATCCACCAACACCACATCCAACACCACCACATCCACCACCACCACATCCACCACCACCACATCCACCACATCCACACCCACCACTACATCCATACCCACCACCAAATCCACCACCACCACATGCACCTCATCCAACACCACCTCATCCAACACCACCCCATCACCCACCACTACCTCATCATCCACCACCAACTCATCATCCACCACCACCACATCCACCACCACCACCACAACCTCTGACTCATCCACCACCACCTCATCCACCACCATCACACCCACCACATCCACCACCACCTCATCCACCATCACCACATCCACCACCAACACATTCACCCCATCCACCACCACATCCACCACCACCACATTCACCCCATCCACCACATCCACCACCACCACCACCACATACACCACCACATCCACCACATCCACCACCAACACAATCACCCCATCCACCACCATATCCACCACCACCACATTCACCCCATCCACCACCACACCCACCAACACCACATCCACCACCACCACCACATCCTCCACCATCACCACCACATCCTCCACCACCACCTCCACATCCACCACCACCACCACCACATCCACCACCACCACCACCACATCCACCACCACATCCACCACCACCACCCCATCCACATCCACCACCACCACCCCATCTACCCCATCCACCACATCCACCACCACATCAACCACCTCATCCAACACCACCACCACATCCACAACCACCACATCCACACCACCACAACCATTACCACCACCACACCCACCACCACCTCATCCACCACCACCTCATCCACCACCACCACATCCACCACCATCACATCCACCACCTCCACATCCACCACCACCACCACCACATCCACCACCACCATATCCACCACCACCACTGCCACATCCACCACCGCCACCACCGCCACCACCACCACCACATCTCCCAACACATCCACCACCACATCCACCACCACCACATCCACCACTACATCCACCACCACATCCCCCACCACCACCACATCCACCACCACCTCATCCACCACCACCTCATCCACCACGTCCACAACCACCACCACATCCACTACCACCACATCCACACCCACCACCACATCCAACACATTCGCCACCACATCCACCACCTCATCCAAAACCACTACCCCATCCACCACCACCACATCCAGCACCACCACATCCACCACCTCCACCACCACATCCACCACCACCACATACACCACCACTCCATCCACCACCACCACATCCACCACCACCACATCGACCACCACATCCACCACCACCACATCCACCACCACATTCACCACCAACACATCCACCACATCCACCACCACATGCTCCACCGCCACATCCTCCACCACCACATCCACCACCACCACATCCACATCCACCAACACCACATCCAACACCACCACATCCACCACCACCACATCCACCACATCCACACCCACCACTACATCCACACCCACCACCAAATCCACCACCACCACATGCACCTCATCCAACACCACCTCATCCAACACCACCTCATCACCCACCACTACCTCATCATCCACCACCAACTCATCATCCACCAGCACCACATCCACCACCACCACATCCATCACCACCACCACCACATCCACCACCACCACCACATCCTCTGACTCATCCACCACCACCTCATCCACCACAATCACACCCACCACATCCACCACCACCTCATCCACCATCACAACATCCACCATCACCACATCCACCACATCCACGATCAACACATTCACCCCATCCACCACCACCATATTCACCCCATCCACCACATCCACTACCACCACCACATACACCACCACATCCACCACCACCACCCCATTCACATCCACCACCACCACCCCATCTACCCCATCCACCACATCCACCACATCCACCATCACATCCACCACCTCATCCAACACCACCACCACATCCACAACCACCACATCCACCACCACCAGACCCATTACCACCACCACACCAACCACCACCACATCCACCACCACATCTACCACCACCTCATCCACCACCACAACATCCACCACCACCACATCCACCACCATCACATCCACCACCTCCACATCCACCACCACCACATCCACCACTACCACTACATCCACCACCACCTTATCCACCACCATCACATCCACCACCACCACCACATCCACCACCACCCCATCCATCACCACCACATCCACCACCACCACATCTACCACCACCACATCTACCACAACATCCACCAGCACCTCAGCCACCACATCCACACCCACCACCACATCCACCACATCCATCACCTCATCCAACACCACCACCACATCCACCACCTCATCCACCACCACCACATCGACCACCACCACCACATCCACCACCACCACTACCACATCCACCACCACCACCACACCCACCACCACCACATCTACCACCACATCCCACCACCACCACCATATCCACTACCACCACATCCACCACCACATTCACCACCACCACATTCGCCACCACATCCACCACATCCACCACATCCACCACCTCATCCAAAACCACTACCACATCCACCACCACCACATCCAGCACCACCACATCCACCACCTCCACCACCACATCCACCACCACCACATACACCACCACTCCATCCACCACCACCACATCCACCACCACCACATCTACCACCACATCCACCACCACCACCACATTCACCACCAACACATCCACCACATCCACCGCCACATGCTCCACCGCCACATCCTTCACCACCACATCCACCACCACCACATCCACCACCACCTCCACATCCACCAACACCACATCCAACACCACCACATCCACCACCACCACATCCACCACCACCACATCCACCACATCCGCACCCACCACTACATCCACACCCACCACCAAATCCACCACCACCACATGCACCTCATCCAACACCACCTCATCCAACACCACCCCATCACCCACCACTACCTCATCATTCACCACCAACTCATCATCCACCACCACCACATCCACCACCACCACATCCATCACCACATCCACCACCACCACCACAACCTCTGACTCATCCACCACCACCTCATCCACCACCATCACACCCACCACATCCACCACCACCTCATCCACCATCACCACATCCACCACCAACACATTCACCCCATCCACCACCACATCCACCACCACCACATTCACCCCATCCACCACATCCACCACCACCACCACCACATACACCACCACATCCACCACCACCACCCCATCCACATCCACCACCACCACCCCATCTACCCCATCCACCACATCCACCACATCCACCACCACATCCACCACCTCATCCAACACCACCACCACATCCACAAGCACCACATCCACCACCACCAGACCCATTACCACCACCACACCCACCACCACCACATCCACCACCACATCCACCACCACCTCATCCACCACCACAACATCCACCACCACCACATCCACCACCATCACATCCACCACCTCCACATCCACCACCACCACATCCACCACTACCACTACATCCACCACCACCTTATCCACCACCATCACATCCACCACCACCACCACACCCACCACCACCCCATCCACCACCACCACATCCACCACCACCACATCCACCACCACCACATCTACCACAACATCCACCACCACCTCAGCTACCACATCCACACCCACCACCACATCCACCACATCCATCACCTCATCCAACACCACCACCACATCCACCACCTCATCCACCACCACCACCACATCGACCACCACATCCACTACCACCACTATCACATCCACCACCACCACCACACCCACCACCACCACATCTACCACCACATCCACCACCACCACCATATCCACTACCACCACATTCACCACCACCACATCCACCACCACATCCACCACCACCACATCCAACACCACAACCACCACCACCACATCCACCACCACCACATCCACCACTACATCCACCACCACATCCACCACCACCACATCCACCACTACCACATCCACCGCCACCACATCCACCACCACATCCATCTCCACATCCACCACCAGCACATCCACCACCACCACATCCACAACCACCACCACTTCCACCACCCCCTCATCCACAACATCCACAAAGACCACATCCACAACCACCACCACATCCACACCACCACATCCACATGCACCACCTCATCGAACACCGCCACCACCACATCCACCACCACCACCACATCCAACACCACCACCACACCCACCACATCCACTACCACGTCCACCACCACATCATTTACCACCACCACATCCACCACCACCACATCCACCACACCCACCACATCCACATCCACCACCTCATTCAACACCACCACCACCACATCCACCACCACCACCACATCGAACACCACCACCACACCCACCACCACCACATCCACCACCACATCCACCACCACATCATCTACCACCACCACATCCACCACCACCACATCCACCACACCCACCACCACCACATCCACCACCACCACATCCACCACCATCACGTCCACCCCCACCACATCCGCCACCACATCCGCCACCACATCCGCCACCACATCCACCACCGCAACCACTACTACATCCACCACCACATCCACCACCACCACATCCCCCACCACCACCACATCCACCACCACATCCACCACCACCACCACATCCACCACCACCACATCCACTACCACCACATCCACCACCACATCCACCACCACCTCATCTACCACCACCACATTTACCACCACCACTTCCAACACACCCACCACCACCACAACCACCACATCCACCACCATCACAACCACCCCCACCACATCCACCATCACATCCGCCACCACATCCTCCACCACATCCACCACCACATCCACCACCACATCCACCACCACATCCACCACTACATCCACCACCACATCCACCACCACCACATCCCCCACCACCACCACATCCACCACCACCATATCCACCATCACCACCACACCCACCACCACCACATCCACCATCACCTCATCTACCACCACAACATCCACCACCACCACATCCACCACACCCACCACCACCACACCCACCACCACCAAACCCACCACCACCACATCTACCACCATCACATCCACCCCACCACATCCACCACCACATCTGCCACCACATCCACCACCACATCCACCACCACTACATCCACCACCACATCCACCACCACATCCACCACCACCACATCCACCACCACCACCACATCCACCACCACCGCATCCAACATCACCACATCCACCACCACCACATCCACCACCACATCCACCACCACATCCACCACCACCACATCTACCACATCCACAACCACCACCAAATCCACCACCACCACATCCACCACATCCACCACCATTACATCCATCACCACAACATCTGCCACCACATCTGCCACCACATCCACCACCACATCCACCACCACATCCACCACTACATCCACCACCACATCCACCACCACATCCCCCACAGCACCACATCCCCCACACCACCACATCCACCACCACCTCATCCACCACCACCTCATCCACCATATCCACAACCACCACCACATCCACCACCACCACCTCCACACCCACCACCACATCCACTACATCTACCACCTCATCCAACACAACCACCACATCCACCACCACCACCACATCCAGCACCACCATATCCACCACCACCACCTCCACCACCACATCCACCACCACCACATCCACCACCACCCCATACACCACCAAATCGACCACCACCACATCCACCAGCACCACATCAACCACCACATCCATCTCCACATCCACCACCAGCACATCCACCACCACCACATCCACAACCACCACCACTTCCACCACCCCCTCATCCACAACATCCACAAAGACCACACCCACAACCACCACCACATCCACACCACCACATCCACATGCACCACCTCATCGAACACCGCCACCACCACATCCACCACCACCACCACATCCAACACCACCACCACACCCACCACATCCACTACCACGTCCACCACCACATCATTTACCACCACCACATCCACCACCACCACATCCACCACACCCACCACATCCACATCCACCACCTCATTCAACACCACCACCACCACATCCACCACCACCACCACATCGAACACCACCACCACACCCACCACCACCACATCCACCACCACATCCACCACCACATCATCTACCACCACCACATCCACCACCACCACATCCACCACACCCACCACCACCACATCCACCACCACCACATCCACCACCATCACGTCCACCCCCACCACATCCACCACCACATCCGCCACCACATCCGCCACCACATCCACCACCGCAACCACTACTACATCCACCACCACATCCACCACCACCACATCCCCCACCACCACCACATCCACCACCACATCCACCACCACCACCACATCCACCACCACCACATCCACTACCACCACATCCACCACCACATCCACCACCACCTCATCTACCACCACCACATTTACCACCACCACTTCCAACACACCCACCACCACCACAACCACCACATCCACCACCATCACAACCACCCCCACCACATCCACCATCACATCCGCCACCACATCCTCCACCACATCCACCACCACATCCACCACCACATCCACCACCACATCCACCACTACATCCACCACCACATCCACCACCACCACATCCCCCACCACCACCACATCCACCACCACCATATCCACCATCACCACCACACCCACCACCACCACATCCACCATCACCTCATCTACCACCACAACATCCACCACCACCACATCCACCACACCCACCACCACCACACCCACCACCACCAAACCCACCACCACCACATCTACCACCATCACATCCACCCCCACCACATCCACCACCACATCTGCCACCACATCCACCACCACATCCACCACCACTACATCCACCACCACATCCACCACCACATCCACCACCACCACATCCACCACCACCACCACATCCACCACCACCGCATCCAACATCACCACATCCACCACCACCACATCCACCACCACATCCACCACCACATCCACCACCACCACATCTACCACATCCACAACCACCACCAAATCCACCACCACCACATCCACCACATCCACCACCATTACATCCATCACCACAACATCTGCCACCACATCTGCCACCACATCCACCACCACATCCACCACCACATCCACCACTACATCCACCACCACATCCACCACCACATCCCCCACAGCACCACATCCCCCACACCACCACATCCACCACCACCTCATCCACCACCACCTCATCCACCATATCCACAACCACCACCACATCCACCACCACCACCTCCACACCCACCACCACATCCACTACATCTACCACCTCATCCAACACCACCACCACATCCACCACCACCACCACATCCAGCACCACCATATCCACCACCACCACCTCCACCACCACATCCACCACCACCACATCCACCACCACCCCATACACCACCAAATCGACCACCACCACATCCACCAGCACCACATCAACCACATCCACCACCAAATGCTTCACCACCACATCATCCACCACCACATCCACCACCACCACCACATCCACCACCACCACATCCACCACCACCACATCCAACAGCACCACATTCACCACCACCACATCCACCACTACCACATCCACCACCACCACATCCACCACATCCACACCCACCACCACATCCACACCCACCGCCAAATCCACCACCATCACATCCACCACCGCCACATCCACCTCATCCAACACCACCTCATCCAATACCGCCTCATCATCCACCACAACCTCATCATCCACCACCCCCTCATCATCCACCACCACCACAACATCCACCACCCACCACACCCACCACATCCGCCACCACCTCATCCACCATCACCAAATCCACCATCACCACATCCACCATCACCGCATCCACCACCACCACACTCACCCCATCCACCACTACATTCACCCCATCCATCACCATACCTACCAACACCACATCCAACACCACCACCACATCCTCCACCAGCACATCCTCCACCACCACATCCTCTACCACCACATCCTCCACCACCACCTCCACATCCACCACCACCACCCCAACATCCACATCCATCACCACATCCACCACCACCACCCTATCCACTTCCACCACCACCCCATCTACTCCATCCGCCACATCCTCCCCATCCACCACTACCACCACCACCTCCACCAGATCCACTACCACCACATCCATGTGTGTATGTGTGACTGTGTGTGTGTGTGGCTCTGTGTGTGTGTGTGTGTGTGTGTGGGTGGCAGGGTGGGTGGGTGCAAATGTAATAGGTCTCACATTAGCAAGAGATTAAGCTATTGGCATTGTAAATGACAATGCCATTTATTTATCTGTTTACAAAACCAACACATAAATAAAAAATTTGTCATTTACAATGCCAATAGCTCTAACTTTTGCAAAGGGAAGACCGTTGCATTATAAATGCTTGTTAGTACTCATCTCACCAAAAGCAGTGTCATCTTCTGCGGTCTAATAAATGCTGGATAGACTGAGGGGCCTGCCTGAGCTGTCCAGAGACTGCATTGGAAGCTGCCCAAAGGAAAGATGCCCAAAACTATTTCTCATCTCAGAAAGGGTGTGTCAGTGTACGTAATACATGACCTAATGAAGCGGTTGGTAGAGAGAAGTGCATTAATTCAGGACAGCCTGTTCTTTCAATAATCCATTGGATTGATGGTTGAGAGACCTAAGAGTGGCACCCAATCACTGACCAGCTGGTAGACCGCCACATCAGCGCTCAGGCAGGACCTCCCATCTATTCACTGCAACTGAATACATACAATGGCCAGACAATCAGATGTGGAGAAGGCCTGAAGAAGTGCTCAGACCTGATCTTCTGCACTGCCCAGCTCCATCCGTCCTCCAACACCATGCAGGTCTTACTTACCGCCGCCATCTTTCTCGCTTTCGTGATCCCCAAAGGTGAGACCTCAGCAGCTGCTCATTATTTTTTGTTCACTTCGTAGAACTCAGGCTCACATGATCCAAAACAGAAACTTGAAAAGTCTAATGCCAGAAAACAACTCTGATTGACACAACAAGAAAAGGAAAAACAGTCCATGCCAACAACATGTACCAGAGTGCTAAACAACCCGACCAGTGATGTACATGGCACCTCATCCTAGCAACATTCAAGAAATGGGCAGGGGATCCTCTCCCTGTGTATGTTTGACAATGAGATTGCACAGGGAATACATTCAATTAGTGGGTAACAAAGGGGTTAGAGTAGTTTCATGTGCAAGGTATTTCTTCCAGTAGACTGCATGGCTTCTGTGTGGGTCCAGGCGAATGAGAGGTAAAGTAGAAAAACTGTATATTAACTAACTGATTACTTTCCAACATTTTCCAAAAACTGTTTTTTAAAAGACAGGTATTTCCAATAATCATGCATCTGAACGAACTGAATGTTTTCCATGTTTGCTATTTTTTTTTACCTATTTACAGAAAGAAATGATTTGCTCTGTTTGTATACATCTATAAAATGCTAAACATAGAAACTAGGCTTTTAAATGCTAGCTCCTAGGCCTTCCAGTTGCTATGCAGTTTCACTGAATGGAAAACATGCGGCAATTACATACACTTGTCAGGCAGTGAAAGGTTGTTTCTATCACTTTAGACATAATTAACATTTCACATTTCCTATGTCAGGTGTTCATCCGTGCCCAACTATATGTGCCTAACAAAGAACTACAAATGAACAATAAATAATACATTGTAAATGTCTACTTAATTAAAGCAAAACCCTGGCAGTTGGTCTTGTGCAATTGTTCATGACAGGACAAATAAATGTTTAAAAGTACGTGTTCTTTTTCTTGCTCAGAACAAAAAATAAAAGTTGAAAAATTCATAGAAAATGGTGAAAAATAAATGCAAGTGGCATTTTCAGAAAATAAAAAAAAAACACTGAATGGGGAGTATAAGCATCTGCTAATCAGATTGAAAGAGGACATATAATGTAGCTTGAACCTGGATTGTCAGACTGAAATTTACAAAGCAAACTTAGTTGAAAAGGAGACCAAAGGCATACAGTAAGAGGTAATGCCCTTCACTGTCGTCTGAAGTGGACAGTAGAATGTGGGTGCTCAAAGTCTGGAGGTGACTGTAGAATGTGGGTGCTCATAGTCTGAAGGTGATGGGGGAATGTGGGTGCTCATAGTCTGAAGGTGACAGTGGAATGTAGGTGCCTATAGCCTGAAAGTGATTGTAGAATAAGGATGCTCAAAGTCTGAAGGTGATGGTGGAATGTGGGTGCTCAAAGTCTGAAGGGGACTGTAGAATGTGGGTGCGCATAGTCCGAAGGTGATTGTGGAATGTGGGTGCTCAAAGTCTGAAGGTGATTGTAGAATGCGGGTGCTCATAGCCTCAAGGTGATTGAAGAATGTGGGTGCTCAAAGTCTGAAGGTGATGGTGGAATGTGGGTGCTCAAAGTCTGAAGGTGACTGTAGAATGTGGGTGCTCAAAGTCTGAAGGTGACTGTAGAAAGTGGGTGCTCATAGTCTGAAGGTGATTGTGGAATGTGGGTGCTCAAAGTCTGAAGGGGACTGTAGAATGTGGGTGCTCAAAGTCTGAAGGTGACTGTAGAAAGTGGGTGCTCATAGTCTGAAGGTGATTGTGGAATGTGGGTGCTCAAAGTCTGAAGGTGATTGTAAAATGTGGGTGCTCAAAGTCTGAAGGGGACTGTAGAATGTGGGTGCGCATAGTCTGAAGGTGATTGTGGAATGTGGGTGCTCAAAGTCTGAAGGTGATTGTAGAATGCGGATGCTCAAAGTCTGAAGGTGACTGTGGAATGTGGGTGCCCAAAGTCTGAAGGTGACTGTAGAATGTGGGTGCTCATATTCTGAAGGTGACGGTGGAATGTGGGTGCTCATAGTCTGAAGGTGACTATGGAATGTGGGTGCTCATAGTCTGAAGGTGACTGTGGAATGTGGGTGCTCATAGTCTGAAGGTGACTGTGGAATGTGGGTGCTCATAGTCTGAAGGTGACTGTGGAATGTGGGTGCTCATAGTTTGAAGGTGACTGTAGAATGTGGGTGCTCATAGTCTGAAGGTGACTGTGAAATGTGGGTGCTCATAGTCTGAAGGTGATTGTGGAATGTGGGTACTCATAGTCTGAAGGTGACTGTAGAATCTGGGTGCTCAATGTCTGAAGGTGACTGTAGAATGTGCATGCTCATAGTCTGAAGGTGACTGTAGAATCTAGGTGCTCAATGTATGAAGGTAATTGTGGAATGTGGGTGCTCATAGTCTGAAGGTGACTGTAGAATGTCGGTGCTCAATGTCTGAAGGTGACTGTAGAATGTGGGTGCTCATAGTCTGAAGGTGACGATGAAATGTGGGTGGTCAATGTCTGAAGCTGACGGTGGAATGTGGGTGCACATAGTCTCAAGGTGACGATGGAATGTGGGTGCTCATAGTCTGAAGGTGACTGTAGAATGTGGGTACTCATAGTCTGAAGGTGAGGATGTAATGTGGGTGCTCAATGTCTGAAGGTGATTGTGGAATGTGGGTGCTCATAGTCTGAAGGTGACTGTAGAATATGGGTGCTCATAGTCTGAAGGTGACTGTAGAATGTGGGAGCTCATAGATGAAGGGGACGGTGGAATGTGAGTGCTGCTAGTCTGAAGGTGACGATGGAATGTGGGTGCTCATAGTCTGAAGGTGACGATGGAATGTGGGTGCTCAATCTCTGAAGGTGATTGTGGAATGTGGGTGCTCATAATCTGAAGGTGACGGTAGAATGTGGGTGCTCAAAGTCTGAAGGTGATTGTGGAATGTGGGTGCTCAAAGTCTGAAGGTGACTGTGGAATGTGGGTGCTCATAGTCTGAAGGGGACTGTAGAACGTGGGTGCTGAAAGTCTGAAGGTGACTCTAGAATGTGGTTTCTCATAGTCTGCAGGTGACTGTAGAATGTGGGTGCCCATAGTCTGAAGGTGACAGTGGAATGTGAGTGCTCATAGTCTGAAGGGGACTGTAGAAGGTTGGTGCTCAAAATTTGAAAGTGACTGTAGAATGTGGGTGCTCATAGTCTGCAGGTGACTGTAGAATGTGGGTGCCCAAAGTCTGAAGGTGACGGTGGAATGTGCGTGCTAATAGTCCGAAGGTGATTGTAGAATGTGGGTGCTCATAGTCCGAACGTGACGGTGGAATGTGGGTGCTCATAGTCTGATCGGGACTGTAGAATGTGGGTGCTCAAAGTCTGAAGGTGACTGTAGAATGTCGGTGCTCATAGTCTGCAGGTGACTGTAGAATGTGGGTGCTCAATGTCTGAAGGTGACTGTAGAATCTGGGTGCTCAATGTCTGAAGGTGACTGTAGAATGTGCATGCTCATAGTCTGAAGGTGACTGTAGAATCTAGGTGCTCAATGTATGAAGGTAATTGTGGAATGTGGGTGCTCATAGTCTGAAGGTGACTGTAGAATTTGGGTGCTCAAAGTCTGAAGGTGACTGTAGAATGTGGGTGCACATAGTCTGAAGGTGATTGTGGAATGTGGGTGCTCAAAGTCTGAAGGTGACTGTAGAATGTGGGTGTCCAAAGTCTGAAGGTGACTGTAGAATGTGGGTGCTCATATTCTGAAGGTGACGGTGGAATGTGGGTGCTCATAGTCTGAAGGTGACTATGGAATGTGGGTGCTCATAGTATGAAGGTGACTGTGGAATGTAGGTGTTCTTAGTCTGAAGGTGACTGTAGAATGTGGGTGCTCATAGTCTGAAGGTGACTGTGGAAAGTGGGTGCTCATAGTCTGAAGGTGACTGTAGAATGTGGGTGCTCATAGTCTGAAGGTGACTGTGAAATGTGGGTGCTCATAATCTGAAGGTGATTGTGGAATGTGGGTGCTCATAGTCTGAAGGTGACTGTAGAATGTGGGTGCTCACAGTCTGAATGTGACTGTGGAATGTGGGCGGATCTAGCGGATCTCGCGTACGCGAACTTGCGGATTTACGGATTCGCAATCCGCGAAGATCCGCGAACTCTAGCGGATTTACGGATTTTTCCGTTTTTTGTGTTGGCGCGTGTTCGCGCCGATTTTGGGACAAGTTCGCAATTGCGAACTTACTTTTCGGCTCGCAACGGCCGCGACTATGTTGTTTCTACGTCTGGTTTATCATCACAGGTTCACAGCACCCTCTGTTTCACCACTGCCACCCTCTGGGACACCCATGCCACCCTCTGGTACATCCTCACTGGCACCTATTAGGTTTATTTATCACTGTAGATTATGGTGGTTGAAAAAAGCAAGCACACCTGCCCTTCTTCAACTGCCATCAATTAATTTGTGTTTCATTAATGTGTCAGTAATTTTGAAAGTTCCAGTCTGGCTGGCACCTGCTTCCTTCCTTATCTGTAATTTGCTTTTTGTTGCAGTGAAATTTTTTTGTAGCTATTCTATGAGCCTGCTGTTTGGGTCATAGCAGGGTCATAGAATAGTTGCAAACTCTGGAGGGGCCCATCAGGAAGCACTACCTTGAATGTTACTAATGTTAAGTTTGAACTTTTGCACCTGCTCATTGCTTTCAGTTTAGCTAAAATCGTTTTTTCTGCAATTTCGCGCGTTTTTTGGGGCGCGAATCCGTGCGAGATCGATTTCGGAAGCCGCGAATACGTGCGAATACAAAATTGTTTTTGTTGCGACGTGTATGTTCGCGTGATCTTGCGCGTGTTCGCGAGGCGCTTCTAGCTATACGTTTGCCAAGTTACCCTATCGGTCGTACACGGGCGCGGCCATCTTGTTGGCGTGACGTAATTCCGTTTCCGCCCGCTATGTGTAATCTCGCAAAGTGTGCTGCTCGCTAGTACAATTTTGCGCGTACTCGCAAGGAAAATCTTGCGCGAACTTACCCACGCGGTCGTGAACGGGCGCGGCCATCTTGTTTCTCATTCATTGCTATGGTTCTGGGCATGCTTTCTCTATCCTCTCTCAATCTCTGCCATCCTTTGCTTGTTTGAAGTTTTTTTGATCTAATTTTACTTATTATCTATCCCTCTATTTTTCTACCTCTATATTTTTGTGTTTTCTGCAGCTTTTAGTTACTTTTAAACTACTTTTTTAAACTCTTTTCTTTTCTTCTTCACTATTCTATTTCTTCTTTATCATTTAAGTTTATTTCTGCCCAGACCATGGTAAAGGGAGCCGGGAAGCACCCTGAGAAGGGGAAGGGTCCCGCACCCCGTGCCCGGCTCCCGTGCGGGCGTTTAAGGGGGGAGCAAGTGGTCCCGAGGGAGATCTTCAGCGCGGAGGAAGTGGCGGCACTGATCTTCCACGTCCAGCGCCGCCTCCCCAAGACGATCCTGGGAGGCGGCAAGATCGCGACCGGCTATGGCATCCGGGAGCGTCGCAAGCGGTGGGAGAAGGTGTGCCGGGCCATGTACAAGATCTCTGGGGTCCGGCGCACATATAACCAGGCCACCCACCGCTGGACCGATGTCATGGACCGGGAGCGGGACTTGCTGGACGCGCTCGGCGTAGAGGTCCCCGGGCTTGGTGAGTAGTAGTAGTAGTACATTTACTACTCTGTTTTATCCTGCTCTGTTATTTGCAAATCTTTGTTCTTTACCAAGAGCAATAATGCTGCCGATTACATTGAGGTAAATTATATTTCAAAATCTTCTATGCATTTCAGGTGCACTGCTCTCCTTCTCAGTAGCCTTGCTTGCTACTATGCTTCTTTGTTTTATATGTTGTGTTCAGAAGCATTTCATTGGCCTGAGAAATTATGTATGAGTGTACTGTAAAGAAAAGAACTGCGTAATGCTAGACAGTAAGGGTCATATTTTCAATTACCGGCGCATCCCTGCAAAGTAGCAGGGATGCGGCAGTAATTGTGTGCCATGCCACCACCACCCATTGGCCCAAAACGTCACAGAAGCCTTACGCATCTGTGCCGTAAAGGCAGCGCATTGCTGGAGTTGCGTGCCAACGATGGCGCAGCTCCAGCAATGCTCTGGGGTACCCTATCTCCCCAATGCTGCATCAAGCCGTACGTCGGCTTCAAGCGCGCAGGGTTTGAGTCATGCATCATTGTCCTAAAAGTGACTGATTGACATCTTGTAGATTTCCCTCAGCCACTTTTAGGATTCGTTCCTGCGCAGGTACGCCCTCCCTTGCGCCGGAACGCCCCCTGATGGCGCAGGGCTTTACAACGTGATGCATCGCCCATATGCCCATATGTGTTTTTTTTTTAATATATACGCCGCACCAACACCATGGCGAGTCTTTTGTTCTGCCGCTGCGTCAGAAAAGGCACGCAACAATGGAGGAAAATGAGCCGCAACTTCCGCAAGGGACTTCTAAATCAGCCCCAACAGACTGAAGTCCAGTCCTTCCTTTACACACTTGGCTATAGGAAGAAATAGTGGCGGTGGTGGCGGGTGGATTGATAGTTTGAGTATTCACTGATCTGCAAGCAGGATGGACTTTGTCTGTCACGTGTTGCGCACTGCTGCCTGCAGTGCCAGGCCTAGGCAAACCTCTTTAGTAGTCTGTTTATTGAGTTACATAGGAACTTTCTAAGTCAACGTTCCGCAAATCAGGCAATACGAATAACGTAGTATACCACATGAGATAGATCCCGTGGAATAGTTGTCTATCTATTTGCTATTTTTCCAAAATATGTTGTTATTGTTCTTTTGAAATGTTTGATTTGGTTGAAAAATCTCATCCATGTTTTCTGGTTTTTCTTTCTTTCATGTTGTACATCAGCTCCCCCCAAGGGCAAGAGGACACAGGAGGAGCGTGCTGAGGATGCAGGCCAGGATCGGGCAGGCGAGGGCTCCTTTGCTGGCCCCAGTAAGTTTACATTTTAATAAACAGTACCTATTTTTTCCTAGCGTTCCTCATTCGATTTTTTCTAAATCGTCTTTGATCTTCTTGTAGACTGGATATAAATTCTTATCCTGCCTCGAATATGACTCCCTGTGGTATTACTAGACTATTCTTATTAGTCTGTCTGTGTAGCTAACTAAGATTGGACATTTGGCAATTCCATTGGACTCCCATTATATTCAGCAATACCTCTATGCACTGTCTCCTTACTGACTAGATAGTGTGGCAGAGTCATTCAGCTTCCGAAGTCACCGATTATAGATCCCCAATGATCTCTAGATTATCGTACGCAGGACAAGAGAGTAGTACGGAGTCACAGCACAGTCAAGAAGTGTCAGAGGCACTCATGCTTGCAAAAATTCCAAAACCTTTAGCTCATCCACTCTAGTCTAGAGGAACAAAAACCACAGAGTCTAGTTAAGTTTAAAAGCTTTATTAAAAGTAAACACATTTATTAAAATCTACTTTGTCATAAAACTATTTAACTGTAAACGGAAAAGTGGTTAGTGCTGACGATTAATTGGACACATTTCTTGTGGTCGAGCCGAACTCTCACCTGGTTTGAACTTGATCCTGGTCGTGTTCTTAGGACTCAGGAGTCAAGCTTCTGTCTGTTAGGAGAAAAAGTGGTGCGTGTTAAAAATCAAAAGCAAGCATTCATCAGTTGTGCATAAAAGTGCAGCAAGACAACAGCCTTCCCTGGAAAATGGGACATTTTTACTATGGAGTAGACAGTCACAAATTATTACATTGTATTCTGTTTTTTTAACATTTCTCCTAGACCAAATATTATATAGTAGTGAGTGGTGTATTCTAACATTCTTAAATGTACTTTGTAGGTGTAACATCTGGTGACGGGGCCAGCGCGGAGGTGGCTGTTTTGGACCAGGACTCGGAGGCCTCTGGGGAGGAGGCGGCGGTAGAAGAGCTGGCGGACGTTCCTGTGGGGGATCAAACGGTGGTGGCGGAAACAGGTAAGCTATATATTCCTTACTTATTGAGATTGAAGACTGCATAGTGTGCTTTCTGCACGGGTGTATTACAATTACAAATCAACCAGGTAGTAGCCTCCTCGAAATGTACTTCGACTTAGCTGTGAAGTTTTTGGTGAGAAGAATCCCAATAAGTTCTTAGACGAACGTGATGGATGGGATGAACGAAAAGCGAAAGAAGGGTGTAAGTAAGTGGGACGCGAACTTGTATGATGGCTGGCAAAGAAGAACGATATGTGTTTGCTTGGCCCCCGAGGTGGCTGGGAAGGAAAGAATATGGTATGGTGCATGGCTGGGTCAATGATGAAGCAAGGATGGGTGGAAGGACAGCAGCCTGGGTGGGTGAAACAGAAACTGTATGTGTGCGTATACTTTGACTGAATGGATGCCTGGAGCATGGTATTCTCTGACTCTTAGATAGCACATGTGTATCTAGAGAGAGTAGATGGTCGCCAGGTGAAGTAAGTGTTACCTTGAAGAGCATGTACCACCGCACCCGCACGTCCGTTCCAGTGCAGGGAAGGCAAGGAAAAGAAATTGTAAATGTGTCCAATACTACCATGAATAGTAGCAGTACTTTGTATTGCGTTTGCATTCACAGCATATATCTGGTTATTACGGTGGACACTCCGTACCTCTCTTAATAACTTTAGTTTACTTGTAGTACGTCATTCATGTGTGGGTGTATCACTGTTCACTCAATATTAAGCAAAGCACCTAAAGTCATCTCATCTGTCATTAAATACGTCCCATGTGAAGTGATAGATAATCAAATTAGTTAGCTTCTTCAGTTTCCTTTTCTAGTACTCATTTGCACTGTAGGGTGAAAGGTAAATTAATTAAGCAGTAGCCCTTGTAACAGAGTATTCTCAGTGCCACCCGTAATAGAAAAGTAATAGCTTCACCACCTGCATGTACTGGACCGGTACAGTAACGCAAGTCTGTCTCACTCATCATGGTGTGCAACTTTTTTTCTCGGGTGCAAGTTCACTGTGCTGTGTCCATGTCATTCTGCCGGCTTGCATAAGATAACGTACCCATTTCCCTAAACAAGAGAGAAGAAGAAGAATAAGACTGGTGTACTGTCATAGTCGACTGTAATGGAAGTCCATAGTGGTCGTAGAATTAGTTCATTAAACTACCACTACTGTTAGAGCAAGGATGCAGAAGTGGGAGGTTACATAGATACTGTCCTCAATAGTTATGTACTGTGCTTTCAATTTGCTACTTGTACTCTGTGACCCAACTTTCGGCTCAATCACTTTGTGTTATTAATAAGGAGCATTGGTTACAGACTATGTCTTTCTTTCTTCATATAGTTGCTCCTTCCAAATCAACAACAAGGAGGGAGCAGGCTAGATTGGCCCGGCAACGGAGGCTGGAGGCCACAGTCGCCGAATATCGGCGGCTGGTGGCCCTGGAGGAGGAGGAGGACACGCAGTCGAGCGGGGCAACATCCTCGACTGTGACCACTGCATCCTCCTCCGTGACTAAGCCAGCGGGACCGAGCCGGGCTAAGAAAGACGACCGCCACCGCCAAGCAACCGAAATACCAGCTGCCCCCCACAGGAGCTGCAAGGAACGCCAACGCCGCCTACGAGTCCCCATGTCCAACCTGGAGCAGGAGGTCCTGAGGTATAAGAACTTGGTTAAGGGCCTCCGCTCCGAGCTTGCCACCCTCCGCAAGGAGTATGATGCCCATGCCGCATCATGCACCAGCACCAGCACCCTCCAGTAGTGGAGTGTCCCTTGCCCTTTTTTTATAGACTTTTGGGGGGTGGGATTTGGGAGTTGGGATCGTTTTGGGACGTTTCAGAGACAATCGTTGGGGTTAGGGTGGGTGAGGGAGATTATTTTGTTAGGGCTAAATAAATATATTTTTCAACTTTATCTGACCATACCTGTTTTTTACTGCTTTTCAGTCTGGTGGGTGGGGGGCGGGGGTGTAACAGTAACTTTGTTTTCCTGAACAGTCGTAGGACTTTAGTAGTACAACCGTCAATCTCTTGTCTACTCCGAAATAATACTCCATTATACTACCTCCCACCAAACGCTTATCTTACCTGTAATTTGTGTTAGAAATTAGGGCTAGGCCCAGGGCTGGCTCCAGGTGAAATGGGGATTAACGTTGTCAATCCTGGGCGGGTGACATTTCCTCATTGCGGTGGTACTAGTGGTGTGACACAGTGGCAGTTGCATGCCTATGGAAAAAAAGAAAACGAAACCTTGTTTGTCCTCCTTACTGTAGCATTACAACGGTTACGGTACGATCGAGAAAATAGCAGGTGACAGTACACTAGAACAGTGCCATAATGTAGCCTAACAAATGGTAAAGTATTTGCTTGCAAGTATAACTAGGACTTGCGTTGAATTTATTTGACATTGGCTACTACTACTAGAAGATATAGTACTGAAGCTGAGTAAGTCTAGAAGATATCCTCGTATTCCTTCACCAGCCTGTTGCTGCTATGACCTTATCCTCCCCAGCAAGTGTGTGGAATTATTGATGTCATTTTAGTCAGACATCAAGCAAAACAACACAGCCCGGGGGAAGAGGGTTAGGGTTTGTAAAATGGATGGGAATGGGGGTTTCTTTTTGGGTAGGTTTTGTTGAGAGAAGAAAAAAAAAGCAGAGCATGGACAAACAATAATTGAAGATACAGACAATCTTTGGTTACAAACTAAAGGTAAGCACATGCAGTCACACTCATAGAATAAAAGACAACAATGGATACTGTATCTGTATTGCGTATGTTGTTGGAGTTGTCCTGTTGAATTTGGTAAGTAATAAGCATGCAGCAAACAATTCCTCTTATTGGCGGCACTCCTCCATTCCAGCTGACGCTTCGTCCATCAATGTGGTGACCACTGACAGAAGACACCCTGTCCACTGCCTGCCTGGCGGATGTTGACTGAAACCCGGCCTGTAATTATTGAACGGAAAACAGGAAGTGCTATTACAATACCACTGATAAATAAATAAAAGGTATGTACGCTGTGTGGTTCAAAAAGTGACACTTTGATTTCCCTAATAGACAGTACAATATTTTTGAAATTGCGTGCTCTGTCTGAGTCACCTTTTTAAGGATCAATAAGTATGGCCAAAATATTATAGCGGATCTTTCCCCTCAAGGTAGGTGTACTACTGTGTTTTAGAACAAAATTTGACCTTCCCAGCAATGCTCCCACCAAGACCCTTACTAAAGCCAGTCGCAAAAATGTAGAAGAACCCCAATCATATCTCCAAAAACGATGCCTAGCAGAAAAATGGTTACAAAACGTACTTTGAAAGTAACAGTAGGCCCAAATACAGACCGTGGATTGTGTATTCAAACCACTTGCAAGCAAGCAAAAGTATCCATAGCCAGCATCGCTCCAACAGTGCTCTACAACAACAGAACCGCGTTGCAATAGAACCCCCCGAAACACATGCAATCCTGCTGCTAGGGCTAACCCTAACGAACCCTAACTTACAAAAAGTGCCAAAACTGGTGTTTCCTTATGGATTTTGTCCAACAAACTTCTAGCCGGTATTAGACCTTCCCAGGAATGCCCCAGGCAAGACCCGCCAACCCACCCGCAAAAAAACACCCGACACAACACCCCCAAACAGCGAAAAAGCTAAATCTCATACTTACAATGTCTCTCGGCCTTCGGTCCAAACGCGGCGCTGTGCAGCTAGGTCATCATCATCATCAATCATCATAACTCCTGTTTTCCACCACGGATTTCCTGAAAAGCAAATGCAATCAAGATTAGACTGTCGCAGCAGTGCTTCGACAGAGACCCCGGCCGCAACCCACCCACGAACAGCAGGAAGCCCCCCAAAACGCTACATTGAGCAAGATGTCAGAAGAAATAGCAAAAAAAAGGCTGTTCCTTATGGATTTTGTCCAAAACACTTCTATCCGGTATTAGACCTTCCCAGGAATGCCCCAGGCAAGACCCGCCAACCCACCCGCAAAAAACCACCCGACAACACCCCCAAACAGCGAAAAAGCTACATCTCATACTTACAATATCTCTCTGCCTTCGTTCCAAATGCGGCGCTGTTCAGCTAGGTCATCATCATCAATCATCATAACTCCTGTTTTCCACCACGGATTTCCTGAAAAGCAAATGCAATCAAGATTAGACTGTCGCAGCAGTGCTTCGACAGAGACCCCGGACGCAACCCACCCACGAACAGCAGGAAGCCCCCCAAAACGCTAAATTGAGCAAGATGTCAGAAGAAATAGCAAAAAAAAGGCTGTTCCTTATGGATTTTGTCCAAAACACTTCTATCCGGTATTAGACCTTCCCAGGAATGCCCCAGGCAAGACCCGCCAACCCACCCGCAAAAAACCACCCGACAACACCCCCAAACAGCGAAAAAGCTAAATCTCATACTTACAATATCTCTCGGCCTTCGTTCCAAATGCGGCGCTGTTCAGCTAGGTCATCATCATCAATCATCATAACTCCTGTTTTCCACCACGGATTTCCTGAAAAGCAAATGCAATCAAGATTAGACTGTCGCAGCAGTGCTTCGACAGACACCAAAAATTACCCACAAACCCCCGGAACCCCGCCAAAGAGCACCTCAAAGGCAAGCAAGTCAGCAAAAACGGCAAGAAATTTCCACCTCATATTTGGTCCAAAACACTTTTGTCCATTATTAGAGCTTCACAGCAATGGGCCCAAATCCGTCAACTCACCCGCAAAGAAGTACAACACCCCCACAAGTGCTGAGTCTTTCTTCATTGGGCGTAATCCAGCACTCTGCTTGGAGGGAAATCGCAGTCTGGAGGAGGAGGATAGAGGAGCATGTTCTTCAGAACTTGTGAACCTGAGGAATGTAAACTGCGGCACCTTCAAATCCATAAGCAAACAAGTGAAGACAGTTCTGATGATGGTCTTGTTTTTGGGATTAGGTGATTAAAGTTTGAATTAAATTAACTGTGCAAAACAAAGAAAGAGAGACACAAAGCACACAGGAATAAAAGTGAATAAGGACGAAAAAGAAAGTTCTTGATTGATTGTCTCATTTTCAGGGCTCGGTGTCAGGGAATAAGAACAAGATTTCGTCATCATACTCTGCGAATTCAGGCTGGATGAGGTCAGTGGCACCGAACAGAGAAAAAATCCCCTCATCTACGTTGCTGTCCTCCTCGTCTTCATGCGGCGTGCTTTCTCGTACTTTGTAATCTGGTGGTATGAGGTGCTGATTCATCTTGATCATTGTCAGCCGCTCCACATTTTTGGGCGAGAGGCGGCTCCGTTTGGGAGTTACAATGCCACCAGCAGCACTGAAAACACGTTCAGAAGACACACTTGCGAGTGGGCAAGACAAATAGTTTATAGCCAGGTTGAAGAGCTGTGGCCACAATTGTTTTTTGCCATGCCAATACTGCAATGGCTCATCATTAAGGAAGACCTCTGTTGAGTCATTCAGATAGTCCTGCACCATCGACTCAAGGTCATCAACTGTTCCTCCACTTTGCTTACTTTTTGCTGTGCCTGTGACATTTTTTCGAGAACCATACCCCATCAAACTTAGCCAATCCTCCTCCGCAGCCACTGTTAGTGTTGTCATTGTGTGTGGTGCAGATGATCCAGTTGCCGGTGTCTTTAACGGCTGAGAGGTCACTTGTGCCCCAGCCACAGGTGCAGAAGTGGATTCTTGTGACTGCGGATGGCCTGCTGATGCTGATGCTGATGTACTGGCTTCTCCTTCAATAACCTGCCAATCTTTTTCAAACCTCTTGGCTGACCAGGCTAACCAATGTTTGTACTTTTGAACATCTGCATCAGCGAAAGGAAAGAATGCTTCGTCTGCCAGCGCCTTTTTGTAGCGTGGATCCAGAATAGTAGCACAAATGTAATGCTGATCTGAGTTGATGTTTTGAAGACGTTCATCACCACGTAGGCGATGTAATAATTTCTCAGACAAAATGAAATGGTTTTTTTTTTTTCATCTTTTTCAAACTCAGAAGACACCGCCATCAGTTGGTGCTCCAGCATGCACAACAATGGGATAGCTTTTCCCAAATTACAGTCCTCCTGGCTGACTGCACGCGTGAAGAACTCAAAAGGACGAAGCATGTCTGTCAGGCTTTTAACTATGTCCCATTGCGCCGCACTCATCCGCAGGTCCTCCTTCTGAGATGTAGCCTCTGTGAAGAAATAGTGATCGAGTACCGTATACTGCTCATACAGACGCTCAAGCATGTAGAAGGTTGAGTTCCAACGTGTTGCCACCTCCTGGATGAGTGCTTTCACTGGCATTCTACGTTGAAGTAGCAGTCTCCGCAGATGCTTCCGGGCCTTAAAAGAATGGCTGAAATGGTTGCACATTTTGCGGCAGGTGGCCATTACCTCGAACGCTGGACTCTGTTTATCACTCAAGAATTTTTGAACTACCAGGTTGATACAGTGCGCCAAACACGGCACTCTAACATGGTCACCAATGAACATGGCCTTAACTACATTGGCGCCATTATCCGTGGAAACATAACCAATCTTGCGTTTTAGGGGGGATAGCATTGTCAAGACCTTTTTGTTAAACTCTTCCAAAAGGTTTTCTGCTGTGTGACTTTTCTCCAAGCCAAACATGGCTAGTGTTGCATGTTTCCGAGCAGCTTTGAAAACTTGGTCCGGGTCAACACCTGCGTTTAGCTTTGCTTTAACACCTGAAAAAGAGACCCAGTGTGCAGTGATGCACATGTAATCATCGCCTGGGCCACTGGTCCACATGTCTGTTGTCAGATGTATTGTGTGAACAGCACTCTTCTGCAAAGCTGCCCCAATCGCCTGCAGCACATCTTCATGTAGTGCTGGAACCGCAACTCTGGCAAAATAGAACCGGCTCGGAACCTTCCATTTAGGGCAGAGCGTTGCCACTAATTCAAGAAAACCTACCGCTTCTACAAAAGAAAAAGGTAGAAGGTCCACAGCTAGCATTTTAGCCAGCTTAGTGTTATACAGACGCGTCAGTGGGTGGTTGCGTTCATATGGCACGTCTGAAGTAAGCATTGTTCTAATGTTGCCCTGGACCAAGCATTTACGGGCTGATAATGACTTCGTTGACCCAATTTTGCTCGCTGGTGAACTTTTGTGCGTTGGTGTCTCACTCGCTCCAACACTCTTAGTGTGCCTCACATTGGGTGTGCTGCTGACAGGGGTACTGGGTGTAAGGGAAGTGTTTGACACGTCTTCTTCCTGCTCGTCATCATCAGATGAAACATCAACGTTTCCTTGAATTTGGCCTTTCTTGATCGCATCTAGGTGCGCAAACCATTTGACAGTGTGCTGTCTCCTAAGATGACCTCTCTGGCCTCCGGTACCATAGTTGGTACCTGCCTTACCACGACTAACAGCTTGCTTACAAATGGTACAAATGGCAAACTTTGGATTTTTTGGACAAACAGTAAAGAAGTCCCAAACTGGGGACTTGAAGTGTCTGTGGGACATGGAGGAGGCGGCGATACTGGTGGTGGTGGTCATGAAGCTAATGCCAGATGAAGTGGAGGATGTGGATTGCCCAACTTTTGTACGTTTTGCACTTTCACCGCCACTAATTAAGGTTGAGGTTGACGGAGGTCTCTTCTTGCCAGAAAGAAATATGGAAGCGGGACGAGTTGGTGTACTACTTAACTCCAATGATTGTGGTGTTTCCACTGCCTCCTCATCGACAACATCATCATCACGCTCAGCAGCTCTTCGGGCTAGGGTCAAAATGTCTGTTTGCTGCATGCCCGCTGTGGCTGCAGTGACCTTTATGATGACTGGGTCGTCGTTGGCAGAGTCTTCATCAGCAGCAGTATCCGCCACTTCTTGTTGAGACTCATCACACTCCATAACTGTGAGACTTTGGACGAGCTTCCTTTTACGCTTAACTACCTTTGTTTGTTCCCAAGTTTGATCCGTATCATCAGAAGGAGGTGTGCTTGAAGAGGATGTAGACACCACCCTTGATCTCTTCCTTGCTAGGGGTGTGGAAGACAATGAAGGATCATCAGGAGGAGTGGCTTCCTCAAATGATACCTCGCCTTGATTGTCGATTTCCTGATGTGCCCCTACTTCGGGAGGAACAACTATTGTGGGCACTTGTTGTGACCCTCCATGCACCTCTGCTTGCGCATCTCCTTGCGCTGCCTCTCCTTCCACATGTACTTGGGCTTGTACTTGCACATGTGATTGTTGTTGCGGCTGTGGTTGTTCAACACTCGTCAGATGAGCTACAACAACCTGTGTTGATTGAGGGACATTGCTGATGCTTTCTTGCGATGACTGAGCCAACATCACTGGTCGATGGTGATTGAAGAAGTATACTGGCTGCCTCTGCAGCACTCAAGGGCTTGGACTTAAGTTGGCGTGGTGGTGGTGGTGGCACTGAGCCCAATGGAGCGGGGGTGCTGCTGCCAGCTTGGTCCCCAGCAGATCCCGCTGCAGCTGCTGCAGGCATACTTTTTTTTTTACTCCCAAAAAAAGGGGCGGGCGGCACACCAGTGTCCTTGGTAACTTGCTTCTTCTGCTCCTTACTGGCACCTTTCTTGCTAGAGGAGCCACGGGTTACTTTTTTTGGGGCCATCTTCTTCAGAGCAGGTCAGCAGGCAGCAGTTGCACGAGTTGCAGAGGGTTCTGTGTCCAGACGTGACGTCGCGTGACGTTATGCTGCACACACCGCTGCAGGACTTCTTCCTGGCACTGGTGGTTCTATTGAGTCTTCTTGTGCACCTAAAAGCAATGGAAGACAGAGGAACATCAGTTCAGTTATACACCCCAAAAAATCGACAAAACACAGAAAAATGAGCACAATCCCATGCCATCCATGATGTTTACATTGAAGACACCCCACAGAAAGACTAGGCCCATGCAACACTCACCACCCCTGGGCAAAGGGCCACACCAGCAGGCCCAAAAAAACAACAAAAAACAATAAAATCTGCACAATCCCAGCCCATCCATGGCCTCAATGGTGTTTAAATTAAAGAAGACACCCCTCAGAAACACTAGGCCCATGCAACACTCACTACCCCTGGGCATAAGGGATGAAAAGTAGGCAAAATAAGTGCAGGCCTCAGACACTGCCTCTCCTCAAAATGGCCCCCTTAAAACCCCAAGCACATGTTGCCTGTACCAGCCAGCACTCAAGATGGCCACCACCACCACCCACATGGCCAGTCCACATCAACAGTACACCCCCAAAAAACAGAAAAACAGCCAGAAATCACCACAATCCAATGCCATCCATGATGTTTACATCAAAGAGAGTGAGACCACACCACAGGCACACTCAGTCCATGCACCACCACCACCCCTGGGCAAGCAAAAGGCCACACCAGCAGCCCCCCAAAAACGACAAAAAACAATAAAATAAGCACAATCCCAGCCCATCCATGGCCTCAATGGTGTTTAAATTAAAGAAGACACCCCTCAGAAACACTAGGCCCATGCAACACTCACTACCCCTGGGCATAAGGGATGAAAAGTAGGCAAAATAAGTGCAGGCCTCAGACACTGCCTCTCCTCAAAATGCCCCCCTTACACCCCAAGCACATGTTGCCTGTACCAGCCAGCACTCAAGATGGCCACCACCACCACCCACATGGCCAGTCCACATCAACAGTACACCCCCAAAAAACAGAAAAACAGCCAGAAATCACCACAATCCAATGCCATCCATGATGTTTACATCAAAGAGAGTGAGACCACACCACAGGCACACTCAGTCCATGCACCACCACCACCCCTGAGCAAGCAAAAGGCCACACCAGCAGCCCCCCAAAAACGACAAAAAACAATAAAATAAGCACAATCCCAGCCCATCCATGGCCTCAATTACGTTTAAATTCAAGAAGACACCCCACAGAAAGACTAGGCCCATGCAACACTCACCACCCCTGGGCAAAGGGCCACACCAGCAGGCCCAAAAAAACGACAAAAAACAATAAAATCTGCACAATCCCAGCCCATCCATGGCCTCAATGGTGTTTAAATTAAAGAAGACACCCCTCAGAAACACTAGGCCCATGCAACACTCACTACCCCTGGGCATAAGGGATGAAAAGTAGGCAAAATAAGTGCAGGCCTCAGACACTGCCTCTCCTCAAAATGGCCCCCTTAAAACCCCAAGCACATGTTGCCTGTACCAGCCAGCACTCAAGATGGCCACCACCACCACCCACATGGCCAGTCCACATCAACAGTACACCCCCAAAAAACAGAAAAACAGCCAGAAATCACCACAATCCAATGCCATCCATGATGTTTACATCAAAGAGAGTGAGACCACACCACAGGCACACTCAGTCCATGCACCACCACCACCCCTGGGCAAGCAAAAGGCCACACCAGCAGCCCCCCAAAAACGACAAAAAACAATAAAATAAGCACAATCCCAGCCCATCCATGGCCTCAATTATGTTTAAATTCAAGAAGACACCCCACAGAAAGACTAGGCCCATGCAACACTCACCACCCCTGGGCAAAGGGCCACACCAGCAGGCCCAAAAAAACGACAAAAAACAATAAAATCTGCACAATCCCAGCCCATCCATGGCCTCAATGGTGTTTAAATTCAACAAAACAGTTGTATCATGCACCCATAACCAACCCTGGTCCTACTGGATACTGTGGCTACCCACAATATAATTTATTTAATTTTCTGAAAAAGTTCCAAAATTGTACTTGCAGCAACTGTAATGCCCCAAACAAACTTACTTGTGAAAGTTGATTTCTAATCCAAAAGTGATCCAAAGACAGTCAAAAAGGCCTCAAATCCAAATATCCAGCAGCACCCACAAAAAGTAATCCTTCCAGCTCCAGATCCAAATGAAAGTGACCAGGAGATGGACAAAGCACTGGGAGGAGCCTGCTGGACAGGAACAGGAAGTTGGAGACTGTGGGGCACTTCCTTCCTCCCCCCCCCCAAAATGGACTCCTTGCAAAAAAAAGGCCATGCAAATGTCAACCTGAGGAGTGATTCTGATAAAAATCATAATTTTCTGAAGGTTTATCCTGTTTGCTGGTGATTTTCTTGTGCGAAATTGCAAAATCTCTATTTCGCAAGTGCGAGATTGTTCCTTTCCGCCGCAACTACGTGTTCGCAATTGCGAACTCTCGCGAGGTGTGCTGTGCAAGGTGGCAAGCCGCGAGTACGTATTCGCGGGCGACAAACTCCCGCGGGAACACGCAGCAAGATCTAAAATGGCGCGTCACTCGCAAAGAAAAACAACTCGGCAAACGCTAAAATGACGGAAAGTGAACGCCGTGCACCACGCCGCGCGCCGCAACCAAGCAAAAAATCCGCCGCGAGCGGATTCACGGATTTTCGACAAATTCGCGAGCGTTCGCGGATTGCGAATTTGCCGAAAATCCGAAAAATCCGCGAGCGGAGCGGATTTTACGCCCATGCTTAATGCTCATAGACTGAAGGTGACGGTGGAATGTGTGTGCTTAATGTCTGAAGGTGACTGTAGAATGTGGGTGAGATAATCATAAAGGTCCAACCTCAAGTAGTTAACTGTGAGTCCAGATATTGTTGGCATACACAGTATTTGTTAAAATACCCCTCACACACCAAAAGGGCCCTTGGTGTCATGCTTCATCATCGGGGTCTTCCAGTTCCGCTGCGGGACGGGGCGTGCTACGACTAGCGACTACGCTGGAGCACCTTAAATAATTGTGAGTGCTATGTGAGTTGGAGTAAGTTTAGGTAGGGTCAGGGGTTTTTGGAAAAGTAAATCTAAAATGATACCTGGTTTTGTGAAAGCAAAAAACTATTTATTAGTCATAAGCTGATGTCGTTAAAAAAGGTGTAGCGGAGACTGATAGGCTTGACAATGAGCTTTGTTTCGCGGCAGAACGCCTCTTCGTCAGGATGGGGTCTGATCCCTCTGTCACTCCCTAATGTTGATTCACAGTATGTGCAAAGTGTATATACAGGTGAAGATAATCTATACCTATGTGGTATATATTAATTCCTATAGTGTACAGTCCTATCAGTATTGCTGAATAGTGGGCCTGCAAGAAACAAGGAAGAGCACGTGAATGTTGTTAGCGCGAATCCCAAAGCGCAATAGGTCACCTAAATTGGGAGAATTTGTTTTTTTTATGGTGGAATGTGGGTGCTTATAGTCTGAAGGTGACTATGGAATGTGGGTGCTTATAGTTTGAAGGTGACTGTGGAATGTGGGTGTTCTTAGTCTGAAGGTGACTGTAGAATGTGGGTGCTCATAGTCTGAAGGTGACTGTGGAATGTGGGTGCTCATAGTCTGAAGGTGACTGTAGAATGTGGGTGCCTGTAGTCTGAAGGTGACTGTGAAATGTGGGTGCTCATAATCTGAAGGTGATTGTGGAATGTGGGTGCTCATAGTCTGAAGGTGACTGTAGAATGTGGGTGCTCATAGTCTGAAGGTGACTGTACAATGTGGGTGCTCATAGTCTGAAGGTGACGATGGAATGTGTGTGCTCAATGTCTGAAGGTGAATGTGGAATGTGGGTGCTCATAGTCTGAAGGTGACGGTAGAATGTGGGTGCTGATAGTCTGAAGGTGACTGTAGAATGTGAATGCTCATAGTATGAAGGGGACGGTGGAATGTGGGTGCTCACAGTCTGAAGGTGACGATGCAATGTGGGTGCTCAATGTCTGAAGGTGACTGTAGAATGTGGGTTCTCATATTCTGAAGGTGACGGAGGAATGTGGGTGCTCATAGTCTGAAGGTGACTGTAGAGTGTGGGTGCTCATATTCTGAAGGAGACTATGGAATGTGGGTGCTCATAGTCTGAAGGTGACGGTGGAATGTGTGTGCTCAATGTCTGAAGGTGACTGTAGAATGTGGGTGCTCATAGTCTGAAGGTGACAATGGAATGTGGGTGCTCATAGTGTGAAGGTGACTGTAGAATGTTGGTGCTCATAGTCTGATGGTGACGATGGAATGTGGGTGCTCATAGTCTGAAGGTGACTGTAGAATGTGGGTACTCATAGTCTGAAGGTGAGGATGGAATATGGGTGCTCAATGTCTGAAGGTGATTGTGGAATGTGGGTGCTCATAGTCTGAAGGTGACTGTAGAATATGGGTGCTCATAGTCTGAAGGTGACTGTAGAATGTGGGAGCTCATAGATGAAGGGGACGGTGGAATGTGAGTGCTCCTAGTCTGAAGGTGACGATGGAATGTGGGTGCTCAATGTCTGAAGGTGATTGTGGAATGTGGGTGCTCATAGACTGAAGGTGACGATGGAATGTGGGTGCTCAATGTCTGAAGGTGATTGTGGAATGTGGGTGCTCATAGTCTGAAGGTGACGATGGAATGTGGGTGCTCATAGTCTGAAGGTGATGATGGAATGTGGGTGCTCAATGTCTGAAGGTGATTGTGGAATGTGGGTGCTCATAGTCTGAAGGTGACAATGGAATGTGGGTGCTCAATCTCTGAAGGTGATTGTGGAATGTGGGTGCTCATAGTCTGAAGGTGACGGTAGAATGTGGGTGCTCAAAGTCTGAAGGTGATTCTGGAATGTGGGTGCTCATAGTCTGAAGGTGACTGTAGAATGTGGGTGCTGAAAGTCTGAAGGTGACTCTAGAATGTGGTTGCTCATAGTCTGCAGGTGACTGTAGAATGTGGGTGCCCATAGTCTGAAGGTGAAGGTGGAATGTTTATTTATTTATTTTTTATTTATTTAAATTCTTATATCGCGCAGGAATCAATCCCGTAAGGGTATCTCCGCGCTTTGCTCGTCAGGGCCAGAATGTCACAGTTAGTAGATATGGTGAGGGTTATTACGGTTGAAATGCCTCACGGAAGAGTAAAGTTTTTAGAGACTTTCTGAAAGACATATGATTAGTAGTCAGTCTCAGCTCAATGGGAAGTTTGTTCCATAGAGCGGGGCCAATAGAGGAGAATGCTCGGTCTCCCTGTCTGGCTTTTTTTGTGACTGGTGGTTTCAAGAGGGCTTGATTGCAGGAGCGAAGTGACCGACAAGGTTGATACAGCTCTAGTTATGGTGCGAGATATTTGGGGCTATCTCCATATAGGCTTTTGTGTACCGTGCAACAAATTTAAAAACTAATTCGCTGCCGTATAGGAAGCCAATGCAGTTCCTCCAGTAGGGGCTTGGATGGCGTGCTCATAGTCTGAAGGGGACTGTAGAATGTCGGTGCTCAATGTCTGAAGGTGACTGTAGAATGTGGGTGCTCATAGTCTGAAGGTGATGATGGAATGTGGGTGCTCTTAGTCTGAAGTTGACTGTAGAATGTGGATTCGAATGGTCTGAAGGTGTCGGTGGAATGTGGGTGGTCAATGTCTGAAGTTGACGGTGGAATGTGGGTGCACATAGTCTCAAGGTGACGGTGGAATGTGGGTGCCTCATAGTCTGAAGGTGACGGTGAAATGTGGGTGCTCATAGTCTGAAGGGGACTGTAGAATGTGGCTGCTCATAGTCTGAAGGGGACTGTAGAATGTGGCTGCTCATAGTCTGCAGATGACTGTAGAATGTGGGTTCCCATAGTCTGAAGGTGACTGTGGAATGTGGGTGCTCATAGTCTGAAGGGGACTGTAGAATGTGGGTGCTCATAGTCCGAAGGTGACGGTGGAATGTGGGTGCTCATAGTCTGAAGGGGACTGTAGAATGTGCGTGCTCATAGTCCGAAGGTGATTGTAGAATGTGGGTGCTCATAGTCCGAAGGTGACCATGCATTGTGGGTGCTCATAGTCCGAAGGTGATTGTAGAATGTGGGTGCTCATAGTCCGAAGGTGATTGTGGAATGTGGGTACTCATAGTCTGAAGGTGACTGTAGAATGTGGGTGCTCATAGACCGAATGTGACGATGGAATGTGGGTGCTCATAGTCTGAAGGTGACTGTCGAATGTGGGTGCTCAATGTCTGAAGGTGACTGTAGAATGTGAGTGCTCACAGTCTGAAGGTGACTGTAGAATGTGGGTGCTCATAATCTGAAGGTGACTGTAGAATGTGGGTGCTCAAAGTCAGAAGGGGACTGTAGAATGTGGGTGCTCATAGACTGAAGGTGACTGTAGAATGTGGGTGCTCATAGTCTGAATGTGACGGTGGAATGTGGGTGCTCAAAGTCTGAAGGTGACTGTAGCATGTGGGTGCTCATAGACTGAAGGTGACTGTAGAATGTTGGTGCTTAAAGTCAGAAGGGGACTGTAGAATGTGGTTGCTCATAGTCTGAAGGGGACTTTAGAATGTGGGTGCTGAAAGTCTGAAGGTGACTCTAGAATGTGGTTGCTCATAGTCTGCAGGTGACTGTAGAATGTGGGTGCCCATAGTCTGAAGGTGACGGTGGAATGTGAGTGCTCATAGTCTGAAGGGGACTGTAGAATGTGGGTGCTCAAAGTTTGAAAGTGACTGTAGAATGTGGGTGCCCATAGTCTGAAGGTGACGGTGGAATGTGCGTGCTAATAGTCCGAAGGTGATTGTAGAATGTGGGTGCTCATAGTCCGAAGGTGACGGTGGAATGTGGGTGCTCATAGTCTGATCGGGACTGTAGAATGTGGGTGCTCAAAGTATGAAGGTGACTGTAAAATTTTGGTGCTCATAGTCTGCAGGTGACTGTAGAATGTGGGTGCTCAATGTCTGAAGGTGACTGTAGAATGTGCATGCTCATAGTCTGAAGGTGACTGTAGAATCTAGGTGCTCAATGGATGAAGGTAATTGTGGAATGTGGGTGCTCATAGTCTGAAGGTGACTGTAGAATGTCGGTGCTCAATGTCTGAAGGTGACTGTAGAATGTGGGTGCTCATAGTCTGAAGGTGATGATGGAATGTGGGTGCTCTTAGTCTGAAGTTGACTGTAGAATGTGGATTAGAATGGTCTGAAGGTGTCGGTGGAATGTGGGTGGTCAATGTCTGAAGTTGACGGTGGAATGTGGGTGCACATAGTCTCAAGGTGACGGTGGAATGTGGGTGCCTCATAGTCTGAAGGTGACGGTGAAATGTGGGTGCTCATAGTCTGAAGTGGACTGTAGAATGTGGCTGCTCATAGTCTGAAGGGGACTGTAGAATGTGGCTGCTCATAGTCTGCAGATGACTGTAGAATGTGGGTTCCCATAGTCTGAAGGTGACTGTGGAATGTGGGTGCTCATAGTCTGAAGGGGACTGTAGAATGTGGGTGCTCATAGTCCGAAGGTGACGGTGGAATGTGGGTGCTCATAGTCTGAAGGGGACTGTAGAATGTGCGTGCTCATAGTCCGAAGGTGATTGTAGAATGTGGGTGCTCATAGTCCGAAGGTGACCATGCATTGTGGGTGCTCATAGTCCGAAGGTGATTGTAGAATGTGGGTGCTCATAGTCCGAAGGTGATTGTGGAATGTGGGTGCTCATAGTCTGAAGGTGACTGTAGAATGTGGGTGCTCATAGACCGAAGGTGACGATGGAATGTGGGTGCTCATAGTCTCAAGGTGACTGTCGAATGTGGGTGCTCAATGTCTGAAGGTGACTGTAGAATGTGAGTGCTCACAGTCTGAAGGTGACTGTAGAATGTGGGTGCTCATAATCTGAAGGTGACTGTAGAATGTGGGTGCTCAAAGTCAGAAGGGGACTGTAGAATGTGGGTGCTCATAGACTGAAGGTGACTGTAGAATGTGGGTGCTCGTAGTCTGAATGTGACGGTGGAATGTGGGTGCTCAAAGTCTGAAGGTGACTGTAGCATGTGGGTGCTCATAGACTGAAGGTGACTGTAGAATGTTGGTGCTTAAAGTCAGAAGGGGACTGTAGAATGTGGGTGCTCATAGACTGAAGGTGACTGCAGCATGTGGGTGCTCATAGTCTAAAGGTGACGATGGAATGTGGGTGCTCATAGTCTGAAGGTGACTGTAGAATGTGGGAGCTCATTGTCTGCAGGTCCCTGTGGAATGTCGGTGCTCAAAGTCTGAAGGTGATGGTGGAATGTGGGTGCTCCTAGTCTGAAGGTGACTGTAGAATGTGGGTGCTCAAAGTCTGACGGGGACTGTAGATTGTGGGCGCTCATAGTCTGAAGGTGACTGTAGAATGTGGGTGCTCATAGTCTGAAGGTGACTGTAGAATGTGGGTGCCCAAAGTCTGAAGGTGACTGTAGAATGTGGGTGCTCAATGTCTGAAGGTGACTGTAGTATGTGGGTGCACAAAGTCTGAAGGTGATTGTGGAATGTGGGTTCTCATAGTCTGAAGGTGACGGTGGAATGTGGGTGCTCATAGTCTGAAGGGGACTGTAGAATGTGGGTGCTCATTGTCTGCAGGTCCCTGTGGAATGTCGGTGCTCAAAGTCTGAAGGTGATGGTGGAATGTGGGTGTTCATAGTCCGAAGGTGATTGTAGAATGTGGGTGCTCATTGTCTGCAGGTCCCTGTGGAATGTCGGTGCTCAAAGTCTGAAGGTGATGGTGGAATGTGGGTGTTCATAGTCCGAAGGTGATTGTAGAATGTGGGTGCTCATTGTCTGCAGGTCCCTGTGGAATGTCGGTGCTCAAAGTCTGAAGGTGATGGTGGAATGTGGGTGTTCATAGTCCGAAGGTGATTGTAGAATATGGGTGCTCATAGTCTAAATGTGACGATGGAATGTGGGTGCTCATAGTCTAAAGGTGACGATGGAATGTGGGTGCTCATAGTCTGAAGGTGACGAAGGAATGTGGGTGCTCATAGTCTAAAGGTGATGATGGAATGTGGGTGCTCATAGTCTGCAGGTGACTGTGGAATGTGGGTGCTCATAGTCTGAAGGTGACGAAGGAATGTGGGTGCTCATAGTCTAAAGGTGATGATGGAATGTGGGTGCTCATAGTCTGAAGGTGACTGTAGAATGTGGGTGCTCATAGTCTGCAGGTGACTGTGGAATGTGGGTGCTCATAGTCTGAAGGTGACTGTAGAATGTGGGTGCTCATAGTCTGCAGGTGACGGTGGAATGTGGGTGCTCATAGTCTGAAGGTGACTGTAGAATGTGGGTGCTCATAGTCTGCAGGTGACGGTGGAATGTGGGCACTCATAGTCTGAAGGTGATTGTAGAAAGTGGGTGCTCATAGTCTGAAGGTGACTGTAGAATGTGGGTGCTCATAGTCTGAAGGTGACTGTAGAATGTGGGCACTCATAGTCTGAAGGTGATTGTAGAAAGTGGGTGCTCATAGTCTGAAGGTGATTGTGGAATGTGGGTTCTCATAGTCTGAAGGTGATTGTAGAATGTGGGTGCTCATAGTCTGAAGGTGACTGTAGAATGTGGTTGCTCAATGTCTGAAGGTGACTGTAGAATGTGGGTGCTCATAGTCTGAAGGTGACAGTCGAATGTGGGTGCTCATAGTCTGAAGGTGACTGTGGAATGTGGGTTCTCATAGTCTGAAGGTGACTGTTGAATGTGGGTGCCCAAAGTCTGAAGGTGACTGTAGAATGTGGGTGCTCAATGTCTGAAGGTGACAATGGAATGTGGGTGCTCATAGTCCAAAGGTGACAATGGAATGTGGGTGCTCATAGTCTGAAGGTGATTGTAGAATGTGGGTGCTCATAGTCTGAAGGTGACTGTAGAATGTGGGTGCTCATAGTCTGAAGGTGACTGTAGAATGTGGGTGCCCAAAGTCTGAAGGTGATTGTAGAATGTGGGTGCTCATAGTCTGAAGGTGACTGTAGAATGTGGGTGCTCATAGTCTGAAGGTGACTGTAGAATGTGGGTGCTCATAGTCTGAAGGTGACAGTCGAATGTGGGTGCTCATAGTCCGAAGGTGATTGTGGAATGTGGGTGCTCATAGTCTGAAGGTGACTGTAGAATGTGGGTGCTCATAGACCGAAGGTGACGATGGAATGTGGGTGCTCATAGTCTCAAGGTGACTGTCGAATGTGGGTGCTCAATGTCTGAAGGTGACTGTAGAATGTGAGTGCTCACAGTCTGAAGGTGACTGTAGAATGTGGGTGCTCATAATCTGAAGGTGACTGTAGAATGTGGGTGCTCAAAGTCAGAAGGGGACTGTAGAATGTGGGTGCTCATAGACTGAAGGTGACTGTAGAATGTGGGTGCTCGTAGTCTGAATGTGACGGTGGAATGTGGGTGCTCAAAGTCTGAAGGTGACTGTAGCATGTGGGTGCTCATAGACTGAAGGTGACTGTAGAATGTTGGTGCTTAAAGTCAGAAGGGGACTGTAGAATGTGGGTGCTCATAGACTGAAGGTGACTGCAGCATGTGGGTGCTCATAGTCTAAAGGTGACGATGGAATGTGGGTGCTCATAGTCTGAAGGTGACTGTAGAATGTGGGAGCTCATTGTCTGCAGGTCCCTGTGGAATGTCGGTGCTCAAAGTCTGAAGGTGATGGTGGAATGTGGGTGCTCCTAGTCTGAAGGTGACTGTAGAATGTGGGTGCTCAAAGTCTGACGGGGACTGTAGATTGTGGGCGCTCATAGTCTGAAGGTGACTGTAGAATGTGGGTGCTCATAGTCTGAAGGTGACTGTAGAATGTGGGTGCCCAAAGTCTGAAGGTGACTGTAGAATGTGGGTGCTCAATGTCTGAAGGTGACTGTAGTATGTGGGTGCACAAAGTCTGAAGGTGATTGTGGAATGTGGGTTCTCATAGTCTGAAGGTGACGGTGGAATGTGGGTGCTCATAGTCTGAAGGGGACTGTAGAATGTGGGTGCTCATTGTCTGCAGGTCCCTGTGGAATGTCGGTGCTCAAAGTCTGAAGGTGATGGTGGAATGTGGGTGTTCATAGTCCGAAGGTGATTGTAGAATGTGGGTGCTCATTGTCTGCAGGTCCCTGTGGAATGTCGGTGCTCAAAGTCTGAAGGTGATGGTGGAATGTGGGTGTTCATAGTCCGAAGGTGATTGTAGAATGTGGGTGCTCATTGTCTGCAGGTCCCTGTGGAATGTCGGTGCTCAAAGTCTGAAGGTGATGGTGGAATGTGGGTGTTAATAGTCCGAAGGTGATTGTAGAATATGGGTGCTCATAGTCTAAATGTGACGATGGAATGTGGGTGCTCATAGTCTAAAGGTGACGATGGAATGTGGGTGCTCATAGTCTGAAGGTGACGAAGGAATGTGGGTGCTCATAGTCTAAAGGTGATGATGGAATGTGGGTGCTCATAGTCTGCAGGTGACTGTGGAATGTGGGTGCTCATAGTCTGAAGGTGACGAAGGAATGTGGGTGCTCATAGTCTAAAGGTGATGATGGAATGTGGGTGCTCATAGTCTGAAGGTGACTGTAGAATGTGGGTGCTCATAGTCTGCAGGTGACTGTGGAATGTGGGTGCTCATAGTCTGAAGGTGACTGTAGAATGTGGGTGCTCATAGTCTGCAGGTGACGGTGGAATGTGGGTGCTCATAGTCTGAAGGTGACTGTAGAATGTGGGTGCTCATAGTCTGCAGGTGACGGTGGAATGTGGGCACTCATAGTCTGAAGGTGATTGTAGAAAGTGGGTGCTCATAGTCTGAAGGTGACTGTAGAATGTGGGTGCTCATAGTCTGAAGGTGACTGTAGAATGTGGGCACTCATAGTCTGAAGGTGATTGTAGAAAGTGGGTGCTCATAGTCTGAAGGTGATTGTGGAATGTGGGTTCTCATAGTCTGAAGGTGATTGTAGAATGTGGGTGCTCATAGTCTGAAGGTGACTGTAGAATGTGGGTGCTCAATGTCTGAAGGTGACTGTAGAATGTGGGTGCTCATAGTCTGAAGGTGACAGTCGAATGTGGGTGCTCATAGTCTGAAGGTGACTGTGGAATGTGGGTTCTCATAGTCTGAAGGTGACTGTTGAATGTGGGTGCCCAAAGTCTGAAGGTGACTGTAGAATGTGGGTGCTCAATGTCTGAAGGTGACAATGGAATGTGGGTGCTCATAGTCCAAAGGTGACAATGGAATGTGGGTGCTCATAGTCTGAAGGTGATTGTAGAATGTGGGTGCTCATAGTCTGAAGGTGACTGTAGAATGTGGGTGCTCATAGTCTGAAGGTGACTGTAGAATGTGGGTGCCCAAAGTCTGAAGGTGATTGTAGAATGTGGGTGCTCATAGTCTGAAGGTGACTGTAGAATGTGGGTGCTCATAGTCTGAAGGTGACTGTAGAATGTGGGTGCTCATAGTCTGAAGGTGACAGTCGAATGTGGGTGCTCATAGTCTGAAGGTGACTGTGGAATGTGGGTTCTCATAGTCTGAAGGTGACTGTTGAATGTGGGTGCCCAAAGTCTGAAGGTGACTGTAGAATGTGGGTGCTCAATGTCTGAAGGTGACTGTAGAATGTGGGTGCTCAATGTCTGAAGGTGACGGTCGAATGTGGGTGCACAAAGTCTAAAGGTGACTGTGGAATGTGGGTGCTCAATGTCTGAAGGTGACTGTAGAAAGTCGGTGCCCAAAGTCTAAAGGTGATTGTAGAATGTGGGTGCTCATAGTCTGAAGGTGACTGTAGAATGTGGGTGCTCAATGTCTGAAGGTGACTGTAGAATGTGGGTGCTCATAGTCTGAAGGTGACTGTAGAATGTGGGTGCTCAATGTCTGAAGGTGACTGTAGAATGTGGGTGCTCATAGTCTGAAGGTGACTGTAGAATGTGGGTGCACAAAGTCTAAAGGTGACTGTAGAATGTGGGTGCTCAATGTCTGAAGGTGACTGTAGAAAGTCGGTGCCCAAAGTCTAAAGGTGATTGTAGAATGTGGGTGCTCATAGTCTGAAGGTGACTGTAGAATGTGGGTGCTCAATGTCTGAAGGTGACTGTAGAATGTGGGTGCTCATAGTCTGAAGGTGACAGTCGAATGTGGGTGCTCATAGTCTGAAGGTGACTGTGGAATGTGGGTTCTCATAGTCTGAAGGTGACTGTTGAATGTGGGTGCCCAAAGTCTGAAGGTGACTGTAGAATGTGGGTGCTCAATGTCTGAAGGTGACAATGGAATGTGGGTGCTCATAGTCCAAAGGTGACAATGGAATGTGGGTGCTCATAGTCTAAAGGTGACGATGGAATGTGGGTGCTCATAGTCTGAAGGTGATTGTAGAATGTGGGTGCTCATAGTCTGAAGGTGACTGTAGAATGTGGGTGCTCATAGTCTGAAGGTGACTGTAGAATGTGGGTGCCCAAAGTCTGAAGGTGATTGTAGAATGTGGGTGCTCATAGTCTGAAGGTGACTGTAGAATGTGGGTGCTCATAGTCTGAAGGTGACTGTAGAATGTGGGTGCTCATAGTCTGAAGGTGACAGTCGAATGTGGGTGCTCATAGTCTGAAGGTGACTGTGGAATGTGGGTTCTCATAGTCTGAAGGTGACTGTTGAATGTGGGTGCCCAAAGTCTGAAGGTGACTGTAGAATGTGGGTGCTCAATGTCTGAAGGTGACTGTAGAATGTGGGTGCTCAATGTCTGAAGGTGACGGTCGAATGTGGGTGCACAAAGTCTAAAGGTGACTGTGGAATGTGGGTACTCATAGTCTGAAGGTGACGATGGAATGTGGTTGCTCATAGTCTGAAGGTGACGATGGAATCTGGGTGCTCATAGTCTGAAGGTGACTGTAGAATGTGGGTGCTCATAGTCATAAGGTGATTGTAGAATGTGGGTGCTCAATGTCGTATGGTGACTGTGGAATGTGGGTGCTCATAGTCTAAAGATGACTGTAGTATGTGGGTGCTCGTAGTCTGAAGGGGACTGTAGAATGTGGGCACTCATAGTCTGAAGGTGACGGTGGAATGTGGGTGCTCAAAGTCTGAAGGTGACTGTAGCATGTGGGTGCTCATAGTCCAAAGGTGACAATGGAATGTGGTTGCTCATAGTCTGAAGGTGACGATGGAATGTGGGTGCTCATAGTCTGAAGGTGACTGTAGAATATGGGTGCTCATAGTGTGCAGGTGACTGTGGAATGTGGGTGCTCAAAGTCTGAAGGTAATGGTGGAATGTGGGTGCTCATAGTCTGAAGGTGACAGTCGAATGTGGGTGCACAAAGTCTGAAGGTGATTGTGGAATGTGGTTTCTCATAGTCTGAAGGTGACTGTAGAATGTGGGCACTCATAGTCTAAAGGTGACGATGGAATGTGGGAGCTCATAGACTGAAGGTGACGAAGGAATGTGGGTGCTCATAGTCTAAAGGTGATGATGGAATGTGGGTGCTCATAGACTGAAGGTGACTGTGAAATGTGGGTGCTCATAGTCTGCAGGTGACTGTGGAATGTGGGTGCTCATAGTCTGAAGGTGACTGTAGAATGTGGGTGCTCATAGTCTGAAGGTGACTGTAGAATGTGGGCACTCATAGTCTGAAGGTGATTGTAGAATGTGGGTGCTCATAGTCTGAAGGTGACTGTAGAAAGTGGGTGCTCATAGTCTGCAGGTGACGGTGGAATGTGGGTGCTCATAGTCTGAAGGTGACTGTAGAATGTGGGTGCTCATAGTCTGAAGGTGATTGTAGAATGTGGGTGCTCATAGTCTGAAGGTGACTGTAGAATGTGGGTGCTCATAGTCTGAAGGTGACTGTAGAATGTGGGCGCTCATAGTCTGAAGGTGATTGTAGAATGTGGGTGCTCATAGTCTGAAGGTGACTGTAGAAAGTGGGTGCTCATAGTCTGAAGGTGACTGTAGAATGTTGGTGCCCAAAGTCTAAAGGTGATTGTAGAATGTGGGTGCTCATAGTCTGAAGGTGACTGTAGAATGTGGGTGCCCAAAGTCTGAAGGTGATTGTAGAATGTGGATGCTCATAGTCTGAAGGTGACTGTAGAATGTGGGTGCTCATAGTCTGAAGGTGACGGTGGAATGTGGGTGCTCATAGTCTGAAGGTGACAGTCGAATGTGGGTGCTCATAGTCTGAAGGTGACTGTTAAATGTGGGTGCCCAAAGTCTGAAGGTGACTGTAGAATGTGGGTGCTCAATGTCTGAAGGTGACAATGGAATGTGGGTGCTTTTAGTCTGAAGGTGACGGTGGAATGTGGGTGCTCATTGTCCGAAGGTGATTGTAGAATGTGGGTGCTCAAAGTCTGAAGGGGACTGTAGAATGTGGGTACTCATAGTCCGATGGTGACAGTGGAATGTGGGTGCTCATAGTCTGAAGGTGACTGTAGAATGTGGGTGCTCATAGTCTGAAGGTGACTGTAGAATGTGGGTGCTCATAGTCTGAAGGTGACGGTGGAATGTGGGTGCTCATTGTCCGAAGGTGATTGTAGAATGTGGGTGCTCATAGTCTGAAGGTGACTGTAGAATGTGGGTGCTCATAGTCTGAAGGTGACTGTAGAATGTGGGTGCACATAGTATGAAGGTGACTGTAGAATGTGGGTGCACATAGTCTGAAGGTGACTGTAGAATGTGGGTGCTCATAGTCTGAAGGTGACTGTAGCATGTGGGTGCTCATAGTCTGAAGGTGACGGTGGAATGTGGGTACTCATAGTCCGATGGTGACAGTGGAATGTGGGTGCTCATAGTCTGAAGGTGACTGTAGAATGTGGGCGCTCATAGTCTGCAGGTGACTGTAGAATGTGGGTGCTCATAGTCCGATGGTGACGGTGGAATGTGGGTGCTCATAGTCAGAAGGGGACTGTAGAATGTGGGTGCTCATAGTCATAAGGTGATTGTAGAATGTGGGTGCTCAATGTCGTATGGTGACTGTAGAATGTGGGTGCTCATAGTCTGAAAGTGACGGTGGAATGTGGGTGCTCAAAGTCTGAAGGTGACTGTAGCATGTGGGTGCTCATAGTCTAAAGATGACGATGGAATGTGGGTGCTCATAGTCTGAAGGTGATTGTAGAATATGGGTGCTCATAGGCTAAAGGTGACGATGGAATGTGGGTTCTCATAGTCTGCAGGTGACTGTAGAATGTGGGTTCTCATGGACTTAAGGTGACTGTAGAATGTGGGTTCCCATAATCTGAAGGTGACGGTGGAATGTGGGTGCCCATAGTGTGAAGGGGACTGTAGAATGTGGGTGCTCATAGTCTGAAGGTGACTGTAGAATGTGGGTGCTCATAGTCTGAAGGTGACTGTAGAATGTGGGTGCTCATAGTCAGAAGGTGACGGTGGAATGTGGGTGCTCATTGTCTGAAGGTGACGGTAGAATGTGGGTGCCTATAGTCAGAAGGTGACGGTGGAATGTGGGTGGGCTCTTTGAAAAGGTTTGCACTCGTTCTCATCACCACTAAGGGTTAATTACGAATTTAGGTGCTATTTATCACACCTGATAAATACTAATATCATAGGGCACTTATTACTACATGGGGTCGGAAATAACTTACGGATTTTGGTGTATAACTCACCAAAATCACATGATACACAGTGGCGGCCACCACATACAAAAAAGTGGTGGGGTGCAGGGGGCGCCGGTATGCAGGAGGTGCCGCATTGGGTGCTGGGGGAGAAGGTGGGAGGGGGTGTGGGGGACTATAATAATAGTTGTTAATTTTTTTTAAAAAAAGTTAAACTTATTTTCTGCTGGCCGTGTCGCGTTTCAGTGCTGGGACTTCCTTGTCCCAGCAGACACTGTGACTATGTGCAGCGCAGAGGTTGGCCTGAGCGGGCTGGAAAGACACTCCGCTCAGGTCAGGGAGTCTTTGGGGTTTCTCTATCTCAGCTGTTCAATACAGCCAGTTTAGAGAAACCTAAGTGAGCATTTGTGTTTTTTTGTCGGGTTGAGACGGCCGGCCAAACACATAAGCGCACTTAGGAAGTGCAGATAGCACTCCTCCTCCACCCTCCGATGCCCCGCCCCTCCCTGCACACGATGGCTGAGCCAGCGGCTAAAAATAAAACGATAATGAAATATTGTTTTATTTTTTTGCTGCTGGCTCTGAGCCATTGTTGCCCCTGACGATACAGTAAATATTGTATGCTTTTAGCCCGTTACATTTTGGCAGGTTTGACCTGCCGAAAATTTAACAAAGGTTGAGGTATTTAACACATTCAATAATCATCCGATGCGCTAAACACCTCCCAACTCGTAATACCAACCCATGCCTAGAAGATGGGGTCCTTATATTCTTTATTTGCTTTGTTTGTTTCGTCCAGTTGTTTCTGGAATTGTTTGGTCGTGAATGTGGTTTTTATTTTTCCTTCCAAAATTTGTATTTCCACAAGGATGGCATCAGCCACCCTTTTGGCGGTCGTGATTATAAGGATCAGCCAGTCGCGAGTGCATCGCCATGCGATCAGCGACCAATCCTTTAGAAATGCTTTATCCGTGAGAAATAATCTGGGGACATTGGTCACTAAAAGCCCAGTGGGAGCACACTTCTTCGCCAAGATTGAAAAATTTAAAAAAGATCTGGCAAAGTTCTCTCATGGGACAATTTATCCGTACACTGGTGAAAACTACACACCTCCAGATAATACCAAACAAGGAAAAGGCTATGGGTCAAATTATTCAACTTCTTCCTCTGAACCTGATTCTAGTGATTCAGACAATAGCGGTACATCTCAATGGAGAGGAAGAGGCCGGTATAACCGCCCCAATCGCAGGCGTACCGGGCAAGGCAATATGTACCAACAGGGCCCTTGGTGGCCATCGGCACCATGGGGATATACACAATTTCTACCTCCCATGTCCCATTATCATCTGCAGACCCAATTTTATGACAGCCAGGTTTTTGTAGGACAGGGCCGCGGCTGGAACAGGGGCAGACGGAGGGGTCAACCCCAAGTACAATGGGCAGGTGAACAAGACCTTCCAAACACTCGCAACAAGCGAGGCCAATAACTATCACCCCAGGAAGTAACGAAGACCTGGTAGTCAATCTAAGCTCACGCACTCTGACTCCCATTGAACATCAGGTGTTAAATAAAGGTCTCGGGTTTGTACCAACTAACAGTGGGGATGCTTTTCAACTTCGGAGTGAGGTTGAAAAATTCTTTCGAAAGGTTCGGCTTCATTTTTTCTTTGCCGACAGCAGAAAGGAAAAGGACCAACATGATATAGAAATGAATACAGGCCTCAAGACAAAGTCAACCTTTGTCCCCCTCTTTCAACAGGTACCATCTAAGGTGGGAGCCTTTGAAAAAGCGGTGGTCCATGAGATTGACTCTTTGAACTTGTTTAAATCTAAAAGTTTTCAAAATCTTTCTAAAGCAGAGAGACTAGCACTAGACACCTTGTCTAAAGACCCAAACATTACCATCAAACCGGCCGATAAAGGTGGTGCGATAGTTATTCAGGACACCACCATGTATCGAGCCGAATGTCTAAGACAACTAGGTGACACCAACTCTTACACCCGGTTGACCATTGATCCCACCACTAGGTTACTGACTGAAATCAAGAATCTCGTGAAGGAGGCAAGCGCGGAGGGCTGGATAACATCTCAAGAAGCTAAATTTTTGGTTACGCTACATCCAGTCACTCCATATTTTTACGCACTGCCCAAAATCCACAAGACGGAAAGACCTCCCCCAGGACGACCCATCATCTCTGGCATTGGGTCACTTCTTGAACCCCTGTCAACTTTTGTTGATGTCTTCCTAAGACCACTGGTGAAGACCATGCCCACCTACCTCCAAGATACTAAAGACATTCTCCGCCTTTTACCTGAAGTGGAGTTCAATAAAGAGACTGACATCCTTGTCAGTTTCGACGTAGAGTCTTTATATACTTCCATACCGCAGGAAGAAACCTTGCAGGCCGTGAGAGGACTCTTAGAAACAACTACTCATGAAAGTATTACACCGATCCACTTTATCATGGAATTGACAAGGCTCGCAATGACCGAGAACTTTTTTCAATTTGAGGACTCGCTGTATCTCCAGATATCGGGGACTTCGATGGGCAGTACATTTGCTCCAAGCCGAGCAAATTTATATGTCCATCTTTTTGAAACCCAGCATGTACTTAACCACAACAATCCATATTACCAACAAATGGTGTTGTGGAAAAGGTACATCGATGATGTCCTTGTAGTGTGGCGTGGAGATACCCTTTCTGTACTTGCTTTTCAAAATTGGCTAAATATTCAGAACCAATATCTTCGATTCACAGTGGAATATAGTGACACACAACTTCCATTCTTGGATCTATTGATCATTCCTAAAGATGGTCATTTAGCAAGCAGTCTATATCGCAAGCCGATGTCTAGAAATTCCTTGCTTCGGTTCGATAGCCACCACCCACGCTCCCTCAGAGAGAACTTGCCTTTCGGACAATTTCTGAGGGTCCGAAGAAATTGTTCCGAGAAATCTGACTTTCAAGAACAAGCCCTGGATTTATCAACTAAGTTGAAACAACGACTATATCCCAGTGCGCTGATTAAAAAAATCATGTAAAAGGGCCTCTAATAATCACTGAGAGGCTCTACTAACCATTCCTGTGGAGAAACCACCTCTTGAGAGATTGACTTTCGTTACTACCTTTAGTACAGTCTCATCTTCAGTGCAGAAAATCATACGACAAAACTGGCGAATACTGAACACCGCGGGTGATAACATTCCACTACCACTTTTCTCCTTTAAGAGGAGTTCAAATTTAAAAGACGAACTGGTGCATACACGACCACGGTCGATCTCAAATGAATCCACAGTGACATTGTGGAATCTTCCACCAGTTCAAGGCCACCCTCCAGTTGGCAATTGCTCAGTTTGCCCCCAAACCAGAAAAGTGTTAACAGTGAATATTGGCACATCACGCCCGTGGATATTGAGACGACATACGAATTGCAATAGCGAAAGGGTCATTTATCAAATCACCTGCCCTTGTGCCCTTCGCTATATAGGCATGACGACTAGGAATGTCAAACTAAGAATACAGGAACATAAAAGCACCATCAGGCGAAACAAGCAGGCCACTCGCATGACCAATCACTTTCTTACAATGAAACACTCTGCCGATGATATGGAATGGATAGTGCTTGAACAGCCGCTAATCCCTTTACATGTCAGAGACATTTCTCATTATCTGTTCGTCAAAGAACAGAAATGGATTTTCAAGTTAAAGTGTGACACTGTGGGGCTGAACGATGATATACCATGGATCCAGCTCTGATACCATGCATTCACATCAATCAGTCTTTTGTTGAATATCTATGTATAGATCTATAAACACGAATAGACACCCTACAGTGGGTACCAAAATTGACTCTTCACTGTGTCTCTCTATATCTGCCTGGACACCCATTGCTTACAGATGCAATGCAACTCTGCATCAACTGAACATGCATATTTAAACATGTCCGCAGTTTTAGGGAAACTGATGCTTTAATAGTGCTTGTAGCGGTGCTACAAATCGGTGGTGTAATTTAACCCATGAGCTGAATATTTCTCTCCACGTAAGATAAACCCTCTGACCAGTCAGAACTTGCACGGCTATAAGGATATTTTTCCATACTTCTTTACCAACCTGGAAGATCGGATGTTCCACTCTACGACTTCCGGTTTCTAGAATGAACCAACTGCCTTACAGTGGGGATAGTTATGTGTCACCCTTTGTTGTACGGTTCCACACTTATATCCTTGTGGGTCAGACTCCAATAAAGAGCGATCATTGTTTAAAGTCGTTCTGGCCTAAACTACATGTCCATGAGTAAATACGGTCATAAACTACATTCTGGAACAGACCGGTAGCTGAATTTTTCCTTCCTTTTTCGGTTCCTAAATTGAACCAATCAAATCCGGCCAAGCTCTGCAATGCGGTCCCAGTCTGGTCCGCAAGCGCCTGACTTTTTTACAAATGAGGCCGATACGTTCAACTATTTGCGGTCCCCAGGCTCTAACATTGAACCAATTACCTTCGAGTATATCCGGTTAGATCCTTGAGGGTTAGACTGCTATAAAGAGCAATTACTGTCTAAAGTCGTTCTGGCCTAAATTATATGTCCATGAGTAAATACGGTCATAAACTACATTCTCGAACAGACCGGTAGCTGAATTTTTCCTTCCGTTTCCGGTTCCTAAATTGAACCAATCAAATTTGGCCGGGCTCTGTAATGCGGTCCCAATCTGGTCCGCAAGTGCCTGAGTCTTTACAGATGAGGCCGACACGTTCGACTATTTCCGGTCCCCAGGCTCTAATATTGAACCAATTACTATCGAGTATATCCCGTTAGAGGTTCATAACGCGGTCCCTTTCTGGTACGCGAGTGGTCTATTTTTACGGACTAGGCTGATACAACCGCCACCTTCCCCTCGGCTCAGATGATAGACCGAGGCAACGACGGACAGGTTGGTGGCGGCATTCTCAGCATTTTCTCCCTCCTTTTTTTCATCGCCATGAATTCCTTTCTCAGCATTGGTTTCCGTGGAGCTTCTGCACTCTTCAGTTTAATAGCAACAGCTGTGGAATCCCTTTACTGTTATTTTGGGATTTTATTGGACGAGACGCGCATTTAATTCACGTGCTCAAGACCGATGACTAGCTTCTTCTCTCTTTTCCATGGCTATGGCTACACACATTTTAAGAGAGATATAGGTTTGGAAATGCTTTTACAAATCAGTGTGCCAATCATCACCAGTATATACAAACTAGGGGCTCTTCATTTTACTATCAACCAGTGCTTTTCCTGTCTCAAACTGCCATTACCAATTGCCTACATAACCAATTTGGTTTTTCATATTTATAAACGAATATGACCAAAGGAATCTTGCTATATATATATGGTTAGATTTTCAAATGCAACCTATTTTTCCTCCCCATGTTTAGAGTGTGGCCTCTTTGACCTGAGCGAGCGCAAGGCGAGGTGAGGCCTTCCCCATACCAATGATGGGTGAGTTTGCTTTTACCAAAGTGTGGTATGTTGATCTACACATACACTGATGTTTTCATAATGGTTTACATCTGTTATGTTGTGTGTGTTTTTTCCCCTTTTGTTTCTTTTCTTAGGAGAGTTCCTGTCAGAATGATATGAGACTACCATTGAGTAATAACTTACTGGTAGTTCCATTTTTTCTTTGTTCACTGTTGCAGTAGTGTATATTATAGGTCCTGACGAAAGCCTTGTGAGGCTGAAACATGTTGACCAATCACTATCTATAATCGATAGTAATTTTTTCATACTATCTTCACTCTGCTTTTAATCATGCCGTTATGTTGATCACTCCCAATAAAGTTGTTTCTTGGCATCATAACAGGCATTTTTAACAATATCACATTTATCTCTCACATTTACACCTTTTCCTGAACACTGCAACTCTTCCCTTCAACCTACTAATTTTACCTGCTGACTGTTGATCTCACTGGTGGATCCAATACTGGCACTCCTCGAAAGAAATCTGAAGAGGTGCCCAGTGGATACCAGTTTCCAACTTTAACCCAGATGACGATTTTCCGCCAGCAGGTGGGCTGATGGGTATTCTTACTTAAGTTTACACTCTCTCTCTCTGCTGTCCTTCTCTCCTTAGAACAACTACTTCCATACACTACAATTGAGTGTTTAGTGATTTTCAGTAAGTTGGGCGTAGTTCTTTTATAGACCCTTAGCATTCTCTGTGTTTTGTTAAGGATCTCCACCGCCTATTACAAATGTCAACAACTCGGCCACTATGCCAGTGACCCCCAGTGTCCCCTCTTCAAAAAGCCCACCATCTCTGGCAACCCCCCCGTCACCTGACCGCAGTCGCCCTCAAGGAAGAGTTCGAAACTCCCGGGGAGTGGGAACCCGTAGCAATGTCCCTGGTTTCCCTCGGGGATGGAGGAATAGTCCCCGAGACCCCGCTACCACCCAACACTACGAAATACGCGCAGTGGGTGACCGTCAATGGACATCGGGTAGAGGCACTCCGCGAAACTGGGGCCAGTGTCACATCTGTTCGCTGTCACTTGGTGTCCAAGGAACAGATTGTCCCTCACGTCCTTTGTCCCGTCATTGCGGCCGACAACTCTGAAAGCCTCTGCGAAATGGCCCAAATTCCCATTGAATGGGAGGGGGTATCCGGCACCCTGCAGGTAGCGGTCTGCACCTCCATGCCAGTCAATTGTCTACTCGGCAACGACCTGGAGTCCTCCCCGTGCACCCAGGTAGAACGAAAGACCCATCTGAGGATGATGGGTCTACCCGAGTGGGTGTGCGCCACCACTCGGGCCATGGCCACCCGGATGAGTGCTCCTGAGGGAGTGGGGCCAGAGAGAAGGGCCCAGAGCCCCACCATAGAGGGGGGAGAAGGGGAGAGCAGACAGCCTGACTCCTCCGGTCCCGACCCCCTGGGGGAAACTGACCCGGAGGGAGATGCCCAGAGCACCACCGGCAAGCGGATCGCAGAGCTGGGGGGCCTCCCGGGGTTGGACCACTGGCAACAGGAGGGCGGACCTTCCCGGGATGAGTTCTGCCAGGAACAGACCACCTGCCCCACTCTCCTGGGACCGTACGGCAACAGCCACCGCCCAGGCGGCCGGAGACCGGTCCGGGTCCCACTGGATCTACTGGGAGAATGGTCTCCTATACAGTGAGCCCAAGTCTGCTGAGCTAGGGTCTGCCCGGGTGTTGGTAGTGCCACTGCGTTTCAGGGACTTCCTGCTGGGCCTAGCCCACGATGTACCTCTAGCAAGGCACCTGGGACAAGATAAGACCTACCACCGGTTAGTCACCCATTTCTATTGGCCCAGGATGTGCCAGAATGTAGCGACCCACTGCCAGTCCTGCCAGACCTGCCAGGCTAGTGGGAAGAGTGGGGGAAAGTGCAAGGCACCTCTCCAGCCCTTTCCGGTGGTCAGTACCCCCTTTGAGCGAGTAGGAATCGATACTGTGGGACTTCTGTACCCCCGTACCGCCATGGGCCACAGATTCATCCTCGTCCTGGTGGACCATGCCACCCAGGACCCTGAGGCCACCCCCCTCCGGACTGTGACTGCCCCTGTGGTGGGGCGGGCCCTGATGGGAATATTCTCCCAGGTGGGATTCCCCCGGGAAGTAGTGAGCGACCGGGGGACCAACTTCATTTCAAAATACATGAAGTCCCTGTGGCAGGAGTGTGGGGTGACATACAAATTCACCACCCCGTACCACCCTCAATGCAATGGTCTGGTTGAGCAATTCAACCGGACCCTCAAAGGAATGATCATGGGGCTGGAAGAGCCCCTGAGTCGTATATGGGACTCCTGCCCTGCCTCTTGTTCGCGTACCGGGAAGTCCCCCAAAAGTCCCTGGGGTTCAGCCCTTTTGAACTACTCTATGGTCACCCTGTCTGAGGCCCACTAAGTCTAGTCAAAGAGGGTTGGGAGACGGCCCCCCAAAACCCTCCCCAGGAGGTATTCCGGTACATCCTGGCCCTGAAGAATCAGACTCGGAAGTTCAGGGAACTTGCAGAGGCCAACCTCGAGGCTAGCCAGGAGGAAATGAAACGCTGGTATGACCAGAGCGCTACCCTGGTCGAGTTTCAGCCTGGTCAGCAAGTGTGGGTGATGGCCCCGGTAGAGCCCTGCGCCCTCCAAGACAAATGGACCGGGCCCTTCAAGGTAGTAGAGCGCAAGAGCCAGGTCACCTACCTGGTAGATGTCCAGTACCCAAGGAACCCTTTGAGGGTCCTTCACTTGATGATATTGCAGTGTTCATCACCGACTGGGGGGGACACTTGCGACACCTCTGAGAGGTGCTGCTAGCCCTACGCCGGGCCGGCCTCACCATCAAAGCCAGTAAGTGCCAGATTGGCCAAGGGACAGTGGCCTACCTCGGGCATCAAGTAGGGAGCGGTCAGGTAGCAACCCTTCAACCCAAAATTGACGCCATCTTGGCTTGGGAACCCCCGACCACCCAGACCGGAGTGAGGGCCTTCCTCGGCCTAACCGGGTACTACCGGAGATTCATCAAGGGGTATGGCAGCATAGTGGGGCCCCTAACTGAATTAACCTCTAACAAACAGCCTAGGACGGTACAATGTACTCCCACCTGCCAGAAGGCGTTTGAAACCTTGAAGACCGCCGTGTGCACTGCCCCAGTACTCCAGGCCCCTGACTACTCTCGGGAGTTTGTTGTCCAGACCCCCGCCTCCGAGCACGGCAGTACTATCTCAACTGAACGAGGAGGGCCAAGACCAACCAGTCGCCTTCCTCAGTAGGAGATTACTACCCAGAGAGCGAAAGTGGAGCACGATCGAGCGGGAGGCCTTTGAAGTGGTATGGGCCCTGAAGAAACTGAGGCCCTACATGTTCGGAACTCACTTCCGGGTACAAACAGACCACCGGCTCCTAAAGTGGCTAATGCAGATGAGGGGGGAGAATCCCAAACTGTTGCGGTGGTCCATTTCTCTCCAGGGGATGGACTTCACCGTCAAACACCGGCCAGGAACTGACCACGCTAATGCGGACGGTCTATCAAGATTTTTCCGCCTCATTGAGGAGAACTCCCAAGGGGATGAATAGTTCTCCCCACCTTTCAGCTGGGGGGGGGGCGTGTGTTAGACCCGTCCTTCTTGGCGTGGGCCTCATCACCACCAGAACCCCCTAATCCCCGCAAACTAGTAACTATCCCACTGATCCCCGCACCCTAGTAACCCCCCATCAGCAGGGCAACACCCAATCCCCTCCCAGTAGCAGGCAGCCTAACCCCAGAAGGTCCCAGATAGACCAGGGGTCCCCCAGCACCTTCCTCCCACAAAGTCCCAACACTACTGAAACCAGACTCCCCTGCCCAGCTGTGGGCCACGATCCTTTCCCCAGAGGAAGAGGGCGGAGGAGTTTCGCTCACACCCCTGCCCGGGACAACCCCGCTCCCTGCCGGGCGGCGGAAAAAGCCACCTCCGGACTTCAAAGGGAGACAAGGGCCAGATAGCTGGAGGCGCCGACAGTTAGCCCCGGACCCAAAAAGCCATCTGGGGGGACTGAGAAATGAAAGGAAAAAGGACAGATATCACCAGGAGGACCTGGGAAGGACTTCAGTTGGATCAGAGAGGGAAGGCCCTGCTGACCTGGTCACGGCCGAACCCACGAAAGGAAAGACATCGCGCGCCGGTCAATGACGCCTGAGCCCTGCAGATGTGGTCGCGCCTCTGGGCCACAGTGAGGAGGCTTCGTGAACAGCCCCCTCTACTCGAACCCTGCTGACGGAGTCGCGGTTTGAGTTCTACGTGCCTTCCAGCCCTCCGCACCGTACTCACAGAGCTAAGGAATCAAAGCGCTCCGAGGTACGCTCCGGACTGAGGACCTGTCTGCACCGTACTCGCCGAGCTAAGGAATCAAAGCGCCCCGAGGTACGCTCCGGACTGAGGACCTGTCCGTACCGTACACGCAGAGCTAAGGAATCAAAGCGCCCCGAGGTACGCTCCGGACTGAGGACCTGTCCGTGCCGTACTCGTAGAGCTGAGGAAGTAAAGCGCTCCGAGGTACGCTCCGAATTGAGGACCTGTCCGCACCGTACTCGCAGAGCTAAGGAATCAAAGCGCTCCGAGGTAGGCTCCGGACTGAGGACCTGTCCGCACCGTACTCGCAGAGCTAAGGAATCAAAGCGCTCTGAGGTACGCTCCAGACTGAGGACCTGTCCGCGCCATACTCGTAGAGCTGAGGAAGTAAAGCGCTCCGAGGTACGCTCCGGCGGCAGGCTGCTTGCATCGTACTGAAGGAGCGGGGACCATCACAACGTCCCGAAGCCCGCACGGGGCAGAAGACCATTCGCACCGAATCGGAGGGAGCTGGGAAGAACGCTTCGCTCCCGGGTCCGATCCGCCCCTCGCTCTACACACCCCGTACGAGGAGAGGCCAGAAGAGCCAGACGCACTCGCTCTACAAAACTGCCGAAGGTATCCCCCGACTCGAGGATTGAGAGTTGGATACCAGGTACCTCTGCTTGGCCCCTCCCCCGTGATCCCATGGCTCGAGGATTGAGAGCCGTACGCCAGACACAAACTTCCAGCTCCCGCACCAGGCGTGCAAACCCCTTGGCCAGAGCGGGCCGGCCAGACTAAAAACTGTGAGTAGAGACAGGACGGCCTGAAGTCGCCCGCACACCTCCCCCTCCTTACTTTGGCCCCTTTTCAAGAAGAACCTAACATCCCGTTTGATGTATAGAACCTGTGACAGCATACTCAACTGTATATAAAGAATTCGTTCTACGTAAACTCACTGGTGTGGTGTGGTGCTTTACTAGCAAAAGCGTAGACACTTTCCAAACACAGCATGTACTTTAGCACACGCTGTGTTTGGAAAGTGTCTACGCTTTTGTTAGTAAAGCGCGAGGCAGACTGTGGCATTTTGTTTAAGTATTGCTGTTAATCGGAGCCCGTGAAGGGGCTCTGATTATCAGAAATGCTTAAACAAAAGGCCAGAGTCTGCCTCGCCTCACACAGCAGTAAGCGCCGCAAGCGCCGCAAGCACCACAATCGCCACCAGCCCCCACCAGCCCCCCCCGCCTCCTTACCTGAACTCACGCCCACTCCGCCGCCACACGGAAAAAAGTGCCTCATGATCGCGCTACTCGCTTTTTAAAAGTGGCGGGCGGCGCGACTCTCTAGGGACGTCCTGTGTGCGCGCTCCACGCTAGGTGGTGCGCGCTGATGTCAGGGGAGGTGCGCGCGCGCGCGGCCTAAAGGGAACACTGCCAGCAAGGCCTGTCTGGATTCCAAAGATTGGGGATCTAGTCAGAGAAAAGATCGCAGACAAGAAGGAATTTGGGTCTTTTTACAGACAACCAGTACCTGTCCTAGCCATCCATGGATCAAGAGCAGTATTACTGCAGCCCCTTGCTGGTAAAAAGGAGAACAGGTTTGTGTCCATCGGCCTGGTCAAACCACATCATGTGGCGGATCATAAGCAGTAGGCCAAGTGGACTCCAAAGATGTAGCAGACGCCCAAATCTGGCTACTATCCAAGAGGTTCAAACTGAGAGACTCATCACCTATGAAGAATCGGCAGTGCGAAAAGAAGGACTATGCAATAAAGCAAGGGAACTTGTACCTCTTGAGACCCAAATTAACAGTTTGTCAATGCCTGTCTACAATGAAATAGCATCTAACTATACAAATGTAACAAGTGATCAAGTGTTTCCAGCCATTTCAACGAATCCCGATGCAATCCCTACAATTGACAGAACTGCCTCTGGCTATTTCATTAACTTTGATACGTTTTCCGAGGATCCCAGCGAGTCTTAAACAACGCCAGTAAAAAGAACTTTCAAAGAACAAGCAACAGATCTTTTCCGTCGACTGGAAAAGACTTATCTGGTTTCACCATGGATTGAACTTTGGATTGTGTTGGGTGTACTTTTCTTATATTTTGGTTGACTCTTGTAATAACTTTGGGAATGCTGATAAATGGAAGATATGTTAAAAAGGACACAGCAAGTAAGAACATCAACTTACTCCTGAAGCCGCAAAAATCATCTCATCATGAACAAAGAGACTTATCATCAGTGAACATCACAGCCGTTCCTATACTTGGTGGTATAGCTTGGGACAGAACTGAATATGACATTTTCGGTCCAGCAGAGCTGTTGAAGATTCCACACCAGTTCAAGATTTCCTTGAATTACTTTGTTCATCTAGTACCTTTTCTGATGATTGGGACTTCGAGACTGTTAATAATATGATGTCAGACTTAGAAATGTCTGCAAAATTTACAAATCATGAATACTTAGAGGGTTCATCAGATTATGAACAAATGTATTGTTATAATCACTATGGTCATCATTTCTTGCACAAATCTGCAAATCCTAGAAATGTATTGACTTATAACCAATGGGAACATTGTCCTACGCCACCAAAGGGTAGCTCAAAAGCTTTTTATGGCAAATTTCCATACTTTTCAAGTTTTAATGTTTCAAATCCAGAATCATTTTACTTTCCAAAAATGTTCATAGGACAGGAATGAAAAGTATGTTGACAATACCAAGCAAATTTATTCTGCAGCCTTTTATGCTCAGCTGTCTTCGTTAGGTTTTTACCTATGGAAAGACAACATTGAGACAAAAACAGTCTGGGGCACAAAAGACTGGCTGGTGCAAGGTTTAGAAGCTTTATTTAGAGCCTGCATCATCCCAGAGGAAATAATGTTTTTGAATGACACTGTCCAACAGACACCTTGTCTTGGGTTAACCAAGAGCAAAGAGTTAAACAAACCGTCCATACCTATACCTACACCTGATAGCAGTAGCATTTCAGAGGGGGTGGACGACGTACATACTATTTTGCTTCACAACAGAACAGATCCAGATTGGAAAAAATGGTTAATCTGGCTCACAGACACAAACAACTGTCAAGATAGATTCCTGAATAAAACACGGGGGTTCACATACACTAAGCCAGATCCAAGATATGTTCAGAGACAGCATCCAGGAATGGTAACATACAATGTAGGGAAACTGTACCTTGAATGGCTACACAAGTCTACACTAAAGGAAGTAAAACAACACTTAGCTTTACTTCAAGATGGCGCTGACCTGAGGGACTTCTTACAAGCACCTACTAAACCACTTCATAAACGTTTTAGATACGCCGGTATCTATACTCTGTATAATGAAGCATGAAAGATTACGCAATCAGAGACTGCAGAACGAGAAATTGATTGTATTAACTTAGAGAAATCTCTCTCTGTAGTTGACAATGGGTTAACGACTCTGTCGTTCAGGATATATTCTTTGGACAGCATAGTATCCTCTGCCATAGACATAATGGAACAGGACTTGGTAATTTTGCAACATGGTCAGTCGCAATTACGTTCTATAATGCTATTAGGCTGGACGTTACAAAACCTTTGTTCAGGCTATGTGCCTTGGCGTTTAAGCAATAACACGTCACTGTTTTCAGAATTCAATCTCACTGATAAACAGATCAAACGGGCACAGAGGGGAGCAGAGTATACGGCGCTGAGCATTGAAAAACTGGAAAGATTGCCATTTACAGTCACTGAAAAACCAGCCACTGAATGGATAATACAGGGTACAATCACTCTGCCTGTTACAATTTTCCATTTTCAGTATTGCTTAAAATATATACCAGCAAGCATATATGAAAGGTTGGGTAAAGAATACAACAAGATATCATGGGAATTACCATACACACACAAATGTTGGAGTGGGGGGAAAGAAGTGTTTTTTGATGGTAAAAATTGTGAAAACGCACTAAGCGGTTCTCTCCTTTGTCAGGGTATTAATTTACACTGGGCCTGCGATGGTTCCTATAACAATTTATCCTGCCACCTGCAAGGCTCACCAGCTCCAGTGATTGATTCAATTTTTAGGCAACTTTCTAATGGAAGTTACATTATGTTGAATGATCACAGCTGCTGTGGCATGTTGCCAGGTTTAGCCTATCTCATAGCTGTGGCAGCCAGGGTCACTTGTTGTATGCAAGTATTGTTTCCAAAAACCAAGACAGTTCAGTGAATGCCTTTATGGCCTTCACTGAACATCTCTTCTATACAAATTGATACTTTAAGCAGAATGAAAGCCATTCTTTTACAGAAAACTGTGCCATTGACCTCGGCCAAAGAGACCAATGATCTGCAAGTCGCAAGGACTTCTGCAGAGATACACACCCTATTAATTGCAAACTGCCCTGTATATTTCTCAGAAATGTTAGGTCGTATCTTAAACATGTCTGATACGAGGGGTATTGTACATGAGTTTAGGATGATTTTTTCGAGAATGTTAGCACTGTTTGAAACAGTCCTAGGAATATTTCCAAACTTCGTGCACTCTGTGTTTGGCGGACTGCCTGTCAGGATTCTTATTTCCTTACCAAGAGCTTGCGCAGGAACAGAAATGATTGTTCCCAACTCCCTCTCAAGAATGCCTCTGAGACCAAAGATAAAACTTGGTCACCAAAACACTCAAAAGGGGGAAAGGGGGAGTGGATAAAATAATAAATCAAGAAGAGACTGATCCTGAGCTTGTCCTCTCCAACTCGTCTATCACTCCTTACTTCAGTGGATAGAATTTCATGAAGAGAATCTATAATACAATAACAAGAGAAGAATGTTAACCTACTCTACTCTCTTCCTATACCTTTCTTTCCCTTGGAATCACTACCTACCCCAAGCTTAGGGAACTGTGCCTCTCCTCTGTTTTTCCTGAGTATTCCCTCAGATATTGCGTATTCTCCAAACCATGTAATTACCTGAAAACACACAACTTCTGTTAGCACTATGTCGCCTTCCTCTAGATTATTTTCTTTTCTTATGTTTCTTTAAACTTACTTCTTAATGGTTCTGGAGTTTCTTTAATAATTCTTCTGTGTGTACATCCATGTGTGAACCTTAGACTTCCCTAATTTGGTACTGACTAATGTTCTTATCGTTTTCTTTTATATCTTTTCAGGAACCTGCACATATATACATCTATCGCTTCTGGAACGTACTCTCTATTTCTACTCTCGTTCCTTCCTTCTCGAACCTTTGCCTTTAACTAACTTATTTATTTTCATATTCGTCTAGGTCAAAGACTACCTCCGTTTCAGGTAAGAGTTTATTAATTCTTTGCTCAGTAAATATCGTTTCCTTCACAAATCATAGTTCGCTTTATTTAGTAAATGAAAATTAACTTAGCTCTGTTATCTGCTTTTTCGTTGACAGGTGGCGCTGGACTCCGTGTCTCCGACTTCAAGTGAATCCTCTGACGAACTTCTCAGGTGAGTGACTTTCTCTTGCGCTATCTCTGGGGACTATCGCTAATAACCTTAAACACTATGGAACTAGAAACCGGACGAATACTCGACAAAATATCTCCTAATTTCTACTTGAAAACTCGAGCGTTCATTCTTTGCTGCTGACTTCGGAAATTGCCTCAGTGAAGTGCGCATTAGGTGGGGAGCGCGAGCTTCACATTAGCATTGAGGCTGCGGCACCTGTGGACAATTGACTAGACCGCACCTAGAAACTAGAGGTGGCGGCCATCTTGAGGTGTCTGGTTCGAGTCAGTCTCGACCAGCCATTATTCTCAAGCGAGGTTTTCCATCTCATACCCTGTTTTCTCCAAGTCAAGGTGCCAATGCAGGCTTTTGTCACTTGTGGGGTTCTGACACTGCCTCTCATTTTGGGACTTGCTGCAGGGATAGTATTTTTGCTCCTACTGCTTCGATATTGCAAGCCAATCCACAGCAGACACCCAGATCACCGTGGAAAATACTCTACTGGCGATGACGTGTCATGAGCGCATAGTCCAAATTTTGAATTTAACTCTTTTAAGAGAATTGAATACCACATGGTTTATGTCATTCAGACCAATCTGGCAAGATTGCATCTTACCTGTTCTACGCTGCCTGCTATGCGGAGAAGAATGCGTGTTAGACACATGTCTCACACTCCCATCAGTCATGCCAACGGATGTTGATACTTTGCTTGAACCAGTAACGGCCCATGCACTGTGTTGTCCCCAGCGGCTACCAATTCGGATGACGGCATTCATTGAGATATCACAGACGCAAAATGCTGATGGTGAGGTACGAGAGGAAAGCGGCACACAGGGACCCAATTCGAACATTGCTAGTGCGACCATCGTTGACAGCGATGCTTCACATCTATGTGTGGTTAATCTTCTTAACGAGGTAACACAACTTTCACCTACAATGGTAGACAAATTCTTTTCAGACTTAGAAGATTTGATGTTTTCCCCAAAAACATAACACTGACTTTTGATTTGGCCATCAGTGTTCTGAGAGACTCTGAATACGACCTTCATTTTTTCAAAACAAAGTTTTTAACTTTGGAACTCTATTTTTTCTATGATCAAACTTTTGTTTTTCCAAATTTGTATTTTTTCATTTTTGGCACAAAGTAATCTGCTTAAAGTAGAACTATCCATAAAGAACTAGAATTCTTTGAAAACTTCCAAGAGACAATATTTGACCTTGTCCACATTAAAGCAGTTTATATAATCTGCCATGGAATGGTCTCAACTTTTTCTTCTGTAAATAAGAGCCATTTCATAAATGTATTTTCGTGATTCATTTGGATAGCATTTTCAAATGTCATCTATATGCTTTGAATGAAACATTGCTTTAAATGCGTACAGCACATATGCTTTTCGTGTACAACCAGTACCAATGCATTTTTATGTATTATGGGTTTAGCACATCATGTTTAGATATGTTTTTATGTGTTTAGAACTTAGTAAAGTCGTATATAAGAAAGTGGAGTGGGCGTTGTGTGGGGTTTTAAGCACCGAGTGAATTTTCCAGATTCATGCCCTTATATAGGTACAATTCACATTGCCCTTGAATAGGCATAGAAATCAAGCTCTTATTTACTCATAGCCCATGCTACCCAAATACAGGCACGGCTACTTCCACCCGTACCTAACGTCACAATGATTTCTTAGAAAACCAGCTTAAGGACTTAGGGAAATTCCCCTTGCTTGAATATTGATTTGTCCAAGAACTCAGTTACTTTACAAAGTACAACTATTCCCTAGGGGTTCTTTCCTGACGTTCATATGCCCGACTTTACGTCAAACTATGGCATTCCTAAACACCTTCACAGTATAAATATACCTTCACTTTCTCTAGCAAGATATGGTGGTTCAGAGCATTTCTAAGACCTACTTGCCCGACGCCGATCTCTAGAGCAAGTGCAGCAGAAAGCCGACTCTCGAGCTGACGCACTGATCAAGAAGCTGCCTTTCTCCTGCCGAGAATCCAGCTTCAGTGTTTCTGGCTCCTCTTGGGGGGTGTTGGGAAATCGAGTCCCAAGACAGAGACACCAGACCTCCTTCATTCTAAGGTATGGAGCTGATTAGACCCTAGAGAAATCCTTGGTAGTTTCTTGGCAAAAAACAAAACCTATGCTATACAATACTTACTTCTTCCCTCGTGCTAGACTTAGGTTAGGAACATTGGGGTAGGCGTATTTTAGAAGCACCAGTTGAGTATTTTAGTCAATGTTATTTATGTATGTATTTTTATATGGCTTAGAAACCATACAATGCTCTTACAGTATTATTTCATATTACTGTTTATGGTGTACGCATTATACTTTGCAGTCTGCACACCGATTGTAGCAGTTTACTTCTCTTGTATGAGAAAGAAGACTGTTCAATAAACCCTTTTCATTGAAAACGCCCGTCTCACCATTTCTCTGCAACTGTGTAGAAACGAAGCATGCACGATTGACAGAGTGAAATACTTATCTATTGTTTCCGCGACTCTGAGAGATATATTCTTATCCTTGGGAAACAAAGTTGTCATGATAATGCGGTTGTCAGAAACTAATCCCTTCTTGTGTATTCGAGAAAGTTTCTAGTGACCTCTGAATTAGCTGGCATTCACACAGTTTAGTATATTCAATAGAGACCTAGTTGACCTCTGTCCTACGTCAAATCTATAGGATATATTATTCCAATGTGCTTAACCTATTGGGAATATAGGAACTACAATACAGGGGTGCGTAAGGCAATGAAGTCCAGTAGACTGTAATGTATCAACAATGTTCTTTATTCTAATTTCAACTTCAAAGCAATAATGCGCAAAAGCTCAGCTAATGCATTTCATTCCCTCAAGGTGAACTTCATCAGGGCTTAGACGTGAACATTTGTGTGTATCGATGGCTCAAAGAGTCGTGGAAATAGTTCCATTCCACTGTATTGCGCGGGAATTCCTCAGAGTATAAACAGGCACAGTATGGCCCGCCTAACAATCTTAGACCTCAATTTGTGTGTATCAATGGTTCAGAAAATCGTGAGGATAGTTCGGTTCCAGTGTATTGCACTGGAATTCATCAGAGTAATTGCAGGCACAGTATGGCCCGCCTAAAAACCTGCGGAGGCCTTCCTATAGTCGCCACTCCGAGAGCCTCACGCAAAACACTGGAACTGAACTATCCTCATGAATTAGTTGAAACTAATGTTGGATCTGGAGCACAGAGGCATCACGCAACGGCTGGCACTGGGGTAGCTTGCGCGGGGACAAGATACATTGGAACTTGCTTGAGGTGCAGAACTTGGAGTCCGCCGTTGTTTATCTTGACATTGAGTTTAATCATGTTGTTTCATAATAAACCACATTAAGATACCTTTAGCAGGAATCATTGTCATAGTGATCAACAAAGCATTATGAATCATTATATTGAATCTTTACAATATGAGCAATCATTATGCGGAAGCAATAACCAATAAAGCATTTATCAAAATTAAACCCTGTGTTTGTGTAATTCTTAGGCATTTGCTACCAAGATCTTAACCAGGCCCAGGTCCTGTGCAATGGTGAAAAAACAGTGAACACACACAGATTAGGATACATTATGTGTTAGAGTACCCCTATGATTGACATATCCTATTAGCCCCTACTACATAATAGGGGGATTAACACTTTTTTACGTCCGGCACTTTACAGACCAGCCGCCCTTTCTGCACCTGCATGTGTGCACCCCAGAGAGCCTGAGGTCATTTTAAAAGCAGCCGTGTGTCACAGGACTGCTTTAAAATGTATATTGTGCCCAAACTCGACTTTGGTGGTAGGGGCATTTACAAACTGATAAACTACTATAATTTTACATATTAGGTACCGCAGGGGTAGGGGTTCCTACTTATAAGGAGGGCCTTTATAAAAGATGCTTTATATGCCCTGGTGATAGAGAAATTATAAATTTCACATCCCCCATTGTAGTAACGTGCTTGCCAAAATTCAATGTATGTGCTAGAAGTACTGTGGAGTTAGGATCTACATTATTTTTATAAACATTATGCAGAATCATTTACATACAAACAGGCCCAACTATATATTCGTTTTTCCTTAAGGCATGGAATTCGGCGGTGTATAATTTTATTGCGGCTTGGGTTACTCCCTTTTAATTCACTGACTGTTCAATGGACTCACAATGAAAACGCTACCAGTAATTGTGATCTCTGGAATGGTGGTGAGCAAGATATGAAGCACGTATTGACGGTATGCCCAAACCCGATACTGGTTGAAGCTAGACGGCGCTATTTAAAATCAATGCAATTTAGATATAACAGCGCATCTGTGCAGAGTCTGCTCTCACTCTTTAACTCTCCCCAGAGGAACTTGTATGTCACAACTTGTTTACATTTTTAAAACCGTTTTAAAATCTGTATTGAATGTATTATGTGTATAGTTATAACAATTGTTTTGTATTGAATTGGTTGTTCTCAGCAGATAACTAAATAAAATAAATAAAAACTTGAAACATTATTTTTTAATATTCAAAACCCCTAAAGTCTCCTGGGATCCCAAGGATGGGGAATCATGTAGCTTTAAGCAGGGTCCGTATAAAATATGTTTTATAAGCCCTGGTGTTGGTAAAATTTGACATTACATTTTCCCCATTGTAGATCTCCAGCCACATACGTTAACATTTCAATAGTTTATGACCTCATAACTAAAGCGAGGTATTACCGAAACATATTATTCAGGGACTTAGGAGAATGGTATTGATAAATCCAACAATACGATATTGTTGAATTTATCCTGAAATGTACCGGAAATAAGTTATACAATTTTCTTGTCTGTAATCCAAAACTCAGCCTCCCTGTGGTCTCCCCTGATTGGTTAGAGTTAACAGGATTAGCCAGGCTGCTATGATGAGGTGATAAGCGGCACACAGGGAGTAAGGCTATATAGCAGGAGAGGGCTTTGCTACACAGGATAGGGTGTGCGTATCAACGTTGCTGAAAATAAGGTGCAGCACATGGAAGTGGAAAGTATGACACGCCAGGTGTGCGTGTCATGGTAGGTGTGTAAAGCTGGCTTACTGAAGTGCAAACATAGATAAACTGCGATTGACACGCGAGGTGTGCATGTCACCAAAATAACAAGAACTGTGCTTGAGGAAATGATGCGTCACTGGGGAATCGCCACTGACGCGCAAGGTGTGCGCATCACTGAAATTGTAGGCGGATTAGCAGATGGCAAGCTGGCTGGAACGCAGGCGGACCCGCAAGGTGTGCATGTCACCATTGTGCTGCCCGCAGACCATGGACACCCTGAGATAGAAGGACCCAATGAGTGACCCGCAAGGTGCGCATGTCACCATTGTGCTGCCCGCAGACCATGAACACCCTGAGATAGAAGGCCCCAATGAGTGACCCGCAAGGTGCGCATGTCACCGCCGTAAGCTGCGCCTCATCTGCAGAGGCGGGCACAGTCGAACATGGCCAAAACAAAATGGGTGTGACGCTGGCTACGCTACGAGCATAACGTGCGTAATTACATCACATGCTCCCTCGTCCTAGGCCTGACTTCTGGCTGACGGGCGCCTGACCAAGAAATGGCACCTTGGGTGGCGCGACGTTGCGTTCCATGTGCCTGCTTCCGGCTTGTAGTAAGCCATTGCTTGAACTGCTGCTTAGCTGAGGGGGCAAGCGCGGAGACAGTACCGTGAAATGTCCGCCCCCTGACAGGTTACCAAACTTGTGCCGATAGGAGGGTGGAATGTTGCATAAACCACAGGAGGGTTGTGAGGTTTCAGAGCTTCTGAAGTGAAATAGATGAAATGCGGTATCCCAATCTCGAAGGTCCTAATGGGTTCAGAAGCCCACTGCCGCTTGTCCGCACCATAAATGTAGTGAAGAAGTCGCTGGAAACAGGAAGGCGCCAGCAAAACAGCTTTATCGGCGACAGGGACTGCTCACCAGCCAAAAGAGGAGACAACTCAAAATAACTGACTTCTACAATCAAAAACCGAGTTCAAGGCTCTGTTATGGAATGCACACGCGTAAGGACCCAGGAGGGGTGAGAATTCCACAACAGAGAATCGCACATGGGAGAAGCCACTACAAATTGTTAATAAAGAAGCCAAATTACAAGATGAGAAACTCAACAAAGCGGAGGTGGCTAGAAAAAAACATGATGGATGTTTCTGCAAAGCTACGCAGATTGGGGCCCACAACCCTACCTCATAAGTCATATATCCACATCAATCCAACATTTCCTGCTTCTAACCCACCTGGGAGTCTTTCCATCAAAAGAACAGGTTCCAGCCTGGAAACAAACCTGGTTGGACCCTTAATGTTGTTTATGCGGCAGTTACGAGGAGACAGTATTAACCCCTTGCGTGCTTCCGTCGGCCGTTGGCCAACGGGAGCACTACCTCACTAGTGCTGCCGTCTGCCAACGGCTGATGCGGCCCCGCCCATTTTGCAGAAGTGCCGCACTGCCGCGAAATCGCCGCCGCGGCAATGGGGTTACATTTTTTGTGCATTTGCCCCACCGTCAGCCAGCTGAGACGGAAACCGCTAGGATAAGACCCTGCCACCCCGCCATGAGGACACTCTTGAACAGTCAGTCGCTCCAGCTCTCTTGCAGGGTAACAAAGTTCCTACTACAAGTTAATAGACTGTTACAAGCGCAGCGGGGGCACAGTGTGGGGACGCGAGTTACAGCCCAGCGCATAGAGTGCAATCTCAAGCTCCCGCCATACAGTTTTCTGCTTGGAAAAAAAAGTTCTGCTTCCTAGTAATTATGAGGATTCTCAGCCCCTTGGGAGTTTTAACCATTTTTTAAATGAATTTTCCTTTTTCAAACAAAAAAGCACACTGTATCAATTGAAATTGTGCCTTATCCGTTACAGATTTTTAAAATGTTGTTCTGGTCTGTCTTTTTTAATGATTCTAATTAATCAGCAAATAAAGATCATTTACATTGGGTGAAAATTATTTTATTCTGCAAGGTCCAGGTGTTTTGCACCTTCACTGCCTTCTGGACCTCGCTCTCATCTTTCAAGTGACTGTGATCATCATTGGATGGGAGTTTTATTGGGACCTGCAGGATGGCACCGTTGCTTGGTTCTTTTACCTCCATGATTCCTGCTAGGTCTGGGGGTACCTGATTTACTCTACAACCAGAATAACACATTCCTGCACTGATGGTTTTTAGAGCTGCAGTACTCTTTGATCTGGACTTAAGATCTGGCGTGCCACCCATTTGGTGTTTTTAGGCGGTCGCATGTTCACACTTGTCAAATTGCTGCTGTGCGTCCCTGGGACCCGTTTCTTTCTGGATAACCCATGGTTCTGCTTGTATCTCCTATACTCTTGGTGACTTCTTTTGTGCTAGAAGGATAAGGCACACCCACTTTTTTTATGTTAGTTGTTTTACAAGGTGGACCTTGCTATTGTTGGAGAACGCCAGCATGCTCCTGGTGCTATGGCCTCCATTGATGATTCCAGAGCTGCCACCTTCTTTTTGGAAGCTCTTCTGAAGATGGAATATATCTGATCCATCTGTTTGTCTTTGCTCCCTTGAGAGGGCTGCTTCTTGTGGGACTTTCTTTGTCATTTGCATTGCTTTTTTGACGCTTACTAGTTAGCCCCCGCCGAAGAATCAGTTGTTCCGATGACATGAGGAGGTCTCTTTGGAGAGGCCTATAGACTCGACCTACTCTGACGTTGGGGGTCATTCAGTACTATCATTAACTGGTTATCATTGCAGGTAATTTCTAGTTTGTTTGTTTTTTGTGGTTGTGCCGTTCCTAGCTTAAGGTGGAGTTTTATTTTGTTTAGTACCGCATCAAGTTATGCAGGAAGGGTGGAAAATGTGTCAATCAATGGACCCCAGGTACAGACAACTGACGATTGAGCCACATCTGCTTGTGCTCATTGGATCAGATGAATTAAGGCCGCTATTCTGGTATCAAGCGCAGTGATATAAATTGACAATGTATTAAGTAAATTGACCTGTATAGGTCAGCTTTGTTTGACTGATACGTTAGAACTCCGACTGCTGTTTGGAATGAATTTAGCAGAACCTGCCAAGTCCCCTGCGTTTCATCTATTTGATGCTGCTGCATTGGGGAGTTTTGAGTGTTGTTTACTATTACACTAGTTTCAGCCAGATCCGGAGATGGATCCCAAGAGACCAAAGTACATGGTAATGTACCTGTTTCGACCAGACTCATTTCTTGCAATTGGGGGTTAGCTTCCACGGTAGAGGCAAAGGAAATGGCAGAAGAGGCCAGCCTGCCTAACAACCATCTAGAGTAAATAATAGGTATTTTTTATTTTTTTATTGTCAACACAAAAGTAAAGTATAAAGCCAATTTGTACGAATCATAATCACGAACGTAATCATAATAATCAAGCATTTTACATTACGTTAAAGAAAAAGAAAAAAAGACAGAAAGCAATCAATTATATAGTTGCATGGATTTTCCTTGTACAAGGTAGAAAAGAGAATGAGCAACCCATTTATACATACATTTCAAGTATTATATTTTGCCTTTTTAAAACAATGATCCCCAGATCAAATCAAATTTGCGCATGGATTGAACACCCTTCGATCTAGCTAATGCTTCCTCCATATTGTGTATTTGCCTGACTAATACCCACCAGTCCGTTAGTCATTCATAAGGTTAGTTAAGTGTATGCTCCTGAGGCCAAGGTGCGATTGCCGGTGGATCCTGTTTGCTTGTCAATCCATTGAATGGAGCGTTATGTACTCTGATATAGCTGCTGGTAATAATGGAGCGTGGTGTACTTCGGCTTTAACAATATGCTCTCTTTTCAATCGGAAGCGTGATCAGAGTTCAGTTTTTATTTGCCTGATCAATACTGGAGGATCCATTCGATAGCCTCCCGGGTTGTTCATCTGAGGTTCGAGGGTGCTTTCAATGTATTTGGTCACTTTTCTTTTGATTTAACACTTCTTACTGTCCAATCTTCCATATGGAGTGATGGTTTTCTTTTGCTTTTTGATTTTATCTTCTGCACTGAGTCACCCTGGTTGTCTTCAAATTGTAATTCATAAGAGGGAGTAGTGTGTGGCTGAAGGGGAGCTTGCAGTCCTTTAACCTCTTTATTGTATTAAAATATTGCATCCATTGGGTTTTTTGAAGAACTAAAGCTAAGCTCCATAGGACTGTTCCACCTCAGCAGGTGAAAATAAGGGCCGCTCCTCCTGCTGTAACATTAGCGGTGGACCTTCTGGAACGCTGTTACTCTTAGCCGCATGTGTGCACCTCTGCTTATGCCCAGTAGTTTTCCGCACCACCAGTGTTTTCCCTGACCTAATTCGACCCTACCTGGTGGGTTAGGTTTGACACCACCGAGCAGTTTTGAGTATCATGAGAGAGTGGGAGAGATAGCCTCTCCTCCTAAAGTAGCACCGGTCTCTATCCCTCTAATTCTTTAACCACTTGGCTGCTAAGGGTGCTCGATGAGCTCCATTGACTTTCCATTGAAATCAATGGAAAGTCCATGACGAGTTACCCTTGTCATTAGCGCTGAAGGGGTTAAATGATGTTTGGATGGTGCCCTTGCACGTGTCTTCCTGGGATTGCAGAAGGGAGCAACTTTTCTGTTGACCGTGAGTCTTAAGCCATACATTTTGTGCCTCTGAATAGATAGTCATGTAGGGCCCGATTCACAGAACTAACTTAAGACAAAATCCTAAACTTACTACCATTTTGGTATTCACAGAAGGCACTTACTCATTTTGGTATTCACAGAAGGCACTTACTCATTTTGGTATTCACAGAAGGCACTTGCTCATTTCGGTATTCACATAACTTTAGGACTCCTAAATACCTTCTGTGAATACCGAAAGTCTTAAAGATAGGATTCTTCTCAGTTTAGGAGTAGTAAAGTTAGGACTCCTAAACTGAGAAAAATCCTAACTTTAAGACTTTCAGTATTCACAGAAGGTATTTAGGAGTCCTAAAGTTAGGACTCCTAACTTATGTGAATACCGAAATAGGTGGACTTGGTCCTTTTCCCGAAATTTTTCACTTTTCACCCCCCTATGTGAGGATGTCTTCCCTATGGTAGAGAAATGTATAGGCCATGTGTGGTGTGAGATGCCATGGTAAATGTGATGCAATGGTGTGCGCACTTTTAATTCCCCCATTGCCAGAATGCACCTTTTTCATGAGTGTCCTGCAGCTCACCCACACTCCAGCCGGCTGCTCGCTTGCCCCAAAATTTCATTTTCTGCATCCGCTGTTGTCACTATTTCCAAAATGGTTGCCCATCTTGAAATGGTATTATCTAGTATATCATTGCTTTATAGTTCCAAGATGGTCAACATATTTAGAAGTGTTATGCCGGCCACCTAGGATTAATATGGCTTTAGCATTTTAAGATTGTATTGTGCACATTGTGTCATTGCTTTTACTGCTCCAAGGTGGCCAACACATTGTTATTTCATGGTGCATCTATGTTTAAAATGTCAAACAGGTGCACACTGTGTACATTACCATTGAAAGATGACCGCCTCTGCCAATGTTCAATAGTATATTTGCATTTTCTCACCAAGTTTAGGAGGTGGTATGTTTTCACTTTTCTATGTGCGCTCTTTTTATTTTTCGTGCATGTGGGCATTTGTCAGTATGTTTTATTGTGGGTGGATAATTGTCTAAATACAAGAATGACCCATTGGATGGATGAATTGATCTATCAGTCCAGGAATGAGTGACAGAGTGCATTCATGAGGACTTAGTGTGTTTCCTGAAATACATCAGTGACCGAAGAGGAACTTTCAGTTATACGCAAGACTTATTAGCATTGCCAGTGCTTGCATACAATATAGAACATTATTCACCAGCCTGTGGCTCAGCATCATTTAATGTACACAGTCCCCAGACTGGATAATAGTCTCAAAAAGAGAAATGTAGGTGTGGTGTAATCGTATACCAACGTATATTCTACAATAAGATGTACCGTAGAACCAGGGTTTACCTTTGAAGACGTTCTCAGAGCCAACACATATCGTAAATATATGTTTTTGACAAACATGCTGGGCCCAGTACCTAAATATTTGCATAATGTAAAATCTAACAACACACAAAATCTAATAATATAAACGTTCTTTTCTTTTCAGGGAGTTCCATCGTTTGCGAGGTTTGCAAAAGCTACGGAACAAACGATTGCTATGGCGCTTTTCACATGTGCCGCTTAGGAATCACTCACTGCAGCAGTAGCACCCGGGATACAAGAAAAGGTACATGTCCATGGATGCATGGATGAATTGTATCTTCATTGCTGGCCTAGAACCGTTTTATACATTGTGCCAAGGGGGCGCAACAGTCATGTGTGCCCGCTTCGAGCTCCCCCCGGCACAATGGTATTACAGAAGGAGCCGAAGATGCGTGTGTGTCCCCTTCTGTAATACAGATAGTGCTGGTACACAAGTTGCTCCATGCTATCATGAGAGGGCGTTTCCACATTTGCATAGGGGCGTAGCTCCATGTAAATGAGGGATTCACTTTGCCTCTGCGCCGGTGCCATATTACTGACTTGGGCACAGACACAAATATGCCCTTAAGAGGTGTACTGAAAGTGCGCCACAAAAAGGTAGTGCACTTTCAGTGCGCTTCCTAACAGCAGCCCACTCGAGGAGGAGAAACAGGGTCCCATGGACCTCCTCAGACATTACCCTGAATGCGGGTTCAGTCACTTTCTCATATGACTGCAAGGGGATCTCTAATCTCCCTTAAAATTGTAGGTGGGTTGCCGCCCGCACTGTGAAACGTGATGAAGCAGCTGATCCATATTTCAATTGAATGCACTGCCACCAGGGCATCGCAGGTTCACGGCTGCTCGGGGGACCGTACATTCATTCTACTATGGAGCACTTTTCTTATTTGCTCAGGGCGCAGGTCAGCACAGCGTGTGAAAAGTAAGACCATGCTCATTTTATGGAAAGCTTGTGTAATTTAGATATTTTTCAATTATGCACACTTTGCAAAATGTTAGAGGTAACGCCATCCAATCAATCAATCAATCAATCACTGCATTTCTAAAACGCGCTACATACCCGTGAGGGTCTCAAGGCGGTGAGGGCGGGGGGCTGCTACTGATCGAAGAGCCAGGTCGTGAGAAGTTTTCTGAAGGTCAGCAGGTCCTGAGTCTGTCGTAGGCTGGTAGGGAGAGTGTTCCGGGTCTTGGCAGTGAGGTAGGAGAAGGATCTGCCGCCGGCGGTGGCTTTTCGGATTTGAGGAACTGTGGCGAGGGCGAGGTCGGCTGAGCGGAGGCTTCGAGTGGGGGTGTGGAAGCTGAGACGGTTGTTGAGGTATGTAGGTCCGGTGTTGTGTAGTGCTTTGTGTGCGTGGATGAGGAGTTTGAAGGTGATCCTCTTGTTGACGGGGAGCCAGTGCAGGCCTCTCAGGTGGGGTGTGATGTGGCTGCATCGGGGAACGTCGAGGATCAGTCGTGCCGAGGCGTTCTGGATTCGTTGTAGTCGTCTCCGGAGATTGGTTGTTGTTCTTGAGTAGAGGGCGTTCCCGTAGTCGAGTCTGCTGGTGATGAGGGCGTGGGTGACGTTTTTTCTCGTGTCGGGGGGGTCAATTTGAAGATCTTGCGGAGCATTCGGAGGATGTTGAAGCAGGACGCGGAGACGGCATTGACTTGCCTGGTCATGGAGAGGGTGGAGTCGAGGTTGCGTGCGTGGTCTGTGGGTTCCGGGGATGTGCCTAGCGATGTGAACGTGCAATCAGAGAAATTTCCAATATGAACCATTCCTTTTGTTGGCGACTTTTGGATATGAAGACTATACCTGAGTTTTGCGTTCACTCGAGATAATCCAAAGTGCGTTTGGTGTACGTTATGTGTAATTTTTCACAATTTTCTGTTGTTTCACATAGTTTAGGGATAACAATTATGAGATTTTCCACTCCTTTGGTGTAGAATTTCTGGAAGATGCAAATTTGGCGCCATCTTGGTAAAGTACTGGATCATTGCTGAGACAGTCAGGTCAAACGGATGGATGGTCTGGTGTGATAACAGCAATTAAACCTAAATGCATTGGAACTTGGTGTAAAGAGCACAGCTGAGAAGATATTCTGGAAATTAGGTTAGAAAGACCATTTACAAAATGCTCGAAGAAGTTGGTGAACAGTGCAGCGGGAGACCAGCTAAGGGTCTTCAATTTGTTACAAATGTGTTTCGATTTATGGGGGTGAGAAGTGTGGGTCACTCACCCACCCTCTACTAGCTCAATATTTAGATTGCATTGTATGGCCAGTCGTTTGTATTGCACCTCAAGCAGATGTGCACTCTTCTATTTATTATGACATCATTTTAACCTCTGGAACATTTATGGAACTTTCTTGCCATGCCAGAAGCAAATGTTGCTGCTGTTAGAACTCAGAAGAGTAGCTGATGGTCTCAACAACACACATTGAACTGAGAGAAACAAGTTCATAATGTACTGAAGGGCTAGAGAAAGCAATGAAGAGATTCTAAAAACAGTCTAAAAATGACCCAGGGTGCCACAGTGTCATTCGGAGATAGAGTGCCTGTGTTTGTGTAGGTGTTAGATAGCAGGCTGCTTGTTGCTGCAATTCCCTGTTCTTTTAACCATAAAAATGTGTTCTTTTCATGTAGATTTCAAAAGCGTTTTAATTGCGGAAAAGCATTGTTTGGAGCCCTCCATGCGGTCCACCTGTGGAAAAGAAGTTCTGATCAGGGGTTCTACCATTTTGTGGCAGATCATACGATACTGCTGCAGCTCAGACAGATGTAACCATCACGAAGCTCATGGTAAGGACCATGCCTGAAATGCCATCCAACATGTGACCGGGCTCATGAAAATGAAAAAGGTTTAAAAATGTTGTTGTTGTTGTATAAGCTTTATTCGAAACAATTTTCATAAAAGCACATGACATATAAAACGATTACACAATAATACATAATATCAGTTAAAAAAACATTAAACTTATAGTGCAGCCCATACAATAATGCATCTAAAACCATGATAAAATATATTACATTATCCGTTTTTAAAAGGGATCCCTAATTACACAATTCTCCCAAGAGCCCGTCGTCTAATTGCCCAGGCCCAACCTAGATATTTAGCCACCCCTATGACTATCGAGTCCTGAGTAGTTGTACATAGAATTCTTAAGGCCACAGTACTATCGCGTGTCCCTAGGTTCCTACATACCGGCGTAAGCCATTTAGCCCTAGGTTTCTTATAGGCTTGACATACGAATAGGAAGTGGCCTATACTCTCTTCGGAATATTCACATGCAGGGCATAAATTATTGGTCGATTTATTCCAGCCAGCTGTCATTTTCTTCAGGGGGATAGATCCTGACCTTAGCTGAAAAACCAATTTCCTATCCATTGGTACCGTGATGTTGTCCCAATAATTTTCTAAGGCGGGTAAAATTTTTGACTCCAGAAACCGGCCAGACATGGAGTCAGTCCTTGTATCTTTCAACAATTTAACACCCACCCAATCCCAGTACTGTTTTTTTAGGTTTTCCTTACTGGGGAAAATCTCTCCTTCAGGATTATTCCAAAGATTTGAAAACCCTAGATTAACTAGCATAGACTGCAGATGTTTCAGCCATTTTATCTTATGGAATGTATCTTCCTGGATTATCCACAGAAAGCCCTCCGCATATTGTCTAATTTCTGGAGTCGTCCAGAGGCGCCTCCAGTAGAGGAGTGGACGCAATCGGGCTCTATCAATGATCGAGCGCCTACCCAGTTCCAAAAACAATGGAGTTAACGGGGTGCTCTGTGGAAGTCCTGTGATCCCTCGCAAGAACTTATTCTCCGAAATCTGTAATGCCGCAATACTTTCCCAGGCCCATAGCTCTGCGCCGTATAATGTAGCACCCAAGACCTTTGCGTCATACACCGTAAGTGCTGGTTTTATAGGTTTTGTCTTGGATTTACGGTGCTCGCCCCTAAGGGCACCTGAGAGCTGCTGATGTCTTAGGACCACTTTGTCCACGTGATGTGCCCAACCAGTGCCCTCAGCAATCTGGACCCCCAGATAAGTGAATTCTGCAACAGTATCCAACCTGCTGTTATTCAAGGTTACTTTGGGGTGATTCCTACGGCCAGATGAAAAGGCCATTAATTTTGTTTTTCCCACGTTCACCTCTAGGCCATGCTCAACGCAAAAAGCATCGAAAATGTTCAGTGCACGCTGCAGCCCCATAGGGGTCTTAGATAAAATGAGAGTATCGTCAGCGAACATCAGGATGGGAACCCTGGTGTCCGCTAACGATGGGGCATCAACGCTCGCCTCCAACATTCTCTCTACAATCCCGTTGATAAATAACGAGAACAATAGGGGGGCCATGGAGCAGCCCTGCCGGACGCCCCTTTCCACTGGGAAGTCCATAGTTGTTTCCCCACTTCCACCCCACTGGACTCTTGCAAAGTTGGACTCGTGCAGTCGCATGATTAATGTAAGCAGATCTGCAGGAATCCCCATCTTTTGCAGAACCGACCATAACTTGCATCGGGGGACTAGGTCGAATGCCGCCCGTAGGTCGACAAACGCGACATACAGGCAGCCCCTTCCCAATACAACAGTCTTCCACCGCAGTATGGTGAACCGAAAGACCTGGTCGATGGTACTGGTTGCTCGCCTAAATCCAGCTTGGTATGGGGAAAGGCCGTTGTTGTTATCAACCCAGTCCATAAGCTGGTTTGTTATCATCCTCCCCACAACCTTCTGCATGGTAGCTATTAAGCTTATAGGCCTATAGTTTGCAGGCAGCGAACGGTCGCCCTTCTTGTGGATAGGGATAATAGTTGCACATTTCCAAAGGTCTGGGACCACTTCCCCCTTTGCCAGGGCATTTGCTACGAGGAAAGTGTACCTCGCCCATCTTGTCACATCATATTTGAAAATGTCAGAGGGAATCCCATCTGGGCCTGGGGCCCTCCCACACTTCACAGTCTTGATGGCAATTTCCGCCTCTCTAAGAGAGAACAGATTGTCAGTTGCGTAAGCCGGTATTATACTGCTCGCCCCCATTGGGTGATTAACATTAGCATACTGTGGTCTAAAGTAATCGACCCAAGCATTTTCTGCCACGTTGTTATCAGGCTTTCCGGGACCAGCTCCTCTACCCCACTTAATAATTTCCCAGAACCTTTTAGAGTCTTTATTGCCTGAGGCCTCTTTCAATTCTGCCCAATGATCTTCATCCCATTTCTTTTTCGCTAAATAGATGGCCCTCTTGTACAGTTTCCTTTGCTCTGTTACTACTTCACGGTCCCTACTCCTTATGGCTTGTCCCAGTTCAAGTCGTGCCAATCTACACTGACTATCAAACCACCTTCCCACCTCTTTGGCTTTCTTCGCTTTCTTGTTTTTGGTGAAGAAGCACGGTCTTAGGAGGGAGAACAACTCGTTATGGATTTCCGTGATACCACTATCTCCCGGTACCACTGGGGCCGTTGCTTCAATTGCAGAAATTGCACTATCGACCACACTATTAATGAAGATCATAGTAACCTCATTTGCCACTACTTTTGGCCATTTTAGCCTCCGTTCATCATTACTCATGACCGGGATGTCATCATTGGTTACGAAAGAGTTTCCTGCCCCTGCATTCCACCACCTGTGAGTCACGCAGAGGGGGTTGTGATCACTTTCGACCATAGGCCTAATAATCATATCAACAACTCCCTCCCACAGCTGGAGACTACACAATATATAGTCGATTCTGCTCCTGTGAATACCATTATCATAAGTGTACCCACCACCCTTGTCCCCTTGTGTCCTCCCATTGAGTGCTCTTAAGCCATATTCCAAACAAATACCATTTAATATTAAAATCTCTTTTGTCCATCTCTTAACAGGTTTTAAACATAGAGAGGGTACTCCCCAAAGGTTATCCTCTTCGCTCCCTAATGGATCGTTTGTACAATCCAACGGCTCAAAAGTCCTGTTGAGATCGCCTGCTATTATCAACATACTTTCTTGTGACGTAGCCTCTATGGCAGCGGATAACAACTCTATGGTGGGTGTATTAATTTCTTTATTACCTCTCACATAGACATTATACAAATCTATTGGGGGACCCTTTCCTGTAGAGATTCTTAGTAATTGTAAATCACAACTACCCAGATCCAACATTTTAATATTAATATGCAAATCTTGTTTTACCCATACAGTAAGGCCTCCCTTTGGCCGCCCTCTTCCACCTTTTTGGGCTGGTATACAGTAGTTTAAATAACCAAAACAAAAAAGAGAATCGCAAGCCCAGGTTTCTTGGAAACAGCAGATATCATATCCATTTATAATTTCACCCAAGATTGGGAGTCCATCTTACTGCCCAGCCCTGCAATATTCCAGGATAAAAGGGTACCAATACTAGCCACAGAACCATCAAAGTTGTTGGTATTAATGGATACTTGGAGTGGCGTTAAACTTCCAATAGAATTGATCGGCCCTTCCCCTACATCCATGCGATCTACAATCATGTTATCATTCTTTGTCGGTAGTACATTTACATTTGGGTTTAAAATTTCTAAACTATAGGCACTTTCTTCCACCAAATTCCCTACCGCCATGTTATCAGACATTTCATTTACACTTGTAATATCAACTTTACCATCCCCAACCATTATTGGCACATTATGACTCTCCCACTCCCCAGCTGTACTGGTTTGTCAATATCCCCATCCGGGGTCCTGCCATCCTACACAAGAGTTGTGGTTTGTGTATTTGTTATAATTGTAACCAACTAAAGGAGGTAATGGAGGTAATGGGCAATTGACTGGCCAAGGTACAGTTGGGGGTATTAGGGGTTCACTAAGCAGGCTAGTTGTTACACTACTGGATCGGGGATAAAAAAAGGTAAGGTCTACAATTCCAATACCTCCCTTATTTATTCCCCATCCCTGCCTAGTTATCCATCCCGCCACCCTGGGGTCTTGAAAATTGACCACTATACAGTCTCCACCCAAAGTTTTTGCTGTGTATCCCATCCAGTCTATTCTCCTTACCCCTATAATTAGCCCGTCTATATCACCAGGGAGGGGACGATTGTCCTTTAACCAGTGCATGGTCTTATTCTTAAGTGTCTGGAAAGTTTCCCTCTGCCCTGGCGCTAATGATGGTACATTTATAAGGACTGCAACATAGGGGAAGGAATCAGGAGTGAGATTAATCGGGGGTTTCCTGTAAGTAGGCTTTACTAAGGGAGGCGGGATAGATATAGAAACTTGGGGGACTGATTGGGAGGAGAGTCTCAACGCCTGTTGATTATTATTTTGTTGAATTGGTACTAAATTCTTATCCACCACAGGGCGGGCATTAACCCTACTTCCTCCCACCTGAGTGTTTGGGGCAACTTGCATGCTAGCGGTTGCTTCTGCAGTTGGCAGTGCTTTGTCCACACTCATAGTAATTGGGGAATTTAGTACCTGCTGTGTTGAGGACTGTATATGATGTGTTATAGTCGGCTGAGTTGGAACAGAGCCGACTTTAGATTTGTCCGATTTTTCTAAGGGTTTTGTTACTACTGCAGCCAAAGATTTACCCTGCTTTGGGGGTAAGGGAGAGTTATTTTGGGGCCTTCTTCCCTTATCCTGATTAACAGGGTTATTGGAAACCTGGGGATTTATCCTTGCATCCACCCCAACATTCGCTTTAATCAGCGATTTTGTAGAATAGAAATTGTCTAGTGTAGACTGTTCAAAATGATTAAGCCTTTCTGAAAGCTTAGTAATTCTATCCTCTATAGGGTTAAGCAAGGATCTTAATAGTTTTTCTAACTCAGGGAGCACATTTACAAATGAGAACACATTATCATTGTTATGTACAGTAGAGCCAGTACCAGAGATGACTTCGATATCCTGGCTATCTAAGAGGGCATGATCAGTATACACAACATTTTCTACACTCTCTGTTTCTTTAATAACAACCTCTCCAGTGTTCATAATTTTATGTAGCTTCCTATGTTTCTGGGGTGGTTTCGCCGCCGTTTTGCATCTCCTTGCTGGGGCTGATCTTTTCCTTTTAGACCCCAGCTTAGATTGGGCCAATGTTGCCTGTGCACCAGAGTCAGGGAGCATAGTAGTTTGAATGTCACTCCCACAAGAGATATTTAAATCTGTTACAACATCCTTATTTCTTGTTTGAGTTTGGCCCTCAAAATACTCAACTGCAATAGGAAGATTCAATGATGACAAGGGGGTCACCAGGGTGGGGTATGTCAGATTAGGAAGTTTGTCAGCGGAATTCTTGAGCAACTCTATAGACAATCTGCGCTCCGCGCGCTTCTCAGCCAGAGACAACTCCTTGTCAATTGCTACTGAACGACTAAAAAAAAATTTATCTAGAGGGCCAATTGCTAATGGAGCATCCTCGACTGGGTTAGATATCATCTGACTAGAAAGAGGACTTAACGATGTGGACGTTGCCATAGTCAATATCGAACTCAACCACAATGACACTTACTGTAACAAATACGGTCCAGCAGGAGTTAAGGGGGTAGCCCGGCCCGGCCTCCTGCGGCCCCGGACGGCCACAGACGGTCCCGCCCTTGTCCCGGGCTTCTCCCGGCGCCCTCCCGCGCGCTCCCGCGCAGCGGCACGTATAGCTCCTTTTATGATGATGGGGAGAGTTTATGGGCGGGGTGGGCGGGGCCAGCAGGGAGAGCAGCCCAGGTGTTGCGAATAGGGCTCGCAGGGACTCCTGGTAAGGCGAGTCCCTGCTCCCAAGCTCGCAGCCCTGCCGGCAGCTCCTCACGCCCAAGAAGTCAGCTCCTCTCCCAAGAATGGCACAGGCTCCAAGTGCGGCGCTGCGGGACCCGCGTAGCGGGTCCGGCGAGGTCTCTCTCACCCACGACGGAAGTCAGAAGGGCAGCAGGTCAGTGCAAGTCAGCAGCAAGTATGGCCAGCAACAACAGGCTTAAGGGTCCCGTGAAGGCAAGTTCCTCTCCCGCTTTTCACTCCGTGGGCGGGTGGGCGGGGCCAGCAGGGAGAGCAGCCCAGGTGTTGCGAATAGGGCTCGCAGGGACTCCTGGTAAGGCGAGTCCCTGCTCCCAAGCTCGCAGCCCTGCCGGCAGCTCCTCACGCCCAAGAAGTCAGCTCCTCTCCCAAGAATGGCACAGGCTCCAAGTGCGGCGCTGCGGGACCCGCGTAGCGGGTCCGGCGAGGTCTCTCTCACCCACGACGGAAGTCAGAAGGGCAGCAGGTCAGTGCAAGTCAGCAGCAAGTATGGCCAGCAACAACAGGCTTAAGGGTAAAAATGTTTAAAGGGGGCCTCAATTTGTAGACCATAGTAGCATTAGCAACACATACTTTTATATCAGATGGCTGCTATTTGGAAGCCCAAGGAAAGCAATCCGCCCACCATCAACGAAGGATCCAGGATCAAATTCAGGTTCGGAAAGCACTCTCCGATGAATCTTTAGTTCCCACTGAGGCTGGCATCCGACATCGATACAAGTCAATAATGTTGAACACATTTGGCTCCACAAGTAAGACAGAGAGTGGTTAAGTTTCAAAACCATAAAGGTTTATCAAAGGGGTAGAAAAGTTTTAAACTCAAATCATCAAATTAGTTTTTAATCAATACAATAATGTGTTAGTCAATATATTCAAAGCAAATCAAAGATCACAAACACACACTATTACCCATTCTCAAAGGTACATTAAGCAAGGTCAGCTCTACCATAAAGACACCACCCTACCTTGCTAAGACAGGGAAAGGTTCTGCTACCCATGACTCCCACACAAAGGGCCGATCGCTTTAAGGTGCGTGAAGATAACACAAATGTATTATTTTCACAGGCTGCTGCAGAATGATCCTTCTCTACCGTGCTTTGGACTTATGGTTATCTGCAACATAATGAGACATGCTTGGTCCAAGAAGTACTCTGCACATGCTCGTTGGTGTGTTCTGAACAGATTGTGTAAACACAACTTTTCACATAGGAACAGAAAACAAAAGTAACACCATTTGAGATTGCTGGTTCATTTTCTCCTGCAATAAAGAAAGATACACAGCATGGAACAAGATGGCAGCCAGACACTGCACTAACCATTTCAAAATGAGGTCTACATTAGCTGTGGTCAGTCTAAACCTGAAAAGTGCACACCTGGTACATTTGTGTATTACATGTCAACATCAGTATGAATTTCAAAACATTTAATAGTGAAAATATCCTCATCACAAGCACAGACACAGCAGTAGGTTTGGTCTTTTCAGATTCTGACCCTCCACCATTGCCATTCCTGGGGCCCCGGTTTCCGCCACTGGGTACATACCTTATCCTGCAGCATTGCTGCCCCCATAGATAGGGCTGTAAACTTTAGAAGATAAAGGAAAAGGTGGAGGTTCAAAGAGGGCTGTGGGATATAGAGTTTCAAATAAAGAAGCAAAGCTTGCTAGTGAAAAACAAGTAAAGCCACACAGGATAAAACAGAATGGAAGGGACAGAGAGGAAGACTTTAATCAGAAAGAGGAGGATACAGGAGATGAAGCGTGCTAATGTCTTAGAATTGCGTCGGTATGAGCTTCCAACGGCCACTGTAGCTCCTTCCCGGGTGAGATGCATCTCAGGCTAGTACCCCTCCATGTCCAATTAGTTCATGGGTGGATTTTTTAACTGGCACCGAACCTGTTCCCGTTATGTGTAGATGAGAAAATATAGTTGCTTTACTAAGCACTTTCCTTAGCAGGCAAAGTGGCTTCAATGGAGCGTAGTAGAACCACCTGAAGGTTTCTATCATTTTCGGATTTGGGTGGAACATCAACATAGCCTTAGAGCCCGCCATTGCGGACTCGACTTGGCAATTAAAGGCCTGCTTCAGTGTTAAAGGCCCAAGCCCAAGGCCATTAGAAACCAATACGAAGGGCCCTAAGGCTGTTAGAACATTCTGCCCCAAGAGGGCCAAATATTCTAATTTGTAAAACAAAGGGCTCGCGGAACCGAGGGGATTGAAATCCCCTTGGGCATCATGAGGCCCTTGTTAAACATTAAAATGTTGATGCTCAGGGCGTCTACCAGCCGTTAGAAGACCAGAGTACTCCTTTGTTTCCAATGGAGTGCCCAAACATTCCAATGTTCTAATCAGTATTAAAACAATTTAAAAGTCCAGGGAAGATGCTGAATGTGAATTGGAAAACATTTATTAATGGAATTTTCAAATCAAATAAAATCAAAGATAGCTTTATTTGATTTAAAGTTAAATCATAAAAGCACAAGTATAATATGCATGTTCAATAAAGTACATAACAAACAGAAGACAGAAACCTTAAATAAACACATCACATCTACATGATTAGAAGCCAGGGTTCCAGTTACACATCGTTGTCCTACATCTAATAGCACTCTTTTTGTTTTTAAAAATAATGCAACAGACTTTGTAAAATTTAATTACATAAACTTTGGATAAATACATCATATCTGCATGAGCCAAGCTCCAGTTTCACATAGAGTTCCTAAACCTAATGACATTTTAAAAAAATGGAGCAACAGACTTCATGAACATTTCATTATCCAGAGTTTGTAGCATCAGGAATGCTATACAACATTGTCTTAAGCCCAAAGTTTTCAGAATGGGAATTATAAACCTCTTCCTAGGACTTGAATAAAATTTACAAAATAAGACAATGTGCATTGTTGATTGGCTTGATGAATCATCACTTGGGCATAGCACCAAGTTTCTAGTCCAATCATTAGTAACTGGGAAGCTAATGAGTCTGTGAAAAATCCCCAGACGAAAACGGGTCAAAAGCATTCGATCAAAGCTACCCAGAACTTGGACTACGTATGGCTGGATGCCAGAACATGTTAGCATCAGCTGATTGTCCATAACAGGTGTTTTTACACTCTCTTTAGACCATCTCTGATTTTGTAAATGGGCCAGACAATCTCCTTTCAATACCTTTCTTGAAATGGGAGCCATGCTCTCTAGCCTCTCATAATATTCGGGGTGGCCGATTTCACTCGCTAAGTGTTTAATATAACAGAGCCAGGGAATAGAGGAAACCTTATCAAGCTTTAGGCAATCCTTAATAATGTCACAATTAAAACTGGTCTCGTTTGTCACCCAAACCTTATTCCATAGCATGATCGGATCGATTCTAATCAAATTCAAAATGAATGCAATACCAAGGTCGGAATGGTAAATAAAATTAGCAGTTGAGCTTGGAACAGCCAACAGATATCTTGTAAATGCATTCTCGATCAGTTGTAGTGGCTACTCATCCGTGAACCCCCAAATGCCTGCTCCATACAAAGCTGTCGATAGACACTTTGACTTGTATATTTGTAGTAGTTCAGGGACTGGTCTGCGACCTAATTTTCTAGCAAAATTAGTCACAGCACCTGTGGCTCTTGAAAACATAATTTTCCTTTTCTGGACAGCAGCAGACCACGTCCCCGCATGGTCAACTTGATCCCCAAATAAGAGAATCTGTTAGTGCAATCAATTTTATTATTTTTGATGAAAATGTTGCAACATTTGATGTTCTTCTGTCCACATTTCATTATATAGGTTTTACTAGTGTTCATTCTCAAACCCATGTCTTGCATAAAAGTAGCAAAGTTAGTTACTATTCTGTGTAGCCCTAATTGAGTATGTGCCATTAAAACCGCAACATCTGCGTAAAGTAAAACTGGAACTGGACACTTATTAATATCGGCTAATCCCGGCAAGGATCTGTTAAATGTTGACCAAGGCCATTAACATATAAAGCAAGAAGAAAAGGAGCAAGCACGCAACCTTGTCTCGCTCCTTTTCTAATCGGAAATTTAGCTGGACATTCACCATGTTTCCCGAACTGGACCCTCACCCCTGCATGTCTGTACAGATCTCTCATAAAATGTATAAGTGGGGGATCAACACCCATGTCCTCCAGTATAATCCATACAATTTCGTGTCTCGCACAGTCAAAAGCAGCGCTAAGGTCTACGAATGCCAAAAAAGCCATCCCTCCTTCGCCTGTGTATATTTACTTATTATCATGCTTAGGTTTAATCCCTGCTCAATGGTCCCCAGACCTGATCGAAACCCATATTGCATGTTTGAAAGGACACTAGCATCGTCTGCCCATATCTGCAGCTTTGTTGTGTAGTTCCTATTTCCCTAAAGAGGTTCTGCGCATTTGGATAACATACACTATAGGTTTGGCGTAGGACTGAGTCTATAAGCCCCTATCGAGTATGCTAACCTTGTTACTGTGTACCAGGTGGTTCACAGGGCCACTAGAAACTTGTTGGCGACAAGAAGGGAGTAGTTTCTGGCAACGACATAACATGACCACCCTGATCCCTCAGAATCGAGGAAACAATAAGATAATGTTTTGCTCAGTCAGTCGTGCATGCTTATGTTTCTCAGAGTTACACAGAAATAACAGATGGGCGCTTCAATAAGTATTTATTGAACAGTTGTCTTTCTGGTGTAAGAGATATGACCTGTTACAATCGTAAGACAGTATGCGAGATATAAGATGCACAGCATTTCCAGCATAAAGAAATAGCATTGCTCTAGCATTGTTCAATGAATATATTGGTATATATAAAACATATGGCTAAAAGTACGAGTAAAAGTAAGAGTACTCCAGTAATGCTTTCCTACCTAATTCTACCCAAATGTACCTAACCCTGAGTGTAGGTGCGTGGTAAGGAGTAGGTGCTGTAAGCTATAGGATATTATGCTATAGTTTGTTATTCCAAGAGTCCCTCTAAGTTCTAGTCAGCTCCATACCTGAGAATGAGAGAGTTGTGGAATCTCTGTTCTGATCTCGAACTCTAACACCCACGAAGGAAGTTAGAACACTGCGTGCTGGAATCACTGCAAACGGGATGACAGCGTCTCTGGTCAATTTGTCTGTCTGGGAGTCACGTGCACCTCTGGAACAGAGGTCTCCTCTATTTTGCCTGAGCAAAAGGTGGTGTATTTATACCCCAAAGGTGTTATGCATAGTCAGCATTAACATAATATGTGGTTACTATCAAGTCAAGTCAAATCATTTATATAGCGCGCTACATACCCGGAGGGTCTCAAGGCGCTTGAAGAAGGGTGGGGGATTACTTGTCAAATATCCAAGTTTTAAGTTGCTTTCTGAATGCTAGGTGGTTCTGAGTGAGGCGAAGGTGCATGGGAAGTGAGTTCCAGGTTTTAACCGCCAGGTAGGAGAAGGATCTTCCTCCCATGGTGGTTTTGTTGATGCGAGGTACAGCGGCAAGGGCTTGGTTGGAAGAGCGTAGCTGGCGGGAGGGGGTGCAGAAGGAAAGTCGTGTGTTGAGGCATTCGGGTCCAAGTTCGTAAAGTGCTTTGTGTGCATGGGTTAGGAGGCGGAATGTTATCCTCTTATTGACGGGGAGCCAGTGGAGGTCTTTCAGGTGACCAGAGATGTGTTCTTTACGCGGGATGTCTAGTATGAGTCTGGCTGATGCGTTCTGGATGCGTTGGAGTTTTTTCTGAAGTTTTGCGGTGGTACCGGCATATAGGGTGTTTCCGTTGTCCAGGCGGCTTGTAACCAGTGCGTGGGTGACCATTTTTCTAGTTTCGGTGGGGATCCAGCGAAATGTTTTTTTGAGCATGCGAAGAATGTTGAAGCAAGATGATGAAACGGCGTTGACTTGTCTGGTCATCGAGAGTGAGGAGTCCAGGATGACGCCCAGGTTCCGTGCGTGGTCCGTCGGGATGGGTGCTTTTCCAAGGGCCTCTGGCCACCAAGAGTCATCCCAGGCGGAGGGGGAGGTACCTAAGATGAGGACTTCTGTTTTGTCTGAATTCAGTTTCAGGCGGCTGTGCTTCATCCACTCGGCCACTTCTTTCATTCCTTCATGTAGGTTGGTTTTGGCGGTGTTGGGGTCTTTGGTGAGTGAGAGGATCAGTTGAGTGTCATCAGCGTAGGAGATGATGTTGAGGTTGTGTTGGCGTGCGATGGCCGCGAGGGGGCTCATGTATACGTTGAAGAGGGTGGGGCTGAGTGAAGATCCTTGTGGCACGCCGCAAATGACTTCAGAGGCCTCTGACTTGAATGGTGGAAGGCGGACTCTCTGAGTTCTTCCGGCAAGGAACGAGGTGATCCATTCCAGTGCTTTTCCTTGGATTCCGATGTTTCTGAGGCGTTGTAACAGGGTGCTATGACAGACCGTGTCGAAGGCTGCGGAGAGGTTGAGGAGGATGAGGGCGACTGTGTCTCCATTGTCCAGTAGAGTTCGAATGTCGTCTGTTGCTGCGATGAGGGCGGTCTCGGTGCTGTGTTTGGCTCGGAAGCCGGACTGTGAGGAGTCAAGGGATTTGTTGGTTTCGAGGAAGGCGGCGAGCTGGCTGTTGACGGCTTTCTAGATTACTTTGGCCGGGAATGGAAGGGGCGAGATGGGGCGGTAGTTTTTGAGTTCGGTGGGGTCAGCTGTGGGATTTTTCAGAAGGGCGCTGAGTTCGGCGTGTTTCCAGCTTTCCGGGAAGGTGGCGGAGTTGAGGGAGCAGTTGATGATGTCTCGGAGGTGCGGTGCTATGATGGAATCTGCTTTGTTGAAGATGTGGTGAGGGCATGGGTCTGTGGGGGATCCTGAGTGGGTGGAGTTCATCAGGCGGATGGTGTCCAAAGTGGAGATTGGGTTCCAGTTATTGAGGATGTTCAAGGGGGGTGAAGGTACGGCAGAAGGTTGGGTGGGTTGGTCTCCGGGTTGGTTGTCGAAGCTGTTGTGGATTTCTACGATTTTGTCATGGAAGAACGAAGCTAGGGAGTCGCAAAGGGTTTGAGAGGGAGTGATGTCGTTGGAGTTGGCAGTGGGGTTGGTAAACTCTTCAACGATGTTGAATAATTCCTTGCTGTTGTGGGCGTTGTTGTCTAGTCGGTCTTTGAATGCGGCTTTCTTGGCAGTCCGGATCAGTTGGTGGTGTATGCGGGTGGCGTTTTTGAAGGCGTCCCTGGTGCTGGAGTTTGGGTCTTTTTTCCAGGCCTTCTCAAGGGAGCGACAGAGTTTCTTGGATTTCTTAAGATCCTCGTTGAACCAGGGGGCGTTTTTGCTGCCTAGTTTGATTTGATGTTTTTTCAAAGGTGCTAGGTTGTCGGCGCTGTTGGTTAGCCATTGAGTGAGGTTAATGGCTGCTTGGTTGAGGTTTGAAGAGTGGGTAGGGGGGTATTGAAGAAGCGATGAGGAGATCTGGTCGATGGTGATTTTGTTCCAGTTTCTTCGCAGAGTAGCTTGAGGATGGTTGTGGGTTGTGGTCTTTTTGTAGATAAAGTGAACGCAGCTGTGGTCCGTCCAATGGAGAGCTGTGGTGTGACTGAAAGAGATATGTTTGCTGGAGGTGAAGATAGGGTCTAGTGTGTGACCTGTGTAGTGAGTAGGGGTATTGACAAGTTGTTTGAGTCCGAGGTTGGCGAGATTGTCCAGAAGGGTGGTGGTGTTGCTGTCGTTGCTCTTTTCCAGGTGAAAATTGAGGTCTCCCAATAGAATGTAGTCCTCGGAGGGGAGGGCGTGTGGGGTGATGAAGTCAGTGATGTCTTCACTGAATTGTGCACGGGGTCCTGGTGGCCTGTAGAGGAGGGTGCCTCTGAGTGTGGTCTTGGGGTCGGTGTGGATCTGGAAGTGGAGGTGTTCGGCGGTAGCGAGGTTGACGTCATAGCTGGTTGAGATGCGGATGGAATTCTTATGGACGATAGCGATGCCTCCTCCTGTTTGGTAGGTGCGGTCTTTTCGGATGATCTTGTAGCCTTCCGGGATGGCAATGGTGATGTCTGGGGCTGAGGAGGCGTTCATCCATGTTTCTGTAAGGAAGGCGATGTCCGGAGAGATGGTGTCTAGTAGATTCCAGAGGTCGATGGCGTGTCTGTGGACCGAGCGGGTGTTGAGCAGGATGCATTTTAGGTGGTTGGTGTCAGATCTCTGTTTGGTGTTGGTGGATGAGGAGTTGGTCTTGGTGCCGTCATACTTGCAGGAGTTGCATGTGAAGGGTCCATGGGTGTGTCCAGGAGCGGCTTGGGCGCAGTTGGGGTGACGGCCGGGGTTTAGGGCTAAGAGGGTGGAGGTGTTGTATGTAATGCGGGTGGGGTGGGTGGTACGGGGGCCAGGGGGTCTGGCGCTGGGCGTGGTCCAGGCGCGTACGGGCGTAGACGGGCTTACCTTTGGCACACCTTCGGCGCGCCCGCTGCGCGTAAACGCTGCGCGCAATAGCTACTATGGACGTAATGTCGGGCAAAGAAAGACGTCAGGAATGAACACTGGGGAAGTAAAAGGGGTTCATGCATATGAATGAGGTCTTAATGAAATCAATAGTTCTGTACCGGGGAAGTTTTCCAGGAAGAAGGGCCTGTTTCTAAGAGCTCGTTGCTACTTAAAGGTGAACGGATGTAGGTGAAAGACCATGCCTATACATGGAGGGCCTGGTTCTTGCCTAAATAAGGACTGGGAAATCTATGCCTAAATAAGGTCAACAGGAGTTGTGCCTGTATAAGGGCATGATTTAGTAAAGCCTATATTAGGGCACCTATACGGAATACAACAGCTTATTTAAAATAACCCGCCCTACCACTTTAAAGAGGGAATCCAACAGGGAGATTGGGCGGTAACATCTAGGTTAATTTCTATCCCCCTTTTTAAAAATCGGGATCACTATTGGATCAAACCATGAGGAAATAAAGCCGTGACGGCAACAACTACCTAAGACATTTGTTAATACGGAGCCCAAACCGGAGTATTGTATTTATACAAATCCACTGGGACTCCATCCGGCCCGGAGCTTTGCCAGCTGCACTCTCATTAATTGCACCGATGAGCTCCTCTACGGAGAAGCATGTAGCTAATGGAAACCTTGTGCATTCGAGGCTTAACCAGAGAAATCTGGGTCTAAATCAATAGAAAGAGTTACAAAGTTGCAGCCCTTACTAGAATGTCTATTTGAGGTTAGGATGAAGTAAATCATAGTGTTGCAACCTCTACCATTAAAAGTAGGCCTAAGGGGAACAGTTGGTTTACACAGATATTTAGCATAGCCCAGATCAAACTGACCCCGTCGGTATGTGTAAAAAGTGTGCCTGTTCATCATCTCTATCTTAGGCCACAGATACCCTGCCTAATATGTTTGCACAGGAATTGGTTAAAATCCCCTCCCCAAATAATACACATATCCCTGGACAGGTCATCCTGCAGTTTGTTGAGGTCCTTCTGTAAATTCATCAGTCCACTGATTATCTGCCCTTGAGGGATATTGTTGTAAGAATTTAACAATGCAACACAATACTTTTTATCCACATATAATAGTAAAATCTGATAATAAACTGTCTTGGTTTTCAGATTTAACTTCTTCACCCCGACAGTATTGGATACATAAATCCATAGGCCACCCTTGTTTCTCTCCTGGTCCGTAATACTTGCTGGAGTGTGGAAGGTTCGGTACCTTTTAATGTGTTTTTCCTTCAGCATCCATGTCTCTTGTAAGCATAATATAGAGTCACGAACCCGAACATTCTAGTGAGTCATGGTGTTTGCATGTCGACCCCCAGCCTGGGTTATGTACTGATTAACAGCTTTTGGCTGCTAAAAAGCCCCTAAAGGTAAGACATTGATACCAGTATGCACAAGGTATCAATTCCCTGTCCTTGGTAACATGGCCTGTACTAAGTGTGGGTCACTAAAGGTCCATACGACACAGTCGCCCTGTAGGGTTTTACGGTCTCTCTCTACCCAAGGGACCCATCCGGCCATTTTAAGTTTAGCAAAGAGAGCTTCTGTTAGACCAGTTTTTCTGCCCTAGCAAAACAGAGTTTTATTAGGCAAGGCCGCCCAGGCTTCAGACACTAATGTACGTGGACCTGGGACATTAGCGTCAATTACTGTAGAGGGAGTTACTGCAGGGGGTAGTTGGAGAAAGGTATTACACATGGTCGCCGTGGATTCGGTGGCTGTGCCGGATACCCGCCAACCTTGTAGCCTTTCAAGCCCTTTTCCTTTGAGTATCCTTGAGCCTCATACTATACTGGCAACCTAGTAGAAGATGGTGCAGCTAGAGATGGACCATGGGGAACCCGATGAACCGTAGGGCCTAAAGCCAAGATTTCTTGTGGGGCAGTTTGGAAGAGTGGGTTATCCTCGTGTGATTGTAAAACTACTGTGGAGCAGGGCATGATGTTAGATTTTGTGTTAATGTTGCTATTCATAACCCTGTTATCGCCATTCAAAACACCTTTGTGTAAGGATGTAAATAATCAGGAAACTGGGTTACTTCAGGAAGTAGGTTTATTGAACACAGCTGTTGCAGGACCCAAGAAACTGGGAAACATGGAATGTTCAAACCACAGACAAATACACATTCCAGATCCAGATGACATGGGAGCTTATGTCATCAACCCAGATCACCACAACATCTCTCTTCTTTACATAAAAGTAAAATAAACAAACACAATGAACAAGATAAGGGAAATTGATAAAAATGAAGATTGCAAGATACCATCTCATGTAAATAATAAAATACAAAGAATGCAACACATCCAATCATGTAAACAACACAATAAATAATACATCCGTCTCGAAACCTCATAGGTTTGACAATATTCCTCCGACCAGTTCTGCGTACAGATAAAGGATAAGAATTTGACTTTTCTTCATTAGCTTGAACATCAGAAGAAACAACAGTAGGAGGAACAGAAAGGAAAGATGTCTTAGGTGGAGCATTAAAGCTATGAGAAGAAGAAGCACCATTTTCTAAAGAGGTAAAATTCACTTTGGCTACTCTCCCATTGTTCCACCATTCATTTCGACTGGTTCTTACCGTATTTTTTGACACAACCTCAACCCTAACTCGAGGTTTGAACTTAGACATCCCTTTCAAAACGTGATTAGGATCCTTAATGCGTACCCAGTCACCCACCTCGAATTTGTCTTGTCCAGGTTTCAGCCTATGTGTAGCATCATAACATTTTTTCATTTTCTTTTGATATTCTTCTACTTTAGGTCTTATAACACTATCAATTTTAAACATTCTTTCACTTTTCTTTTGAAAATCCCTCAACCAAGCAGGACAAAGTCTTGAAGCAGGAGGACGTCCTCTTAAAAGTTCAAATGGAGAAACCCCAGAGACAGCATTAGGAGTAACCCTGTAGGACCACAATATTTCTTCAACAGCTCTCGCAATATCAAATTTATTTTGGATTCCCCCTTGAAAGCATTCCACCAATGTGCGATTCATTTTCTCCACCAAGCCATTGGCCTGTGGGTGATAAAGTGCTACACATCTGTGTTTGATAGCATTGTTTCCCAAAAAACTCTGCATATCTTCAGATATAAATTGGACTCCATTGTCTGAAACTATTTCTCTAGGAAAACCTTCCCTAATAAATAGATTTTTCAAGAATGTAACTACGCTAAGCGTATTGGGTTCCTCCACAAACTTCACTTCCCACCATTTGCTATAGTAATCCACCACTAGAATTGCAAATTTCATTTTCCTAGGCAGAGTACCAAATGGACCTATGAAATCTAAAGCCAATTTTGACCAAACAGTACTTGGTAGATCGACAGGTTGCAATGGAGTTGCCTCTGTTTTTAAGCTTTTATCACTTGTTGCACAAACAACGCAATTTCGGACACAGGCGATGATTTCAGAGTCCATTTTAGGCCACCAGTAATTGTCTTCTTATTTTCCTCTTGGTTATGGTCTGACCTAAATGGCCCTCATGCCCGTACACAATGATCCTATCTCTTAAAGAAACAGGAGGGATAAATTTGTCTCCACGCACTAACATTCCCTTATCCTCGATAGACGACTCATCTGCCACCTTGAAATAAGGTTGTAAGTTTTGGGGAAGTGTCCTCTCTTTCGGCCAACCTGACATAACATATCCCCTCACACTTTCCAATTCACTGTCTTTTAAAGATTCAGAAAACCACTCCTTCTCACTGAAAGTGGTATCATGGCAAATGTCAATACTCGCAATCAAACAGTCTTCGTCATAGTCATCATCATTTTCTTGATTTTCAGTGTGATTAATTGGAGAGCGTGATAAGTAATCGGCCCTTATGTTCCTACCACCAGGTATGTATTCAATGGTGAAGTTGTACTGTAACGACTTCGAACTCAACCGAGCTATTCTTGGGGTGTGATCTTTTATAGCAATTCCACTTAATATACTGACCAACGGCTTATGGTCAGTTTTAAGTACAAACTTCCCCCCCAAATAAAACACTTGAATCTTTCCACAGCCCAGCAACAACTTAATATGTAAACACCTTTTAATCACAACTTTCCGCTTCTTCAGAAATATAAATGTGTACTTCCATACTCTTTAGTTATGAAGCTGCACATTAAATGTTGCACAAATAACGAAGCTTGATGTTTCAAAAATCCGTAGTTAAGGTTAACGCACACAGCAGACAAACGTTGCAGGCTATTTCTTGTATACCTTATAACATTAAATACCCATTTCTGATAACGATGGAGTATTTCTACAAAAATATCGTCTTGTTTCGTTTATAGAGCAGAGGGTTTCATGAGTCTTCACTGCTAGATAATTAATTTGCTGTCAATTCTAGGCAGGAAGTGTCTTTCATTTCTTCACTCTGGACTATGCTAGTTCACTCCTTTTAGGAGCGAACCAAACAGAGATACTTCGTTTACAGCGAGTCCAGAACGCTGCGGCTAGGGCGGTGGTTGGCCTGCCCCGGACCTGCCCTACCTCCAACACTTTGCGGTCCTTACACTGGCTTCCGATGACTAAGCGAATTCAATTTAAGGCCCTCACCCTGGTTTTTAAAATTCTTCGAGAGTCGGCACCTGTGTTGCTTAATAAATTGATTTCTCCCTATGTGCCAACTCGCTCACTCCGTTCCCTGGGACAATCCTTGGTGGTTGTTCCCCGGTTCAGACTTAGTCGGATGGGGGGACGCTCCTTTCGAGTGAAAGCGGCACTCCTCTGGAATGCGCTCCCTTTGGAAATCCGCCTTTTGGATGATTTGATATCCTTCCGTAGGGCTTTGAAAACTTTCCTGTTTTAAAAACTTCCCCTGTTTTAAGTGTTCTGCTTTTTATTGCTGGTTTTAGTGTTGTGTTGTGTTTGCCTTTCCCTGCGCCAGGACGCTCCTTCGCTGGAGCATCTGTGCGCATTAAAAATGTTACATAACATAACATAACATAACATAACTCTGTTTCAGTTCCCAAATGAATAGTCACTTAATAAAAACTGCACCTCTTTTTTTTAGGGTTTTAAATAAACAATCCTTGTAGTAAGATATCAAAAGAAAAGGTATACAAGCCTGATCCTTTTGAAGAAAACGAATCTTCTTTCCCAAATTCAAAATATTGGGTTTTCTTTTCTTATAGTTGCTTGAAGAAGCAGGACTTTCCTTAAATGCGTGAGTTCGTTGCTGTGTTCAAAACTTCGCCAATTGTAATGAAGTAAATAATCAGGAAACTGGGTTACTTCAGTAAGTATGGTTTATTGAACACAGCTATTGCGGGACCCAAGAAACTGTGAAACATGGAATGTTCAAACTGCAGACACATACACATTCCGGTGCCAGATGACATGGGAGCTTATGTCATCAACCCAGATCACCACACTTCGCTAGCCCCCCACTCGGTGGGCCTGATTCACAGAACTAACTTAAGACAAAATCCTAAACTTACTACTTTTGGTATTCACAGAAGTTAGGATTTTGTCTTAAGTTTGTCTTAAGACACACTTAAAGCAGACCTAAGACAGACTTAAGACAGACTTAAGACAGACTTAAGACAGCCTTAAGACAGTCTTAAGACAGATATAAGACAGACTTAAGACAGACTTAAGACAGACTTAAAACAGACTTAAGACAAGCTTAAGACAGACTTAAGACAGACTTAAGACACACTTAAGACAACCTTGAGACAGGCTTAAGACAGACTTAAGACAGACTTAAGACAACCTTAAGACAGACTTAAAACAGACTTAAGACAAACGTAAGACAAAATCCTAACTTAAGTCTGTCTTAAGTTTGTCTTAAGTCCGTCTTAAGTGTGTCTTAAGACAAATTTAAGACAAAATCCTAACTTCTATGAATACCAAAAGTAGTAAGTTTAGGATTTTGTCTTAAGTTAGTTCTGTGAATTGGGCCCTATCTGTTAATTTAGTCAACGCGTCGGCATCATAATGATGCAAATCATCTATCTTCCTAATCATTTTACAGAGTTCGGCCGACTGGCCCACTATTAGCGTGTTAGTTGAAGATACTACAGAGGACACAGACCTCCTGTCTTCATCCGTCTTACCCTGTTTGCTTGTGTTGGTTAAAACTTTCTTACTTTACTCGGTGGAAGAGATTAATTTTGGGTTCCCACCAGAGCCTCGGGTTTCTGGAAGGTTTAGATGGAGGCTGTGGATCCCATTCCCGATCCCTAACATACATATGTCCTGAGAACTCATGCATCCATTTTGGGGAGCTGGGGCTCCTGGTCCCTCCCGTGTACCATTGGAGGGGCCATTGGGTGGATCGACTGTGCGGTTAGTTAAAGCCACCGTGCCCACCCTGCCTTGCATCAAGGACTCCTCAACTGAGTTCATTTGTTCCTCGATTGCCCCCATAGCCCCTTGTCAGATCACTCATCAGGGATTGTTGCCCACCTGTGATAACGGAGGGAGGAGCCCCCGCTATCCTTTTGCCCATCTTAATCCTTCCCGCTCAATTTGATGAGATAAATATAATATGAAATCATATTAATGGGAATTAATTCTTACAGTACTTTTCAGGGGGTGGCCCAGCCCAGCCTACTTCGGTCTCTGATAGGCTGAGACGGCCCCTCTTGGCCCGATCTTGGCCCGTCTTGGCCCCTCTTGGCCTGGTCTTGGCCCGGTCTTGGCCTGGTCTTGACCAGTCTTGGCCCGGTCTTGGCCAGTCTTGGCCCGTCTTGGCCAGGTCTTGGCCCATCTTGGCCCGGTCTTGGCCCGGTCTTGACCCGGTCTTGGCCTGGTCTTGGCCAGTCTTGGCCCGGTCTTGGCCAGTCTTGGCCCGGTCTTGGCCCGTCTTGGTCCGGTCTTGGCCTGTCTTGGCCCCGTCTTGGCCCGGTCTTGGCCAAGCGCGTGCCCTGCATTGTGGGACCGGCTATGTGAAGTTCTGGCGTCCTCCAGGGAGCGAAGGAAATTGCAGGGTGCCTAGCAGAAGGCAGGGTCCGTTCCAAAGTGTGATGTGCAAGAGCATTGCAAAATTGAATTTGTAAAGTTTGGGCAGTATGTGAAGGGAAAGAAACTGACAATCTTCCATGGATTGCTGAATTTGATGTTCATACATCAATTTTGCTACGTCTGCTCAGAAAATCTTTGTCATGATTGATTGACAGAGCAGTGGCATAACATTATTTAGTGAACATTCTAATAATTGAGTTGTGAAGAGGAAGGCCAGAAGAAGCAACCTTGGTGGCAAGAACATGTGGCAAAAGGCCAAAATGTCAAGAATGAAAACAGTAAGACAGACAACCTTGAAAGTGTATGAAACATATGTGCTAATGGACGCACTGCAGGTCCTTTCATTGTCTACTTAATAAAAAGATTTATAAAAAAAAAGAATGAAAACAGTAATTCCCTTTTTTAAGTTTCACAAAAATGTGAGTGCGGAGGTAGGAAGGAGGCACATCAGCTCAATAGGGAAAAGCGGCATTGCTGTGGGGCACAGGGTCACTTGAAGCGTAATATCCCAAATATTCCCCCACCTGATTAGATTCCAGTCCAGCAGATTTTTTGGAGTTGCTCTAGAAGCCTCTCTGAGGTAATAGAGCTGGCTGTGGATGGCTTGGATAGGAGGACAGGTCCCAAACCCCAAACCCCAACCAACAGCCAGGAATCCCAGGAGCCTGTGTTTGTAAAGGGCATTAGATTGGCTTACTTGTAACAACCCCAGTCCCTGTCCAGCTCTGTCTTTTTCAGAAACAGTGGCCAGTCAAAGAATTTCCTCACAATCCCTTGGCGCATAATCATTGCAACTGATGAGGCTATCAGCAATGTCTAGCTGAAGATGAATGGTGAGTCCAGGCCAGCTACTCTTGCCCTAAAATAAGGTTTAGGCTTGGAATGCCTGCCGGGCAAGGGTCTTAAAAGTGGAGGTGGTGGAAACCATAGCACAAGCTGCCACAAGAAACCACTTGGAGTGTGCTCCCACCAAGTGATGTGGAAGTGCCTTGGTGGGTCTAGGTATGACAGGAGCCCTGTCAGGTGCCTTCATATAAGGTGAGGGAAGATAAATGCTAGCAGTAGATCCTACCAGAATGTAAGTCATTGCTGTACGTTGAAAGTCCCGGCAAAGTAGAATTTATGAAAACTCATCCAGAATGTACCAGCTCAAGCCCAATAGTGGAAAGACTGTGGATTCATAATTGTTGCGAATATAGAATACCTCCAGTGAGAAAGCATTCCCTGAACCTATAGCACAGAAGAGCCAGTTGTTCTATGGTCACCGGAGAAGCCTGTGGAGGCCGGACACAATAATGAGACATACTTCACCCTGACTAAAAAGAGGCTGGCCTATTGAAATAAAGAAGCACTTGATTGTGTCAGACTTCTTGTCCTGACCACTAATAATAATAATAATAATAATAAAGGGATCTTATAATGCGCGGACTTAGCCCAATGGGCATCAAGGCGCCTAATTCCAAATCCAGCTCACGACCAAAACCAGGCAGCTCAACCTGTGTAAGCTCTCGCAAAGCACCACTAAACCACTAAAGAGGGCTACAATCTCTAGAGGACCTCTCATTTGGACATCTTTGCACCAGCTCAAAACAAGTGCATTACTTTGAAACAACATTCTGGAGGGTTGCTATTTTCCTACCCTGGTTGGGGACAAAATGTGTACTCTTAGAATATGCTTGGCTGGTGTGACCTGTGAGGAGTAGAGAAGCTGGCTTCCTCTACGAAAGAAAGAGCTGAATTCCTCTTAAATAAATAGAGGGTGTCCTAATAATGGGATGACCTGCACAAGGCCCAGCAGGATAGAGAATATGGAGGATGCAAGGCTGGACAGGCCCTCTCGGGCATCAGTTGTTTCCCCTCGAGGATGGAAGGGTGGGGGGCGGTTTTGTTAGTGGGGGCCGGTTTTAAAAGCTCTGCAAGTTTCTTGTGTATTCAGCAGTTTTCAGGCAACAATAAAAGTGTTGAGATGACTCTAGTGATTAAAGTACCTGCTGGAGAGAGATGGGTGTTTTGTCTAGTGCCAGTTTTGACTCATCGCAGGTAGCGCAGAGGGTTAATATGCCTGCTGGGAAGAACAAGTACCATGCATTTTCACAGAACAATATTTTCTGTGCATACTGATGGGGGTTGCCCCCCCGGGAGCTGTAATAATAACTCCAGGCTTAATGGGACAGGATACTCATACTAAAGAAGCAAATAGCCACATTGATGGGGTTACACCAAAAGAGGAATTATGCGTCCTGCTGTAAAATACTTTTCTGGAATGTCGCAGGGTTGTCCTCAAAGGTATCTGATCCCCAGTGGTTAACTTTTGTCGAAGGTTCTCTATATTATGCTTACAAGAGACATGGATGGTGAAGAAAAAACACAATAAATGAAACCGAACCTTCCACACTCCAGCAACTATTACGGACCACGAGAGAAACAAGGGTGGCCTATGTATTTATGTATCCAATACTGTCGGGGTGAACAAGTTAAATCTTAACCCCTTCCGCGCTCGTGATGGAACCACTCCGTCACGAGCCACGGACACGCTGTGCTGGTGACGGAGTGGCTCCATCACAGCGTGGCCACCCCGCCCACACTGCTGGAATTACGCACCTGTGCAGCCGTTCTATTGAGCGGGCGGGGCCGTGACGGAACCAATCCGTCGCAAGCACAGCGCGCCCATGGCTCGTGACGGAGTGGTTCCATCATCCCCCCTCCTCCCCAGCGCCGCGGCAGAATTACCGCCGCAGCCAAGGGGTTTAAATCGAGACAGTTGATTATCAGATTTTACTATTATATGTAGATAAAAAGTATTGTGTTGCATTGTTACATTTTTACAACATTATCCCCAAAGGGCAGATAATCAGTGTACTGATGAATTTACAGACTGCAAGATGACCTGTCCAGTGATATGTGTATTATTTGGGGAGGGGATTTTAACCATTTCTTGTGCCAACATATTAGGCAGGGTATCTGTGGCCTAAGATAGAGATGATGACCAGGCACGCTATCATCTAATCCGGCTACCACTAGAACTGGCGGGACCACGTGCTCGCACTAAAGAACGGTGGTAGGTAGGAACTCCACCCACCACTATGTGTAGATAGTTGTTGTATATAGGTCCTGATGAAATGCAGAGTATCTTTCTTGAACACATTGCGTGAAACATGTCGCCCAACCTTTGAGAGTTGAGCATTCTCCGCTGGCCCACTGAGCCAGCGAACAGCCACTCCTTTCTAGTTTTTAACAAGATGGATGAACATCCCATTAAACTGATTTTTGGATGATCAACCTTTTTAATATCACCCACTCACGTCACATCTACACTTTCACCTAGGCCCTCACACCCACCACACCATACGGCAGGAACAGAAGATCTCTGCTAAAGAGCCCCTTTATGGGTGCCTGTCGGGTATTGCACAGCCGACCCGACGAGGAGCGAGCCCATATGATGAAGCATGACAGCTAGCGGGCTGGGTGTGTGAAGACTCTAATTTCGACAAGGAGGATCCCCCTCCTTCGGCCTCCCCACTGGTTGTCCATCCCCTTAGGGAACAGTGTACCCTTCTTACTTTACATTATCTGGGCTTGTACGCTTGACCCCGTTAAACAGCCCAACTGGTCCCCCTTCTTGTTTATGTTTTGCCTAGTGCCAGCTTTGACTCATCAAAGGTAGCGCAGAGGCTTAATATGCCTGCTGGGAAGAACAAGTACCATGCATTTTCACAGGGCAATATTTTCTGTGCATAGCTCATTTGGGTACTGTCACAGAGATTATTTTGTGACTGTGCAGGCCATAGGTTGCAATGGTAATCTAGCACTATGAGCAATGCCGTGCCATCAAAGAGCTGCATGCAAGCTGCATGGTATAGGTTAGAAAGTTATGTTTTTCCCAGGCTTTCTTTATCCTGATGATGCTAAAAAAGTATTTATGGGTAGAAATAAATTCTTATTAGTAAAGTCAACCCTAACCACTATGTTATGTTTTGAATGTTGGATTTGTGCTTCTCCAGACCAAGCACTCGTAAAACCTGCCTACAAGTATCAGAAGCATTTGAATCCTACATCTTATAGTGCCCTTTGCCTTATGTAACATTTTGTATACTGTGATTACACATGCATGAAACATTGTCTCTGTATGTGTGTGTGTGTGTGTGTGTGTGAAGTGCTCCAACACCCTACACTGGTATGAGAGGTGCTATAAAACAAAATATAGGTGAGAGAGAGGCTGTGCAGAGATGAGAGGCGCTGGTGGTCATATCCTGGTGCACAGTACACTCATCGTTTACTATGCATCGTTTACTATGGGCTGGTGGTCATATCCTGGTGCACAGTACGCTCATCGTTTACTATGCATCATTTACTATGTGCTGGTGGTCATATCCTGGTGCACAGTACGCTCATCGTTTACTATGCATCGTTTACTATGGGCTGGTGGTCATATCCTGGTGCACAGTACGCTCATTGTTTACTATGCATCGTTTACTATGTGCTGGTGGTCATATCCTGGTGCACAGTACGCTCATCGTTTACTATGCATTGTTTACTATGCACTGGTGGTCATATCCTGGTGTACAGTTAGCTCACCGTTTACTATGCATCGTTTACTATGTGCTGGTGGTCATATTCTGGTGCACAGTACGCTCATCGTTTACTATGCATTGTTTACTATGCGCTGGTGGTCATATCCTGGTGTACAGTAAGCTCACCGTTTACTATGCATCGTTTACTATGGGCTGGTGGTCATATCCTAGTGCACAGTACGCTCATCGTTTACTATGCATCATTTACTATGTGCTGGTGGTCATATCCTGGTGCACAGTACGCTCATCGTTTACTATGCATCGTTTACTATGGGCTGGTGGTCATATCCTGGTGCACAGTACGCTCATCGTTTACTATGCATCGTTTACTATGTGCTGGTGGTCATATCCTGGTGCACAGTACACTCATCGTTTACTATGCATTGTTTACTATGCACTGGTGGTCATATCCTGGTGTACAGTTAGCTCACCGTTTACTATGCATCGTTTACTATGTGCTGGTGGTCATATTCTGGTGCACAGTACGCTCATCGTTTACTATGCATTGTTTACTATGCGCTGGTGGTCATATCCTGGTGTACAGTAAGCTCACCGTTTACTATGCATCGTTTACTATGCGCTGGTGGTCATATCCTGGTGTACAGTAAGCTCATAGTTTACTATGCATCATTTACTATGTGCTGGTGGTCATATCCTGGTGCACAGTAAGCTCATCGTTTACTATGCTTTAAAGTTAAAACAATTGAACATATAAAGTGAAAAATGTGTTGTACAATGCACTGTTTCTCCCCAAAATGTTCTCGGGTGGGGAACCCTCCCCTCTAACGCCCCCTTTTGTAGTGGTTAGGCTCTCTCACTGCATAGCCTCTCCACCGTTGGGGGGCTGGTCTTACAAATTTTGCCAGGGATGCTTTGGATTCCCAGTCCACCCCTGGAAGGATGCGTCAATGAATCGAGCCCAAGCCAGAGCCATCAATCACATCCAAGGACGCAAAGACGAAGTCTAGATGGCGGAACGTATAGAGATGATACCACTTTTCTTTGTGCTGGGTCTCTATCCTAAAGACCTGGTCTCATGGAGACTGGTGGTGTACCTTACAACTGGAAGATTTCATTTGGGACCGGGAGTGTGATAACATCATCCATAATCAATGGAGGACTTCACAGTGAGTATCGATCCACTATCACATCCCTCCGTTGCTACAAACTAAAAAACTGTTACAGCCTTAATAGGTTTTGAAGAGTGTTCTCACTAAAAATTGAGTAGCTGAAGCTTCACCAGCAGACGAGTCCTCTCGGGTCAGAGCCATGAGAACAGAGTCAGAAATACCATAAGATTGTTGCAATAATTTAACGTTGCATCACTTGTAGCAAGTCCCAAAGTTCTCTGGTTCAACTCAAGCATAGCCCATTGGGACACCAATGTCATAGAACCAAGTGCAGGACACTATATGAGTGCTCTATGTTGTTCCTCAACACAAGAAGGTGTTGGGGCCTGCCAGAGTTCTCTGTGTATTGTGTTTAATTTACTCTTTAACACACCTGTAAATAAAAGCCTTTTCCATCTTGAGTTTGTCGAGTTTATTTACTTTATCTTGCTATATAAATACTTCTCCAAGAATAAGTCTTGATGGCTTGGCTTCACTACCCCAGTAGAGAGTGAAAAGGCCTCACAGTCTACATTATATGAGGTCAATGGGGTTGGCTCCAAAGTTTATTCTGTGGAGTCCACGGGCCACAGTGTCGTGGTCAGAGGTTCTGGGGAAAATGTTAATACATTCATATATAAAGATGCTGGGACAGCTTGCATTGCAGGTGAGACTGGCAGGCCCTTTGGTGCAGCATGTCCCCAGTAGAGGAGATGTACCGATGGACCTGGTTATCCCCTGTCTGGAAAGTGTATGTTTGTCCAGGAATGCACAATGGGCCTCCTGTATATTGGAGATTTGAGAAGTGAGTAGCTCCCTTGTGGAGGTGACTAACTGGGTCAGTCTTACCAGGAGTGATGTGGTTCTGAAAGGACAGGTCCTCATATCTCTTTGACGTTGGATTGAACAACATCACCTTTGTGACGTGTTTTATTCCTCAAATGTAGTGGAAAAACCCCTGAGATGTATTTTCCTTGTTCCTTTAGAGCGGTATGAAAGAGGGAAGGTAAACGGATTCAAGTGTCCAGATTGCTTCAATGGCAGGTCCTCTTATGGATGCGCATCCACGGGGAGCATGCCCTGTTCAGGCAACGAGAACCGGTGTGTCACCTTTACGAGATCAGGCGGCCACCAACCAGGTAACCCTCATGGATGATTTATCATCGTTAACAATTATTTAATATGGTGACTAATTAACAGGGCCCAGTAAAAAGCTGTGCATCATGTTGTATAATTGTACAGCGTGCTCATACACTGTGCCTTAGAGCACTAGAGAAGAATGCTGAGATAAAATAAGCATTTTATTATTAAATAAAATATGCGTTTATTTAAATGCAGCCGCAATTAACATTTTGAAAAACAGTGTTGTACATTACAAAAAGAATACACTTAGTACATGGGAGTGAAAACAGGTGGAGTGGAACAAAAATCAACAAGGTCATAGATATGTGAGTGCCGTAGAACCCGAAATATGTTAACAGGTCAGTGGAACGGGCAAATGACTGCTTGCTTGAGGTACATGGGCACAACTGACATAGCTGTACTCTTAGGAAGAACTGCATGCAGAGCTCAAATGAGATAAAAGCTGGGGGGGATCTCTGCATGGGGCGTGACCTTTGCAGGTATAGCCGTGACTTTTCAGTGTGTGTGTGCCACCCAACCAGTATTTTGGTTTCTCTCTGAGCTTTCTGTTATTTTATCTCCTACTAGCAGCCCGTCCCAACGTTGTCCGGGGTATAAAATGTATGTGTGTAATGTTTGTAATGTTAAATTTTAATTTATTTTAAGATTTCACGGTATACAACATTTTTGGTTTCATTGGAACATGGTCGTAGACTGCGCTTATTTTTTGTGCGCGTATTTTATATGCTGTCCTTGCAAGTTGTGTTTTCCGCTTTACCATTGTAAACTTTAACTTGCAGTACAGTATGAAAATTCTGTTTGAGCGTTTACATTGAAATTGTGTGTCCCAAAGTTTTGAAAGGGAAGTGTTATTTATGCAGCTTCACGTCGGGATGGCACTTCATGTACAATTTTTTTTGTGAATGTGTTTGTGGGGTTGTGCATATAGTGTTGGTAAGTGTGAAGATGATAGGTTGCTTTGTAAGTTGTCTGTATTTGTATTTCTTTTGTTGTGTGTGCTTCCTAAGTTGTAATAAATGTGCAGCATGAATGTGCGTTTGTTGGGGCCTGTTTGATTATTTTGATTGAATTTGCGTTTGATAGGGGTGTTTCCAGTGCCTGTGCGTTGTCGTTTTATTTATGTTCTTCGTTGTGCTTGTTGTCCGTCTATGTAGTTGTTTGTTTGTGTGTGCGTGATCGTTTATTTAGTGGTTTGAGTGCCTGTGCGTTGTCCGGTTATTTACTCCTTTCCTTGTGTGAGCCGTTTAGAGTATTTCAGTAAGTGCCCAAAGCAAGTTAAAGTGTAACATCAATGCGGCTCGTCAATGTCCCCGAAATCCCCTGTTTTGTTTTTGTTTACTTTCTTCCCTCTGACATTGTTGACGCGTCCAATCATGACAAAGGTATGTTGGCGTGTGCTTGCTGTCGGTAGCCGCGCCCCTTTGTATGCAAATTAATATTGTGGGTTTGCACGGCCACGATACGACCATTTACTCAACCGGGCATTTACTTTAGCATACAGCCATATTTTTAAAGTTGCACATGAAGCTGAGGCGCTTTTGTTTGTAGTACGCGCCCATTTCCACGGCCAAATATGATTGACGGCCACGATACACCGACATCCATAACGAACGCCTCGCTGCGGTCAAGCGACGCCACTCCCCACAACCATGCCCACGACACGCCCACTGGAGTAAAGGTGGCTAACTTTGAGGTTGATGAGACACCACCCACCACGCCCCCACGCCTCACGATCACGCCCACGACACGCCCACTGGAATTTAACACGCCCATGACAACGCCCACAAGGAACTACTTTACACCCTATCTTCTTTGACCTTTGTAATGTATATGGTAGCCAGATGTATAGCCTATGTCCATCTGCTGAAACTACCCTTTCCAATGGTGTATTGGGTGTTGTGATTGGTGCTGTAGTTCTTGAGTTTACCCGCCTCAAAGGTTTCCAGTTCTCTCTTTATAATATTAGTATAGATAATAACCCAACAACAAAAGAACACCTAAACAAGACAAGACTGTTGGCTTTGTTAAGGGTTGTTTGTGTGGAGAAGAGCCTGGGATTGGTTGACCATGTATTCCGAACCTCCCATTGCCAGGCCTTGTGAGAAACTCACACTGTATTAGTCTCATGTCCAGAGCTCTCAGCCGTGGCTGTTATAAACACCTGAACATGGCTTAGGAAATAGCTAACACTAATGGAGAACAAGATTCAGGACAAGGTGTGAAACATAAACCAGATCTGAATCACTGACATGGACTACCTAAACCTTTATCACATGTATTGTTCAGAAATCCCATGGAAGTCAAGGGGATGAGTACAGGGACCGGTTTCAATGTCTGTTCTAACATACTATCGGGTCTGAGAGCTGGAGGGACACAGCACATTTCAAGCCTGGCTGCATAAACAGTTAAGCACATGACCTTTGAACTCCTGACCAATGGCCAGTGGAAGAGTGTTCCAGTGCTTTGACCTAGAGGTGCAGGGGCGGAGTCTATGCGCGGTTAACAAGCAATGATCAGCTAATATTAAGTTGCAGGAAGAGATATATTTGGCATCAGAAAGAACATTTTGGTATTACTATAAAAGGCTTTGAGGACTATTGCAAGTAGTTTGTGGAGGGAGAAGACTGTTCTTAATGAAGAGCCAGTCAGCTCGGCAATAGTGTGAAGGTAGAGGTGCCCGATTCGCAAATATGTTGATGTGATTACACTTGCTGCACTCCTTAATTCCAGGAGAATGCCGGGGGTTATCCTGCTTTACTTGTGAAATTTATGAGTAAGCTAGAGGTACTACAATAGTAAGTCCCACATAATTATACACCAATCTTTCTGGATCCAGCCTTGGGTGTTCAGGGCAGAAGGCATAGTGTTCTAGCGGTGAGTAAGTGGTATGGAAGGGTCACAAATCTACTATTGCAGTTGCCCAGACTCTTGATACCAAATGAGTTAATTGCAACCTTGTCTATGCAAAAGGGAACCTCTGTGCAGAAGCGAATCTCTCTGGTAAGAGAATGCATTTTACATAGATTGAGGATTCTGTGCATGGCTTTGGTAGTGATAACATTGTGGTGGTGGTAAATGCTGTTGTATCAGAAGGAAACTATATATACCTAGGAGTACAGGTAATAGTAGAAGAGGACTACTGCTGTTGTGTGTGGGGGCATCTCTGCATTCCTGGAAGGGACCTTCAGTCCCAGAGATCCCTGCGCTGTCAGAGTGCCAATGATTAGAGAGGGGCTGGGCTGCCCGATCATCAGCCCTACAAAGTGTTGCACCGGAGCCTGTGGCACAGGACACACATGGGTTGTGACCAGGCAGACCCCATGCTAAGGGTGAGCCCATCCACGCCCGACAGAGCGCAGAGGAGGTTGGGCTGGGCCTTCCTCTTGTTTTTTTTAACTTGGCCCCACTACCGGCCTGAGCCCGCTGGACCATCTGGAAATCATTCAGGTACTGTGACTACTGCCTTGTGTGTTGTGTGTCCCCTTCTTTGTTTACTTGCCCTAGTGGCCTTGGCAAAGGAACCTTGGGGCATATTATCAAGAAACGGTATCAAAATTATCGCCGGTTTAGCAGCAGAAAACTGCAATAATGGGCTTGATAATCCGCCCTTGTGAATTCCCATAGAAGCCCATGTTCTGGTGTGAACCTAAGCTTCAATGGGAATTCACAAGGGTGTATGATGAAGCCCATTATCGCTGCTTTAGCTGCAGTTTCCTGCCATTAAAGCAGCAAATATTTTAACGCCGTACTTGATAATATGCCCCTCTGTTTGCATGCTCTTGTGCGCATGAGGGCAAGAACTCTTTTCCATTTATCAAATCCCATTATTTTATCAAGGAATTTTTTTTTTAAGGAAGCCTCTGGGGAGGGGGGGTTTGCTGCTGCCTCCAGATTACGCTGCTCCACCTATCCCCCCACCAGAAACTCCATAGCTATAATTCCATTTGAAGTTTCCACGACTATGTAGACACGGGCTAGTGGGGGTTGGACATACCTGCTAAACTTTTTGTCCCTGCACCGGTTTGGGGTGGGACTACTTCCCCCAGACATTTCCATTGCAAGGTAGGACCCAGGAGTGGGGGGAGTCTCATAGTGAAAGTAGAGGCCAGGCCTATTTTCTTTCATTTGTAGCTTGCTGACCCTCCTGTTGTTGTGTAGTGCCCCGGCTGTGCTATCTCTAGGTGGGCTTAGCACTTTCATTTCACTCCTACCCCACATTTTCTTGAGGTCCTTGCATAGCGGGGAAAGAATAAGGGGCAAAAAGAAAATTGTAAGGGACAGAGTTCTTACTTCTGGAGTCTTTTTTTGATTTGTGTTGTCAATGTTGTTTTAAAGGAAATAGAACTGACCGAAAGGTGTCTCTTTCTGGATTTTGGAGTTGCCTCTGGTTGTCCTCTAGCTTCCCCGGCAGGTCCATCCAAAGGTCCCATCATTCCACCTGGATAAATGGTGGATATGGGTACAGAGCAGATTGCTGCCCTGCCCACTCCATGTTTCTCCAATCCGGACGCCACGCAAATCAGTGACAGTGAACCTAGCTCCAAAAGGAAGCATAAAACAAAGCATGGGGGAGGTGCTAAATTACAATGCAGTTTCAGTCGTAGTGATCACAAGGAGTCTGTAGACCCCCCCTTTGCTTCCTGATGTCTGGACAGGCTTCAATTAGACCTACAGCTGAGGATGGTGTACCCCCACCAATCGACTGAGGTGGCCTCTTGGACAGATGTTTGTCTTCTGTGCATGCATGTATTTCTCCCTTTTTGGATAAGATTTGTTACCATGAACATACTGTTAGCCTGCTGATTTCCTCTTTAATTGTTGCCTCAGGTTGTCAGTTTTCGGCCTAGCCTCAGTTGGCTAGCTCTGTTGGTAATAGAACTCCTTCAGCTGTCCCCCTCAAGGTTACTGGATAGAGTAGGTTCTGACCAGTCCTCACAAGTTCCAAGTGATTTGTGCCCCCCAGAGTCAGGAACAAGAGAGGCAGATGGCTCATGGGTTCAAACTTTAGGATTGGGCGCATCGAGAAGGGCCTAGCTCGCAGATTTAAGCGACTCCCCTCAGCCTCAGTCCTGTCTGACCCCTGCCTGCTGTCCCTATGTGGACACTCTAACTGGAGTTCCCCCACTCCAGGGATGCCGTGAAGAGTCTTATGGGTACCAAAAGAATAAGGTATGTCATTGGTTGATCAATCATACGGATTTCAAAATCCCTGAATAGGATGACATCCTATTGATAAGGAGGGTGGGCCTATCACCCAAGTTTGGGTGGGCCCATCACCTAAAAACATTAGAGGGGATTGTGTTGTTATCAATTGTGGGAACCCTGGTCTGGCTCAGTGGTTGGCCAAGAGTGGAGCTAGGGCCCGTTTAGTGAGAGACAACATTAACCTTGTCCCCCTAGCAATTTCTCATAAGCATTTGTCACCCAGGGAAAGGGTGGGTTCCAAGCCCTTGCCCTCCAGGGCTGCTACTGGGGATGGGTTTTCAGTCTCGACCTCCAACAGATTTCTCCCTCTCTCTAACCTGGATAGTTTAGACTGACGCCCTGGTCTGACTACAAGCAATTATCAGTACTGTTCTCCAGGCACACAGAAATGTGTTGAGATCGTGGTTTTAATAGTTCTTTTTATTCCTTGATTAGTTATACAAGCCCTTTGCTAACACGTGTTTCGTCTCAAGCTGTTGATGTCACAGCAGACTTCTTCAGGGCAAGATTCTATGACAAATCATAATCCAAACTTTAATATCCAATATATACTTAGTATCGCAGAGACATGAAGGAGTTGTGAAAGGCCCACAACCTGGATTGTGTGTTCTCAGGATACAAAGGGTATTATGTTAGTATTTAGTGTGTCTTGGAATAGGGACACATTGTGTCAGGCCTTAGATATTACAAACCAGTGTGTAGTGTCTCTACGTGTTCTCTTTAATCAGGTGACGGGTTAAGTAGTGTTATACGAGCCCAACAAAGCCCATACTCACTCGGTCTCTTCTTATAATCTATATCTTTTCCTTTCGGTCAAGTCCTACTAACGGTTGTCACCGCAGACTGTAAAGCCAGAATAGATATATCAAATTGTTGCCCATGTAAAATACCTAAAGTACCAGGTTCTAACGCACCAAAAAAAGCAGGTCTCACCTCCAGCCGGCCTATCGATGTACACCTCTGTACTCTCTCTCTCTCTCTCTCTCGAGTACAGATGTTATCTGGGGGTTACGCTCTCTATAGATTTGATTGGTTACCCCGTATTCAGATGCGTGGGTTCAAAATACGTTGTGGGGGTATTTTGAGGGCTCACTGCGGCTCCTTTTTTCACCCGGTGACTCCAGCCCTTGAAATCTACAAAGGTCCGGCACTAGGAGCCACTCTGTATGGTGGGGAGCTTTTGGGCTTCCAAGACACTAGGCCCTTAGAGATTATAGAAAATCGTTTTTATGAGGAACCTAAGTAGCTTATTAGCTAGCACCCGCTTGTCCCCTACATCTAGATTATGGCCTTGAAGTCATCAATGACCCAGCTGGGTTAGGACGGCTTTTATGCTGCATGAGAGTTTGAGTTACCGCAGAGCTCGTGACATTTCATATGGCCATAGATGACCTGTAAGAGTGCCTGGCTTCGGATAACGAAAGATCGGCTGGGCCAGATTGGGAACAAGAATCTTTGGTTTTCCCCTGCAGATGCTGGGTTAATTTTAAATCTGAGCTAAAAGTCACCTATAGGCCTTATACGGACAACCAAATTCCATACCCTCTTATGGCTGGGTCTCTTACTGTTTCTTTTTTGGAGTTCAACGTAGATTACCATCTGGAAACATTCTTAGATGAGATTGAACAGCCCCTTGTAAAGCCTTTCTATGTTAACCCGTTGGCTGCGTCGAACGTCCAGCTCCAGTGCTGAACGTTCGAAAAATGGGTGGGGCAGAGTCGGCCAACAGACGTGCGCAGCACTACCACGGTAGCGCTCGCGACGACCGTTGGCCGACGGCAGCAGCCAATGGGTTAAGTTTGCAAGGGGATCTTGCCTATTTGCTCTTTTCCAGTCAAATTGAATTGTCACTGGGACAAACGGAGAGTGCACCCCTAATTTTAATGTAAAACGTGGTATTCGACAGGGTTGCGTTCTTGCCCCCCTGTTGTTTACCCTTTTTATTAATGCAATGGCTGCTGTTTTGAACAAAGTCCAAGCTGATGCCCCACGGGTCAATGGATTAAGCGTGTCAGTACTGCTTTATGCAGATGACGCTGTGCTTCTCTCAAGGACCCCTATAGGTCTACAAGGTTTGATGGACAAGTTTTCCGATTTCATCAGCGAGAGGAAGCTGTTGATCAATAAGAGTAAAACTCTAGTCATGACTTGTGGGGCCAAATGTAACAAAAGAAACGCCTTTTTTATTGAAGGGGTGAAAGTGCAGGAGGTGGAAACTTTCTGTTACCTGGGTGTCACTTTTACACACAAAAATAGCTGGTTAGAAGAACTTTCAAAGGTCAGGTTGAAAATGGTAAAGTGTGCCCACGGTATTTTCAAGTTCGCATCTAAAATCGGCGACAGACGGATTAGAGATATGTTGTCAATTTACAAGGCCAGGAGTGTCTCAATTGCATTATATGGTGCTGGGATATGGGGTTATACTAATGTAGATATTGTACAAAGAGAAGAAAATAACTTCTTCAAAAGACTCCTTTGTCTACCTACTTCAGCCCCAAATGAATTGATTCATAGAGAACTGGATGTTGCCTATTTAGGCGACCTTTTCTCGTTGAGACCCCTGAGGGTTTGGCGTGCGATCTGGGGGAAAGTTGAAACTGCTTTTAACCAAAGCGTTATAAAGGATTGCCTTGATCTAGACAATTATACCAAAATACCGTGGCTTAAGTATGTTTTAGACAGCTTCAGGAACATTTTTGGGCTCAATGTACTAGCAGAACCATGTTCTGCAGGGAATATCTCAAAAGTAGACATGAAAAACATATTTTTGCAGTACAGAGCACAGAAACGCCTGGAAGCAAACAGCCGCCTCACCACAGTCCGTCTCTATAATAAATACATGGAAGGCGACTCACCACAGCTATACCTGAGTATGGTAACTAGATCTGCCCACAGGTTTGTCCTAACTAGACTAAGATTTGGTACGGCTCATGTTTTGGTTGCCTTTCCTCAAACTAAGAAGCAACCTGTTGGGTCGTGCCCATGTGATGGGCATTCTAAGCAAAGCACTTTGCACTTTATGTTAATTTGTACTCTCTTTCTGAATGTCCGGGTGGCCTACTTGAAACCGATTTTTGTAAAATATGGTGTTGGAAATGTGGAGGATGTGATGAAGTTAGTTTATAATATGAATTCTCCGGATAAATGTTTTTATATTGCCACTTTTATCTCCAAATCGATCAAGATGAGAAATAGCATGTTGTTTTAAATATTTATTTCTTTTAATCTGTATTGTTTTTTGTTCCATGCATTTTTAAAAAAAATTGTATTGTATTGTTCTATGCATTTTGCTTATGTGCTTTTATGGTCATTGTATTTTATGAACCGAATAAAGCTTCATGAATTGAATTGAATTGAATTGAATTGTCACTCTAGTCACTGTGACAAATTCTGCCTGTTCTGCCCTGAGGCGGCCAAATCGGCTGAGCAAGTCATATTTTTCTGTTCAACATACCAAAGCATCAGAAGGAAGTGGATTTGCTGGAACCTGGGGATTAGGTTTAGGACCTCATAGAGAATTTGAAGAAGTGTTGCCAGAAAAAGCATTCTGTTCTCTTGCTCATGATTTTTGATGTACACGTGGAGGCTATTTCTATGTGTGCTGCACAATGCAGCACACATAGAAAAAGCAAAAACGAGGAGAAATAAAAGTATTTCTCCTCGTTTCTCCATTCTAATGCCCGCTCTTGCATGGCGTTAGTTTTTGGCGCACCCTCAGATTTACACCTTCGTGTAAATCTAATGTGTTAGACCTGGCACCATTGGCCTGTGTCTCCCTTCCATTTTTGTTGCCTCATGTGTTTTGCAGGTGGTAGCTGCTCAGAGCACTGTGCCACTGCCAATCAGTGACACAGTGCCAGTGCTCCCTGTAGAAAGTGTATATGTTGATTGGTTTCCATGATTGGCTTATTTGGTTTACTGTCAGTCCCCAGTAAAGTGCACCAGGAGTGCCAGGGCTTGTAAATACAAATGCTGCTGGTGGGCCTGCAGCACTGGTTGAGCCACCCACAGAAGCGGCCTGGTAAAATGTGTCTATGGTCTGCCATATCCCACCCGGTTCCAGCGGCGATGGGTAGGTGATATAAGCGAAGCTCAGGAAATACCAACCTCATGGTGGAAGATCTCCCTGAAGCTTTACCCGCTGGACACTGTCGTTGTCTGATTGTCTTTAACGTTAGGTACTGACAATCACAACTTGAAGAAGGGTAATATAATATTGTTATCCCCCCGCACCCACGAGTGTGGTAGCCACATGAGTATACACACACCACACTCTAGATAATGTAGTGTAGACAGTTCCTTTCACCATTAGATACCCGCTAGTTAGTCATTTTTGGTCCTGAAGAATCGCTAGATAAATTCACTACAGCGAGAAACATGTTGACCGGACTTCAATAATCCTTGGATAAGAGTTGGAAACATTATTTTCCATTTTTCTCTTCCAGGTTCATTATTTTAACTAAGGCAGTGGCCCTCTCAAATAAAGTTCCTGGTACCACTAGCCTTTTTTAATCCACTACACCCACGTCTACCACTCAGTTCTGGCCCCATACCCGCACTTCATCTATACGGCAGTTGGAAAAAGATCTCCGCCAAAGAGCCCCTCTTTGAGGTGTTGCCCGTTGGGTATTGCACCGCCGACCCAACGAGGAGCAGGCCCAGATAATGAAGCATGACACCTGAAAGGGTGTGTGAGGGCATTAAATCCAACAAAATGGATTCCCAGGGTGATCTTTTGACTACCCTGCCATAACACATCTGCATCACTGACTGTACCGACCCCTTTCTCTCATTAGGAACAGCACGATAAATTTTGTAAAGACATACCGTTTTGGGCACGTCGTGACTGGACCTTCTGCTCTATCTAGAACAGTAATAGCCCGTTACTCCTCTTCCTTGATACCATAACATACTGCCATTGCAGAACCTGCGTGCAGTCTCGTACTGTCATGCTGGCTGGGCAAGTGCACCTATTTGCCAGTCCCTAAACCTACCCTTAACTTCATATCAGTCACCCCTATGGTAGGCCCAAGGGCAGGGTGCATTGTAAGTATAAGGTAGGACAAGCCCTGGTGTGTGTGGCATGTCCTAATAGTGAGTTACAGCCAATTTCGTTTTTCACTATTGCAAGGCTACCTGTTCTCATAGGCCAGAATAGGCTGTTAGAATTGTTACATCCTATGATCCTAACAGACTCAGGGAACATGGTAGAAATTCGAGTTTAGTATGCCTGAACTCAGAATAATAAAATACATATTTTAGTAAAGTTTATTTTAATATTCTGTGTTTACAAATACCACTTTTAGAACGCTGGTATTTGCTTGCCTTTCAGCCCGCCTTTGTTCTGATGTGTATCTGCTGTCTGGTTTCTGTGAGTGACAGGGCTGGGGAATTCCAGGAGACAGGCTGGGGCAGCCAGGTGGTGAATAGGAAGATTACATCCAAGATGGGTGGGAGGAGTGCCCCTAGACTCTGAATAGGGCTGTGCTCTGTCACCACAGTGCTGGGTCCACCTCCTGTGGAGCGTCTGATGTCTCTGCCCTGCACACTGAAAGAACAAGCCAGAGTCACCACAACAAAGTACTCAAGAACTGGACTGAACAAGGCAAAGGCCCCCAGGCCTGAGAGAACAAAAAATGTGTAGTATAAATATTGGAGCCCTGCTCCTAAGAAACTAGATCCTGCTTGAACCAAGAAGAACCTCTGCCCGACGAGAAGGAACTGGGAAAGCTGCAAGGAGGAGAACTGTCCCTGACCTGGGGGATTGGCCTGCAGTGGTTGCCTTGCTGTGAAAGGAGAGGAAAAGACTGAAGACACTTTATTCTGCTTGTACTTTAACTATCTCCAAGGGCTTGTGGGTGAGATTGCCCCCTGAACGGATTCCCAGGACTATTGGACTCCTCCTGCTTTCACTAACAAACTGCTGGACTCTGCACGATCTCCTTTGCCACTGGAGCTGCGATCTCAGTGGGCCTCATCCCCCACGTCTGCTGTGAAGCCTGTGCCTGGCCGCCTGCACCGTGTGACTCTGCTCTTTTCCGAGCCGTGCTCGCACCGTCCATCCAGGGCCGCCCGCACTCTCCTTCACCCTCCCCCCTTTGAAGCCGCACTGCTCGCCTCGCCGCCCCCACCGCTGGAAGTCAGGATCGGAGCGCATCGCAAGACAGAGTACGGCCAGTACGCTCGAAGCGTACCGGCCGCCTCGCACTGCGCTCCTGATCCCCGAGACCGCCGCGCACTTCAGAGCCCGGCCCGTATGCCATGTAACGGCCGGCTTGTGCCGTGCTGTCCGCATCTGGAAAGCAGCCCCCGCTACTGAAGGTACGGCTCGAACGCCGCCTAGCGCAGTGAACACCTAGAAAGACCCGGACCGTCCGCACCTCGCCCGGAGTCCCGTGCCGACGCCTCGCTCTGAAACGCCTGCAACGAGCCGGACTCACCTCGGAGAGCCGCCAACATCGTCCCTGGTTTGCCTTCACTCCTGCCAGCGCTTTGTCCGCGTCGGACGCACTGTTCAAGGTACTGTGTATGACTCGCACCTGGTGTGCAGCGCATCGGACAAGAAGCGTCCACTGCGCGCGTGAGGCTCTGTTGGTTATTTCATCACCGTACGAGTCGAACTGAAGAAATACGACTCACACAGCCTGTTCAAGACACGCATTTTGGAACAAAGAACGCTTTTCCTAAGATAGTATTGTGGCCTCATTTTAAAAAGTTATTTGGATCTTGTGCTAAGCCTTTTATATAAAGAATGCTTATTGTTATACAAACCCTAGTGTGGTATCCCTTTTGTGGTGTTGTCATTGAATTACTGTATGTGTTCACAAATGCTTAACCTGTAAAACGCTTCTGAGAGGGTGAGCAGGGGTTATTTTAGAGGGTGATCCCCTTATCCTGACTAGAGGAGAGGGTCCCTGCTTGTCACAAAGGCCTACCTTTGCCAACCAGAGACCCCCAAATCTAACATAATGCAGCACCAAAAGCAATGGATGTTGCAGTAGAACGCCCACAGATACACCCATTTCATGCCCCTTTCACGCTAAGCGATGCGTGTAAAGGGGCCTTATTTACAAGGCGGCGTTAAGTCACAAAAAGTGGCTTAATGCCACTTTATAAATATGGAGAAGGTCATATCGCCACCACAACATCGCTCAAAGTGATGTTCTGGTGGTGATATCTTCTTGTGAATATGTCCCTCAGTGTTTTGTGGACTTAACGTGTGCGATGGAGCTCAAGAAGGGTGAGCAGACATTGAGAACTGGGATAATGTCCGATGAAGCAGCCAAGTTCCTAGTGTAGTACTGGCTGGCGGAGGGTAGGCGGGAAGGTTAATAGGTGTATAGATAAGTTATGTCTAATTGTGGTGGTTTTATAGAGATGCAAAGCAGTAAATATACTGCAGAAAGTAATGGAAGTAGTTCACCTAAGAAGATTTGTGATAGTGTGTACAGTTTTGAAAGGTTGCCTATTGTGTGTACAGTTTTTAAAGGCTGCCTATTGTGTGTTCAGTTTTTGAAGGTTGCCTATTGTGTGTTCAGTTGCCTATTGTGAGTACAGTTTTTAAAAGTTGCCTATTGTGTGTTCAGTTTTTAAAGGTAGTTCAGTTTTTAAAGGTAGCCTATTGTGTGTTCAGATTTTAAAGGTTGCCTATTGTGTGTTCAGTTTTTAAAGGTTGCCTATTGTGTGTTCAGTTTTTAAAGGTAGCCTATTGTGTGTTCAGTTTTTAAAGGTAGCCTATTGTGTGTTCAGATTTTAAAGGTTGCCTATTGTGTGTTCAGTTTTTAAATGTAGCCTATTGTGTGTTCAGTTTTTAAAGGTAGCCAATTGTGTGTTCAATATTTAAAGGAAGCCAATTGTGTGTTCAGTTTTTAAAGGTAGCCAATTGTGTGTTCAGTTTTTAAAGGTAGCCTATTGTGTGTTCAGTTTTTAAATTGTGTGTTCAGTTTTTAAAGGTAGCCAATTGTGTGTTCAGTTTTTAAAGGTAGCCTATTGTGTGTTCAGTTTTTAAAGGTAGTTCAGTTTTTAAAGGTAGCCTATTGTGTGTTCAGTTTTTAAAGGTTGCCTATTGTGTGTTCAGATTTTAAAGGTTGCCTATTGTGTGTTCAGTTTTTAAAGGTTGCCTATTGTGTGTTCAGTTTTTAAAGGTTGCCTATTGTGTGTTCAGTTTTTAAAGGTTGCCTATTGTGTGTTCAGTTTTTAAAGGTAGCCTATTGTGTGTTCAGTTTTTAAATGTAGCCAATTGTGTGTTCAATTTTTAAAGGTAGCCTATTGTGTGTTCAGTTTTTAAAGGAAGCCAATTGTGTGTTCAGTTTTTAAAGGTTGCCTATTGTGTGTTCAGTTTTTAAAGGTTGCCTATTGTGTGTTCAGTTTTTGAAGGTTGCCTATTGTGTGTTCAGTTTTTAAAGGTTGCCTATTGTGTGTTCAGTTTTTAAAGGTAGCCTATTGTGTGTTCAGTTTTTAAAGGTAGCCTATTGTGTGTTCAGATTTTAAAGGTTGCCTATTGTGTGTTCAGTTTTTAAATGTAGCCTATTGTGTGTTCAGTTTTTAAAGGTAGCCAATTGTGTGTTCAATATTTAAAGGAAGCCAATTGTGTGTTCAGTTTTTAAAGGTAGCCAATTGTGTGTTCAGTTTTTAAAGGTAGCCTATTGTGTGTTCAGTTTTTAAATTGTGTGTTCAGTTTTTAAAGGTAGCCAATTGTGTGTTCAGTTTTTAAAGGTAGCCTATTGTGTGTTCAGTTTTTAAAGGTAGTTCAGTTTTTAAAGGTAGCCTATTGTGTGTTCAGTTTTTAAAGGTTGCCTATTGTGTGTTCAGATTTTAAAAGTTGCCTATTGTGTGTTCAGTTTTTAAAGGTTGCCTATTGTGTGTTCAGTTTTTGAAGGTTGCCTATTGTGTGTTCAGTTTTTAAAGGTTGCCTATTGTGTGTTCAGTTTTTAAAGGTAGCCTATTGTGTGTTCAGATTTTAAAGGTTGCCTATTGTGTGTTCAGTTTTTAAAGGTAGCCTATTGTGTGTTCAGATTTTAAAGGTTGCCTATTGTGTGTTCAGTTTTTAAAGGTTGCCTATTGTGTGTTCAGTTTTTAAAGGTAGCCTATTGTGTGTTCAGTTTTTAAAGGTAGCCTATTGTGTGTTCAGTTTTTAAAGGTAGCCAATTGTGTGTTCAATATTTAAAGGAAGCCAATTGTGTGTTCAGTTTTTAAAGGTAGCCAATTGTGTGTTCAGTTTTTAAAGGTAGCCTATTGTGTGTTCAGTTTTTAAATTGTGTGTTCAGTTTTTAAAGGTAGCCAATTGTGTGTTCAGTTTTTAAAGGTAGCCTATTGTGTGTTCAGTTTTTAAAGGTAGTTCAGTTTTTAAAGGTAGCCTATTGTGTGTTCAGTTTTTAAAGGTTGCCTATTGTGTGTTCAGATTTTAAAGGTTGCCTATTGTGTGTTCAGTTTTTAAAGGTTGCCTATTGTGTGTTCAGTTTTTGAAGGTTGCCTATTGTGTGTTCAGTTTTTAAAGGTTGCCTATTGTGTGTTCAGTTTTTAAAGGTAGCCTATTGTGTGTTCAGATTTTAAAGGTTGCCTATTGTGTGTTCAGTTTTTAAAGGTAGCCTATTGTGTGTTCAGATTTTAAAGGTTGCCTATTGTGTGTTCAGTTTTTAAAGGTAGCCTATTGTGTGTTCAGATTTTAAAGGTTGCCTATTGTGTGTTCAGTTTTTAAAGGTTGCCTATTGTGTGTTCAGTTTTTAAAGGTAGCCTATTGTGTGTTCAGTTTTTAAATGTAGCCAATTGTGTGTTCAATTTTTAAAGGTAGCCTATTGTGTGTTCAGTTTTTAAAGGAAGCCAATTGTGTGTTCAGTTTTTAAAGGAAGCCAATTGTGTGTTCAGTTTTTAAAGGTAGCCTATTGTCTCTGCAGTTTTCAACAGTTTTTATAGATTTGGTGGAAGTGAGGTATTGAGATTTTGTAAGTAGAGTTTTGGACCCAAATGCTTCTGTATGTGACATATTCTGTAGAAAAGTCATGAACACTGTATCATTCATTAATCTTTATTTCGTTTGTTTAAAAAAAAAACATAAAAGATACATAATAGCAGTTCATACATATTGGTTTTTAAAACACAATTAAAATAGAAAACATTCCAATGGTGCCGCCTCAAGCAAGTGTGGATACTAAAATGTTTACATTTAAAAAAAATTCCGCCAATCGATATGTCAAATAGAATACATTAAAAATGCTAAGCTTACAGTCCAATGTTATTAAAACATGAAGAGAATCGAAAATCCAGGTTGGGTTGGTAAAATACAATACTAGAAGAGTGAATGTAAATAAATAGCTTCATCTCATAGAGACTAAACAGCAATAAAAGTGTGAATGCTTTAAAGGTGCTTATGAACGAACTTGAGCAAGACGTAGCATACACAGCAACACGGTCTGCCTAATCTCTGAACAGTTCTAAAGTGCATGCGCAAAAAAGTGCATATTAGATATTAGGACTACACATTTAGTTTAGAACATAAACATTTCAACCTTTTTTTCCTCTTAGTATACCCACAGCGAACGAATATCTGCTGACCCTAAAAGAAATTTCAGTGAAGTGTCAGTTTTTTAATATTCGATCCGCCTCAAAACAAGACCTAGTTCCCAAGTTTTGGCAAGTGGGTTTATTCCATTTTTGCCTTGCGTGGCATATGCAGGGCAGAAGAATAATAAGTATACCTCATATTCTTGTACATTGGATTGGCATAGTACACAGCAGTCTTCATAATTTTTCTCACCAGTTCTACGACACCATTTCGCTGTGTTTGAATTGATTTGCAAAACACCATACACAAAGATTTTGCCAACTGAGCCTGCACTGCATCCAGATATTCCTCAAAAGCTGGGGTTGGTTTGATAAGAAGGGACAGAGACGCTAAAACTACCAATATCTGGGCTATGAGAAACATTATTTTGTATGAATGATTTTGCTGTGATTTCACCTCTGAGGCGGAAGCCGGAGGTACTCTGTGCTCCCTTGCACGCTGGGATATTTTAAAAGGTGATTTAGTAAAGAATCATATTTTTTTCTTAAAATTGTGTATAATATTTTAAATAGATCGTTTTTATCCCTGAATCGACCTCGAGACGAGATTACATCGCCGAGGCCCTTTACATCCCTTCAAGCCGCTTTTCCAGGCGCTGGGAACCCCTGAGCATCACTTTAGGCGCCATTTTAGATTGGGAAGGCGGGCCGGATTGCTCGGCGCCCCTCCCACTCCCCTTGGATATTTAAGGGTGAGGCATTGCTACTAACAGTGATTTTGCTGTGATTTCACCTCTGAGGCGGAAGCCGGAGGTACTCTGTGCTCCCTTGCACGCTGGGATATTTTAAAAGGTGATTTAGTAAAGAATCATATTTTTTCTTAAAATTGTGTATAATATTTTAAATAGATCGTTTTTATCCCTGAATCGACCTCGAGACGAGATTACATCGCCGAGGCCCTTTACATCCCTTCAAGCCGCTTTTCCAGGCGCTGGAAACCCCTGAGCATCACTTTAGGCGCCATTTTAGATTGGGAAGGCGGGCCGGATTGCTCGGCGCCCCTCCCACCCCCCCACGCCCCCTCCTTCCTCCCATGCCCCATTTACCATGGATATAAGAAAGGGACTTACCCGACCGCGCAGCGGGCGGGCGCAGCGGTCGCGCCGGCGGTGCGCCGAAGGCGCGCCAAAGGCAAGCCCGTCTGCGCCCGTCCCGGGCCTAGGGCCATCCCCCCTGGCTCTCCCCCACTACCACCAGGAGGTTACTACTCCTCCCTCCAGCTTCGACAGCTACGTCCCCCGATCCTTCAGGCGTGCACAATCTCAAACCCCTATTCCTTGCCTTCTAGTGCGGTCTCATGCTGCGGGGGCTGTAAAACACCTATACCTTCCGCCCATAAAATCCCCCTCGGCAACATGAAAAGTAATATGAAAGCGTACAATATTGCCCTCTCTAATGTCCGTTCAGCAGTTAAACATCGTCAGGACATCCATGAGCTGCTCAATGACTACAATATTGACCTACTTTTCATAACCGAAACCTGGATGGACGAAGCGTCCAGTCCTGATGTAGTGATTGCTTTACCTAGAGGGTATGTTATACACAGACTGGACAGACAACTGAAGAAAAAAGGTGGTGGCATAGCCATCATCGCACGGGATACTTTTTCTGTCAGGACTAAAATGATCACCCGATCCTCCTGTGAAGCCCTAGAATTTGCCATTAATCTGTCCCCAACTTATACATTTAAAGGCATCCTTCTATACCGCCCTCCGGGGCCCAGGAATGAATTCATTTCAGATTTTAGATCTCTATTGGAAGTATTTGCCCTCGAAAAATCTCTCACGATCTTAGGCGATTTTAACTTTCATTTTGATTTGCCTGAAAATCCAGATACGGCTACTCTTTTAGCAGATATGACCACTTTCGGCCTTTACCCTCTGGTCATGTCTCCCACGCATGATGGGGGCCACTCCCTGGATGGCATATTCACTAATACAGGGGGTATACAAGTCACCCAAATACTTCCTCTGACATGGACTGACCACCATCTTATTCTGGCTTCACTGTCAGCACAGGACTCTCCCAATGGCAAATTGGGTACCAACCCCCGTCAACCTTATTTGGCATGGGACGACATAGACATCTCTAGGTTACAAGCAAACCTCACTGATACTACCCCGCTATTATCCACTAATCCTAACATCGCAATGTCCCAATACCATGAATGGGTAAGCTCGGCAGCCTCGGAACTGGTTCAGACCAAACAACGATCCCGTAACAGAACTGCCCCGTCAGCGCCATGGTACTCTGCTGAGCTGCGCAGCCAGAAGCAACTGTGTAGGAACTGTGAGAGGCACTGGCGGAAAGATTATACTGATGAAGCCAAAACTAAGTATAAAGATGCAATGGCCAAATACAAAATTTTAATCTGTGAGGCAAAGAAAAAATATTACTGTGAAAAAATAGAACTAGCTAAAAATTCCAGTAAACTTTTGTTTGAAACCACCAAACAGTTAGCTGGGTTTTCTTCTGATTTGACCCCTCCCCCTTCCCAATCGCTTTGTAATGACCTTGCAAATTTTTTCTTTACCAAAGTTGAGGACATTTACAGTGTCTTCGCTAATAATGCAATCACTCGCCACACTTTTTCCCCGTCACATAATGGCCCTAACTTTTTGCAGTTCATAGAAGTAGATATTCCTCAGGTACGAAATATCATATCATCCATCAAATCAGGCTCTGCATCGGACCCATGTCCCCTGAAAACCCTACGCCCGATTATTGAAACTGTTCTTCCGTCCATAACCACGATCTGCAATTCTGTGTTCAGCACGGGTATCTACCCAGAGTTTCTAAAAAGGACACTTGTAAAACCCCTCCTCAAAAAACCCAACCTAGACAAGGATGATCCTAAAAGTTATCGTCCTATCGCTAGTTTGCCTCTCCTAGCGAAAGTAGTTGAAAAATTTATGAATTTTCAACTATCCTCCTTTGTCGAGGAAAATAGGTTACTGGACGAATCACAGTTTGGCTTTCGCCAATTCCACGGAACAGAGACGGCCTTGGTTAAAGCAGCGGACGATATTAGATCTATCCGGGATGAAGGAGGCACAGCAGTTCTTATTCTGCTGGACCTATCTGCAGCATTCGACACGGTCGACCATGTCACATTGGTCGACCGTGTCGGTGGCTTGGGCATCCAAGGGAACGCCAGAGGACTCATCGCCTCATTTCTAGTGGGGAGGTCTCAGGTGGTTACCATCGGACCGTTCAAATCACCTTCTTTGTCACTGCCATGCGGAGTTCCCCAAGGCTCATCCCTTAGTCCGACTTTATTTAACATTTATGTGTCGGACCTTGCCAGAGTCATCAAGGCACATGGGATGAGCCTTACCTCCTACGCAGATGACACGCAGTTGGTCCTAGCAGTCAAAAACGATGGGCCTAAGATTGCCAGTAATTTCAATCAGGGCATGCAGGCAATTGGGAGCTGGATGGCTGCCAATTGCCTGAAATTAAATTCCGACAAATCGGAAGTTGTCATTTTTGGCAAATTATCCCCGGAATGGCCCTCACCCTGGTGGCCTTTATCCATGGGCCAGCCCCCGGCACCGACCGATAAGGTGAGGAACTTGGGGGTGGTGTTCGACAATCGCCTGAATTTCCTACCTCATGCAAACCAGATCTCCTCCTCTGCTTTTCATAAATTACGGATCATAAAAAAAAATCTTACCATTCCTACCTGAAAATGCTGGTAAAACCCTGGTCACGCACCTGGTTCTATCCACCTTGGACTACTGTAACGCTTTGTTCTTGGGCGCCCAAGAGAAGGTGCTTCAAAAAATGCAGATCATTCAGAATGCTGCCGCTAGGTTACTTGGGCGCATTCCAAAATACCAGTCAGTGTCAACCACCATAAGACAGCTGCATTGGCTGCCGGTGAGAAAGAGGATCGAATTCAAGTCCCTATGCCTGGTATATAAAGCATTACACAATATAGGGCCTGCTTTCTTGACCCAAAATCTCATCCCTTACCACCCTGCTAGAACGTTGCGTTCATCTTCTTTACAGGAACTACTGGTACCTCGCACAAAATCGGTAGCGTGGGGTGACAGAAGATTCCTGGTAGCCGCCCCGAAATTGTGGAATACTGTCCCACTGACCATTAAAAAGAGTACCTCTCTCTGGATGTTTCGCAAACAGCTCAAGACCTGGCTCTTTAAACAATAATACTTCAGTCTCCTTGGTGGTTATACACTGCAGAAATCTCAGCGCCGAGATGCCCGAGGGCCTTCGTTCGCGCTTTATAAGTGTTTTAATAAAATAAATATAATATAATTCCAGAAAGCATTTTCAATATTTTTGGGAGGGTGCTGTCAATAAAGTAGGTGCTTCCCGGAAATGCTTCAACCCAACTTTGCAAAACCACGTGTTGTACATGCTTGACCCACTGGAGGCTAGTACCTTTGTCAGACCTTAGAATCCCTTCAAGCCCTTCTTTGTAACTTGCTATTTCTATTGTGGTCCACAATCGCACCCAAACAGTAATGGTCTTAATGAAGGCTGGTGGTCCATGCGTTTTTAATCAATCATATCATTTGTAAAGCGTACTACTTACCTGTGAGGGTCTCAAGGCGCTGGGGTGGGGAATGCTGCTACTGCTCGAAAAGCCAGGTCTTGAGGAGTTTTCTGAAGGTCAGCAGGTCTTGGGTCTGCCATAGGTGGGTGGGGAGGGTGTTCCAGGTCTTGGCAGCGAGGTGGGAGAAATATTTGCTGCCGGAGGTCACTCTTTGGATGCGGGGGACTGTGGAGAGGGCGAGGCCGGCGGAGCAGAGCTAGCGGTTGCGGGTGTAGAAGCTGAGTCGTCTGCTGAGGTACGCTGGTCCGGTTGTGGAGTGCCTTGTGTGCGTGGGGGAGGAGCTTGAAGGTTATACTCTTGTTGACGGGGAGCCAGTGCAGGTCTCTCAGGTGTGGTGTGATGTGGCTGCGGCGAAGGATGTCGAGGATCAGGCATGCCGAGGCGTTCTGGATGCGTTGCAGTCGTCTCAGGAGTTTGGCCGAGGCTCCTGCGTAGAGGGTGTTTCCATAGTCCAACCTGCTGCTGAATGGGGCCTGGGTGACCGTTCTTCTCATTTCAGAGGGGGTCCACTTGTAGATCCTGCGGAGCATGCAGAGGGTGTTCAAGCAGGAGGAAGAGACAGCCTTGATCTGCTTAGTCATGGAGAGGGTGGAGTTGAGGATGACCCCTGGGTTGCATGCATGGTCGTGGGTGTTGGAGCTGTTCCCAGTGCGGTCGGCCACCAGGAGTCGTCTCAGGCCGAATGGGTGGAACCGAGGATGAGGACCTCCATCTTGTCTGAGTTCAGCTTCAGTCAGCTGTTCCTCATCCATTTAGCGATGGCCTTCATTCCTTCGTGGAGGTTGGTTTTGGCGGTGTGTGGGTTTTTGGTGAGGGAGAGGATCAGCTGGGTGTCATCGGCATAGGAGATGATGTTGAGGTTGTGCAGTCGGGCGACATGGGCGAGAGGAGCCATGTAGATATTAAACAGCGTAGGACTGAGGTATGAGCCCTGGGGTACGCCGCTGATGATCTCTGTGACTTTGGAGAGGAAGGGGGGAAGGCGTACGCTCTGTGTTCTGCCGCAGAGGAAGGAGGTGGTCCAGTCCAGGGCCTTCTCTTGAATCCCAGCGTCGTGGAGGCATATTTGTAGTGTGCAGTGGCAGACCGTGTAGAAGGTGGCTGATAGGTCCAGGAGGATGAGGGTCGTGGTTTTTCAGTTGTCTAGCAGTGTCCTGATGTCCTTGATGAGAAGGGAAGGGTCCAGGATGCTCCTCGACATAACGGGTCAGATGTTTGTTGACGGTCTTCTCGATGACTTTCACCATGAACGGAAGCAGGGAGATTGGCAGGAAGTTCTTGAGGTCCTTGGGGTCCACCTTGAGTTTCTTGAGTAAGGCGTTGATCTCGGCGTGCTTCCAGTTCTCCGGGAAGGTTGCTGTCTCGAAGGAGATGTTGATGACTTTCCGGAGGTGGTGTGCGATGGCTGTGCTGGCTTTGTTGAAGATGTGGTGTGGGCATGGGTCTGACGGCGATACGGAGTGGATGGCGTTCATGATCTTGATGGTGTCGTCGTCATTGATCGTGTTCCAGGAGAGAAGGCGGTTGGTGCGATGGTGGTCGTGGGGGCGGAGGTCTCAGTGGTTGTCGGGGCAGTTGTGGAGTTGAAGCTGTCGTGGATGTCTGCGATCTTGCGGTGGAAGAAGGTGGCCAGCGAGTCGCACTGGTCTTGCGAAGGTGGGATATCAGCAATGGTGTTGGAGCTGGGGTTGGAGAGTTCCTTCACAATGTTGAAGAGCTCTTTGCTGATGTGTGCGTTGTTGTCTAGGCGATCTTTGAAGGAGGCCCTTTTGGCAGATCTGATGAGGTGATAGTGTCTGTGGGTGGCGTTCTTGTGTGCTGTGTAGCTGTCCGGTGTTGGTTCACGGAGCCAGTTCTTCTCCAGTTTTCGGCAGGTTTGCTTAGAGGCCTGGAGGTCTTCAGTTTTAAGTTCAAGTCCATGACAATAGGACTAACAGGTGTGCACACAGGTAGACGTAGCAACTTCCTTAAAAATGTGTTTTCTTCCCCCGCAAAAGTATTCCTACAGGTGGTCCCCCATAATTCTGAACCATAAAGGGATGCCGATTGTACCCTAAGTTTATACACTTTAAGTGCAGGAGATACTCCCTTGGTAATACTATTTGCGGGCCATTTAGTATTGGAAAAGATGGTCTTACTGTTTTTGCAAGTGTGGGCACCAGGTAGTTTTAGTGTTGAGTGGGAAACCTAGGTAATTCAAATTCGACACATATTCTAGCTTCTGTTTTTTGACAGTTATGTTCTTTTTGAATGATTTATGTGGATTAACTGCCATGTATTTTGTTTTGCTAGAATTAATTTGTAGACCCTTAAAATCACAATAAACGGTAAACGAGTCCAATAAACATTGAAGCCCTTTGGGGGTTTGAGATACAAAAATAGTGTTGTATGCAAATAAAAGAGTTGGTACTGGCACCCCACCTAACTTTGGTGAATCGTGTGTACACCCCAGAAGGTATTTTGTGGCAACATTTACATTTAATGAAAATAGGGTGGGTACCAGTACACAGCCCTGTCTTACACCCCTCTTTACGGGAACTGCCTCAGTAAGCTCTCCCCTCGGACCCCTTCTAACTTTTGCATAATTATCTTCATGCAATCTTATTTGCACAAGAAGATCCTCAGAGACACCTTGGTTAAGGAACTCCTGAGCAAATCTCTGGGGATGAGGTCGAAGGCGGCATTCCTATCTATAAAAGCTATGTAAAAGTGGCCTTTTTTTAAAATCGTATATTTCCGACTCATACAAAAGAATCTAAAGACCTGGTCAATTGTACTAGTTCTAGCTCTAAACCCTGCCTGGTATTGTGATAAAATATCATTCTCCGCAATCCAATCATTTTGTTTTGATAAAATCTGCTTAGCAGAAATCTTTTGTAAAGTATTGTTTAAACGTATAGGCCGATAATTTGCAGGGTCTTGGGGGTCACCTTTTTTAAAACTAGTAATAATTTCAACCCCTTTCCATGACTCCGGTACTGAGGCGCCCTCCGCCACTGCATAAAAGAGAAAATTGACATATGGCCTCCAAACAGCTTTGTCGTGCCTCAACCGGTCACCTGGTAGTTTATCTGGGCCTGGGTCTTTCCCAGACTTTACGGCATCAATTGCTGCTAAGGTGTCCTCTAGACTAAAGAACTGAGTGATTATTGTGGGGTTTGTTATATGTCCTTGCTGGTTCTTTATTGAGTCCATTTTAGTCCCAGAATCCAGTTTTGAGAAATAGTTGACCCAAGTCCCTGCGTTTAAGAAAAGGTCCTTCTTACTTCTTCCCAGTTTGTTACCTTTGGCTATCCATCGCCAGAGGCCTGCGTGATCTTTGGTTTTGGCTGCAATAATCAATTCCGTCCAGACACTGTCGTCCCAGTTTTTCTTGGTTTGCACTAATAATATTTTGTACTTGAACTTTTTATCTCTTAGTGTCGTGACATCATTTGATCTGGCATAATAAGCTCTCTCCTTGCTTTACGGCAGTCATTATTGTGACACTGATTAGCTGAGTTATTAACAACTATTACCCCCCCAATCTCCCTGGTGATCCTACTCAAAATATTTGTTAGTTTGCCTACCAATGTGAGATGGATCTGCACTATGAGGATCTCTGCAACGGGCAGGTCAATCCAACTACTGGCTCAAATTTGCAGTTAAAGTCTCCCCTCACAATTACTCTTGCACTTGGGTCAATTGTGCTTAAACACTGATTTGCACATAGCCAGGTCTAAACTGGGGTGGCATGGTGAGCAAAAGAATGATGTTCCATCAATTGTGTGTCTTTTGCTTCCTCGCCCTAAGTGCGCCGGGTATGCCCAGACGTGGGTCCCGGGCTCACTGCGCCACTGGATTCAAGCTATCCTGGCTGATGAGGGGTGAAACCCTGAAACCGGTCCTAAGATGCTCTTTTCCAGTTCAGGGAGGACCTGGCTTGGCAGTTTGGGCTGGACTGTTCCCATGAGGCACAGGGTCAAGACTGATTTGTATGTGGTCAGGTCTAAACTGGGGTGGCATGGTGAGCAAAAGAATGATGGATTTACCCCAGATCTCTTGAGTGGGGATGAATGTTTTGATTTGTTCTGCATTGCGTCCATCAATTGTATATCTTTTGCTTCCTCGCCCTAAGTGCTCCGGGTATGCCTAAATGTGTTATGTTATGTTATGTTATGTTAAAGAGATTTTTTACCGCGCACGGTCACCAGATGGTTTCATGGCGCTCATAGACAAAGCAGAACGGAAAGGCAGTGGGGTTTATTCGTAGGCTAACTGGAAAAGATGAGTTTTTAAAAGTTTGAGAAAGCAGGTGTAGTCAGAACAGAGTCGTATAGTATGGGGAAGGGAGTTCCAGGTAGAGGGGGCAAGGAAAGAAAAACAGGAACCACCGTGCTTTTTCCGTTTGAACCTAGGAACGATTAAAAGATTGTGAGCAGAAGACCAAAGATTCCTCGAGGGAATGTGACGCTTGAAACTGAGGGAAGTGAAGGCGGGGGCAAGGGCAAGGAGTGACTTGAAAACAGTGCATCCCAGTTTGAAAATACATCGAGAGGCTACCGGGAGCCAATGCAAACTCCTCAGCAGGGGCGAGACATGTTGGTGCTTAGGCTGTTGAAAGACCAGTCTGGCCGCCTGATTTTGCACCAGCTGAAGTCGATGAAGATGGTAGGCAGGGATCCCTACATACAGGGAGTTGGCATAGTCGATACGAGAGCTGACAAGGGCCATGATGACAAGTATGAGAGCCTCTGTGGTGAGGAACCTTCGGATTTTACATATTCTGCGCAGATGGTAGAAACATGCAGAAGGTGGGTACCGGGCTCACTGCGCCACTGGATTCAAGCTATCCTGGCTGATGAGGGGTGAAACCCCGAAACGAGTACTAGGATGCTTGTTTCTGGAGCAGGAAGGACCTGGCTTGGCAGTTTGGGCTGCACTGTTCCCATGAGGCACAGGGTCAAGATTGATTTGCATATGGCCAGGTCTAAACTGGGACGGCATTGTGAGCAAAAGAATGATGGTTTTCACCCAGATCTCTTGACTGAGGGTGAATGTTTTGATTTGTTCTGCATTTCGTCCATCAATTGTGTGTCTTTTGCTTCCTTGCACTAAGTGCGCGGGGTATGCCCAGAGGGGGGTCCCGGGCTCTATGTGCCACTGGATTCAAGCTATCCTGGCTGATGAGCGGTGAAACCCCAAAACCAGTCCTCGGATGCTTGTTTCCGGTCCAGGGAGGACCTGGCTTGGCAGTGTGGGCTGGACTGTTCCATTGAGGCACAGGGTCAAGACTGATTTGCATATGGCCAGTTCTAAACTGGGGTGGCGTAGTGGGTAAAAGAATGATGTATTTAACCCAAATCTCTTGACTGGGGGTGAATGTTTTGATTTGTTCTGCATTCCGTCCATCAATTGTGTGTCTTTTAAAAACTTGTCTAGCAGCTCAATTACTGGGGGATGCCTTACTAGATGAAGCACTGTATCACATTTACAATAAGTTACTTGGGTCCAAACAAATGTGCTGTTTTACATTTAAATGAAGGAGAATAATGGAGATGTGAACTTTTGTGATAGAATATAAACATATACCTGGTCTAGTTTAACACTACAGCACTTGCAGCCAATTGAAATAAATACGTTTCCACTAAATCATCTGAAATTGTGACGCAGTATTTGTATTTTTCCAGGATCTATTTGACTATATTGTATAGGTGGGGGATTATGGGTATGTTCATTTGTTTTGAGGTTCTTCCAAATTATTGTCCTTAGGTAAGTTGTTGTCTAATAATTCTCTGCATTATTTTTGATGTCAAACTCTTTTGTGGCACATATAGAGAAGCTTACCACCTGATTCTTCATGCGTGAATTAATTGGAAACATTTCTCAATTCCTGCAGAGCTGCTCCAGAAAAATCTATTTCAGGCCCCTATCATTGCTAGGTTAGACTATTGCAATTCTTTTTAGTAGGATTGTCGGCTATCTCCTCTAATAACTACAACGTAACCAGAGTGCTTATTCTGGGGCTAAGCAGGAAAATTAGCATTTCTGTCCATCGTCCTCTCCTTGACTGTCTCCCAAGTGTTGTTTTATTGATGATTTTATGTTTCTGGGCCATGTACAGCTTCGCCACTGACAATTACTTGGCTTCTCTTTCCTCAGCCTATTCCGCAACTAGATACCTCCACTTCAGATCTCTACATTATGCTTCCCTACAAGAACAAAATATGTATGTAACATAGTCTGGTTCTCTTGTAGAACCCTCCTTGTGAACCAAGATCACAATGTATAAAACTGCAAATAAATATGCCCCAAGAGCAGGCTGGGGAAAGGCAGAAGATGCTTTTGCATCCAAACACAGAAAACCACTAGCAGCCAGATCAGAATGGTCTTAACTGTATGCAATATCTTCTAATTGGTTGAAAGCATGCCCAATCAGAATCGTTGAAAGATCATGTTGTTGAAGAATCAGATTGACAAAGCATTCACCCAATCAGAGCAAGGCCTTGCACTCGCACCATTTTCAATGGCTATGGGTAGCCAGCAGGAACAGCGGTGGCATGGGGGGATGGCAAACGTGTAGTCATCTGTAGACTGGTGTGAGACGCTCTTCCTATTATTTGTGATTGTCTGGTAAGCCAAAGTGTGTCTCCCCAAGATTTACTACTTCTTACTGTGAAGTAAAAAATATAAAAAGTTGTTGAGCCCCCATATGTACAATGGGGGTAACAGTCAGAACAATGCACAATGGTTCAGTAATTGCTACCCTGAACAGCCACATCAGCAATGGTATTACAACACATCTATGAAACATTATGCTTTGATAACCATGTACCAAGTTATTACCCCTCTAAGTGCTCCAAGTAACTGAACCAGATGACCACATGCAGGACTAGACGCGGATACTCGTTGCGGCTTTTATTCTTCTTTGCGAAATTCCACTTCTGAACCCCTTACACTATGGGATTTTGACGCTCGTTGTTTTTTAAATTATCTGACCTTCATCAATATGTGAAGATTACTGTGAATGTATCTTTATAAGGATGCCTTAAAAGCCCTGAAGAAGTCCGGTAACGGACGAAACGCGTTGGCTATTCATTTTAAAACACCGTTGAGAATAAAGAATTTATTTTAAATTGAAGAGACTTCATGTGAAATTCTTGGGAGAACCTTTTTGGAATCATCAATGAGACAAACAATGTTATGAATTGGATTGAGAAGTGTAACAACATTCTGAAGGGTGCGGGGTCATTCTTGTATAGTTTTTGTTGAAGGTCAAGGTTTCTTGTCTTTTAACCATTGGGACCTAGGAGATTGTGTCCCAGGCCATTCGCACCTTCAATTCAGTGAATACTTATTTTAAGGACTTCAGTACCGGTGCGGGCAAAGCAGCCTTAATCCCTGTTCTTTTGTGATTATTACCCCTCTAAGTGCACCTGATGTCTTTCACTTGACTGGGTTCGCTCCTTTTTGAGCAACTGCCGTCAGGCGGTTCGGCTCTCTCAGTTTTCTGCTCACGAGGTTGGGCTAACCTGCGGCGTCCCGCAGGGCTCCTCCTTATCCCCTCTTCTTTTTAATTTATACCTGACTCCCCTCATTCGGTCCTTACGAGGCAGCTGTGTCACCGCGTTTAACTACACAGATGACATTCAGCTGGTCTTCGATATTAACTCTTCGGACCAATCCCTTGATAACTTTCAATCCACTCTCTGCCACATCAGTGACTGGATGGGGATGAATCACCTGAAACTCAACCCCGACAAGACAGAGTTGGTGCTTGTCGGGGGGGCTGCCAACCCTTGGAAATCCATCTTTTGGTCCCCGAGGTTGGGTCTTCCCCCCAATCCTGTCAACTCAGTAAAAAGCCTTGGGATCATTATCAGTAATGACCTCACGCTGAAGCCCCAGATCAACGCGGTAGACTCTTCCAGTTTTTTCCAGTTAAGAAACATCCGAAAGATTGCCCGCTTCTTGACCACCAAGGCTCTCACCCTGGTCCTGTTGGCTTTAGTCATCTCTAGGATAGACTATCAATCAATCAATCATAGGCATTTATAACGCGCACTACTCACCCGGAGGGTCTCAAGGCGCTGGGGGGGGGGTACGCTACTGCTCGAACAGCCAGGTCTTGAGCTTCTTCCTGAAGGAGAGGTGGTCTTGGGTCAGGCGTAGGTCGGTCGGGAGGGAGTTCCAAGTCTTGGCGGCCAGGTGGGAGAAGGACCTTCCTCCTGTTGTCGCTCTTCGAATGCGGGGGACGGCGGCGAGGGCGCGACTGGTCGAGCGGAGATGGCGTTTGGGAGCGTAGAAGTTGAGGCGGCTGTTGAGGTAAGTCGGGCCTTGGTTGTGTAGGGCTTTGTGTGCGTGGGTGAGGAGCCGGAAGGTGATTCTTTTGTTGATCGGGAGCCAGTGCAGGTCTCTCAGGTGTCTGGAGATGTGGCTTCGTCTGGGGACGTCGAGGATGAGTCTCGCCGAGGCGTTCTGGATACGCTGGAGTCTCTTCTGGAGCTTGGCGGTGGTTCCGGCGTAGAGGGCGTTGCCGTAGTCCAGACGGCTGGTGACGAGGGCCTGGGTGACCGTCTTCCTGGTCTCGGTGGGGATCCACCGGAAGATCTTACGTAGCATGCGCAGGATGTTGAAACAGGACGAGGAGACGGCGTTGACTTGTCTGGTCATGGAGAGGGAGGAGTCCAGGATGAAGCCCAGGTTGCGTGCGTGGTCTGTCGGTTTGGGTGCGTTGCCCAGGGCGGGGGGCCACCAGGAGTCGTCCCAGGCGGAGGGTGAGGAGCCCAGGATGAGGACTTCCGTCTTGTCTGTGTTAAGTTTCAGGCGGCTGGTCGTCATCCACTCGGCCACGTCTTTCATCCCTTCGTGTAGGTTGGCTCTGGCGGCGGCGGGGTCGTTGGTCAGGGAGAGGATCAGCTGGGTGTCATCGGCGTAGGAGATGATGTTCAGGTTGTGTTGGCGTGCGATGGCCGCAAGGGGGCTCATGTAGACATTGAAGAGGGTGGGGCTGAGCGAGGAGCCCTGAGGGACGCCGCAGATGACTTCCGTGGCTTCTGATCTGAACGGGGGAGGCGGACTCTCTGTGTCCTTCCGGCGAGGAAGGAGATGATCCATTCCAGTGCCTTCTCCTTGATTCCGACGTTGCCGAGGCGCTGTACTAGGGTGTGGTGGCAGACAGTGTCGAATGCCGCGGAGAGGTCCAGGAGGATGAGGGCCGCTGTTTCTCCGTTGTCCAGCAGGGTTCGGATGTCGTTAGTGGCGGCGATGAGGGCGGTCTCGGTGCTGTGGTTGGCCCGGAAGCCTGACTGAGATGGGTCGAGGGAACCAGTCACCTCGAGGAAGGCTGCCAGTTGCTTGTTGACGGTCTTCTCGATGACTTTGGCTGGAAACGGGAGGAGCGAGATGGGGCGGTAGTTCTTGAGTTCGGTGGGGTCCGCCGTTGGTTTCTTTAGTAGAGCGCTCAGTTCGGCGTGCTTCCAGCTCTCAGGGAAGGTGGCGGTGTCGAAGGAGGTGTTGATGATGTCCCGCAGGTGGGGTGCGATGACAGCGTCGGCCTTGTTGAAGACGTGGTGAGGGCAGGGGTCGGTTGGAGATCCGGAGTGGATGGAGTTCATCGTGCTGATTGTATTGTAGCATACTTGTATAGCGCAACCTGTCACCACCAAGGGCATCCTGGCGCTTTGACCCATGATCCAGCGGAAACAGTGGCTCAACCCATCCTGGGAAAAAGATGGGTTTTCAGAGCCTTTCTGAAGGCCAGAAGATCTTCAATGCTTCTCAAGGATATTGGCAGAGAGTTCCAAAGTTTGGCCGCCGCTACTCTGAACGAGCGGCCACCCATTCTCACTCTCTGGAAGCGCGGAACTATCAGTAGCCTGGACGCCGAGGAGCGTAAGGCTCGAGGTGGACAATACCAGGCAAACATTCGTCGCAGAGGAATAGGGCCCAGGCCATGAATAGCCCTGAACACAATACAAGCTGCTTTATAGCGAACCCGCAGATGAACCGGCAGCCAATGGAGTTCTCGCAGCGCTACCGTAGAAGAACTATGATAAGGGCGAGAAAGGGCGAGTTTGGCAGCGATGTTCTGCACCCTTTGCAGCTTGCCCAGAAGTGTTACCGGGGCCTCCAGAAGCAGTGCGTTACAGTAGTCAAGTCGACTTAGGATGGTACAACGCACTACTTCTGGCCTGGCCTGCTCCGGGAGAAGGGGTAAGACCTTGCGCAGCATACGGATAAGCATCATACATGTGGAGGTGGTCTTGTTTACATGTAGATCTAGCTGTAGGTTGGGCCCAAAAATAACGCCCAAGTTGCGCGCAGATTGTGCGGCTGACACCGTCTCAGAGAAGGACGGAGGCCAAAAATCGGCCGGCAGATCGCGAGGAACTCGGTCTGTAGAGCAGTGTAAAACCTCCGTCTTGGTACCGTTGAACTGTAATGAGTTCAGACGGAGCCATTCTGCTGTCGCCTGCATGCACCGGTGGAAAGTCTCCAATGTGACTGCATCCTGACCCTCCAGAGAAAAGACCAGCTGGGTATCATCCGCATAGTTGAATGCGGAGATACCAAAGGATTTAATGATCTGGACTAGAGGGCGGAGGTAGATATTAAAAAGTATTGGGCTGATGGCAGAGCCCTGGGGAACACCTTGTCCCACTCTCCGCTCCTCTGAGCTGAAGGGGGGTAGCGAGACCCTTTGCTGACGGCAGTCCAGATAGGAGATTAACCAATCCCTAGCTCTGTCTGTAACCCCGCATTCTTCCAGCCTAGAGATCAAGGTGGGATGACTGACCGTGTCGAACGCGGCCGACATGTCGAGCAGCACCAAAAATGCTGCCCGACCACTGTCGACTCGTGCCCGCAGATTGTCTAGCACGGTCACCAGCGCAGATTCCGTCCCGTGCGCAGGGCGAAAACCAAATTGCATCTCATCCAACCAGGTGATCCCTTCAACGAAGCCGGACAGGGTGCGGGTAACCAATTTTTCCATGATTTTCACCGGAAAAGGGAGCAGGGAAATCGGCCGGTAGTTGGATAGGCATGCAGGGTCGAGCGTGGGTTTTTTTAGAAGTGGGGATACCACTGCCTTCTTCCAGCAACTTGGTACAATGCCTGTCTCAAATGACTGGCAGCAGATGGAATGCAAGGGCTGGAAGAGATCCTCTTGAAACACCTTCCAGAGTTTTGGAGGAAGAGGATCCAAAGGCGAACCCGAAGTAACCATAAGAGCTAAGTCTCCGAACTCCTTCAGAGAGGGAAGGGGAAAGCAGCTCAGCTGGGGTCGACTGGCTTCAGTCGCCGGAGCTCCCAAGCTGAGAGTTGGAACCAGAGGAGGAAGAGAAAAACTGCTCAGCTGGGGTCGACTGGCTTCACTCGCCGGAGCTCCCAAGCTGAGAGCCAGATCCAAAGGAGGAGGAGAGGAATTACTCTGCTGGGGTCGACTGGCCACCAGCGCCGGAACTCCCAAGCAGAGAGTTGGAGCCAGAGGAGGAGAAAAAAGACTGCTCGGCTGGGGTCGACTGGCTTCACTCGCCGGAGCTCCCAAGCTGAGAGCCAGATCCAAAGGAGGAGGAGAGGAATTACTCTGCTGGGGTCGACTGGCCACCAGCGCCGGAACTCCCAAGCAGAGAGTTGGAGCCAGAGGAGGAGAAAAAAGACTGCTCGGCTGGGGTCGACTGGCCACAGTCGCCGGAGCTCCCAGACAGCGAGCCGGGTCTAAAGAAGGAAGGGAGGAGCTACTCAACTGGGGTCGACTGGCCACACTCGCCGGAGCTCCCAGTCCGAGGGCCTGATCCAGAAAAGGAGAAGGAGAGTTACTCGGCTGGGGTCGACTGGCTTCCGTCGCCGGAGCTCCCAAGTTGGGGGGCTGCTCATCTGGTCGGGGTCGACTAGAGGACATGGCCGGAGCTTCCTGACAGAGGTGAGTACCCCTCTGCAGGGGTCGACTGGCCATCTCCTCCGGAGCTCCCTCCTCAGTGGTGGAAAACCGTGGATCCTGCAGACCTGTTAAGATTTTACGGATTTTTTCCTCAAAAGCATCCGCAAGTGAGTCACAAAGAGCTTGCGATGAAGGGACTGCGCTAGCCACACACGTGGGGTGGGCAAGGTCCTTAACTATTTTAAAGAGGGCCTGTGCCTTGTTTGGGGCCTGATTCAGAGTAGATTCAAGAAAGGTCGCTTTCGCCGTCTTAATTTGAGCTTTATATTTTTGCATGGCCGACCTAAATGCAATTTTATCAGAATCTAGGTACTGTTTCCTCCAGACCCGTTCTGCGCGTCTACAGTCGAGTTTAAGCTGGCGTAATTCGCTCGTGTACCAAGGGCTGGCTCGGTTCACCCTTCCTCGGGACTTCCGGAGGGGTGCCAACTTATCCAATGTACTCGATATGGATTGGCAGAAAAGATTATAACTTTCTTCGACGGTGTTGCCAAGCTTGAAATCCTCACCTAAAATATTCGGCAGTGGGGAGGTTTTGAGTATTCGGGACCAAGGTCTCTCTAGCTTGGTTAGGGGTACTCCAGCCTTTCGCGACGAAGAGTCCTCCCTACGGAGGAAAAACCTAATCAGAGAATGATCCGTCCAGAACTGGCACTTGATGTCAACTAATGCAGCCCACTGAGGGTCCGCGAACACCAAGTCCAAAGTATGGCCTTTCCGATGCGTGGAGGCATTCACCAGCTGTTCTAAGTTGATGTCAATACAAGCTTGGCTAAGAGAGAAAAAAGCATGGTCCAGCGAACTGCCTGCCCATAAATTAAAGTCTCCAAGGACCAATAGCCTGGAGTGCGAGCTGGCAAGTTCGTAAATCAAATCAATGAGAAAGGATATGGTAGGTGCCGGTCCCGGGGGACGATAGCAAAGGACACCCGAGCAGCAGATCAACTCCTGCTGTTTAACTGTAAAACCCATCAATTCGAATCCCGGTACCTCTCGAATCTTTAACTGGGAGAGGGTGAGCGAGTCCCTATAGATGTATCCAATTCCCCCTCCTCGATTAAGAGGGCGCAAAGAATGGCTGATTTTATACCCTAAGGGGCAAGCTAAGCCCAGCTCGACCTCACAGTCCTCCCGAGTCCACGTTTCCGTGAGGAAGAGGACATCGAGCTGTTCAGACTCGATTAGGAAGGCTATTTCCGTGTGGTGCTTGCAGAGGGATCTGACATTAAGCAAGCCACAGGAAATGGGCCTAGAAGTTGGAAGGCTGACCTGGTCCTGACCAGGTCTGAGACTAATTAGCTCAGACCGAGTGTAGGTCAAGCGGTTTGGACCGGAGGAGCCAGAGGTAGCGGCCCTAAGCGCGTCCGTTGCGCGAACGGGCGCAAACGGGCTTACCTCTGGCGCACCTCCGGCGACCCTACGGCGCCCCCGCTGCGCACCGTCGCTGCGCACCTGTCTAGCGGCCATCTTAAATGGCCAGCAGGGTGTCGCGTGGGTCCTGGCAGGGCGAGTGTCTCTCCCTCACCTAAGATGGCGCTCAGAGTGGAGGACTTCTCCCCACTCCAAAATGGCGCTCGAAACCGGCGCGATGGTCCTGCAGTGCCCCCGAGTCCCTTCTGTCCCACAAAATGTGGATATGAGATGGTTATAGTGCGGGTGAGAGCTCCCTTATTCCCCCTAAGCGGTCCTAATAGTTAAAAGCGCGTAGCGCTCGGCGCAGTAAAATACAAGCGAAGCTTAGTACAATTTAAAATTACAAGCAGGAAGGTTACAGCAAGAGGAGCATTAAGCGCGCAGCGCTAGAGCAGCGTTAGCACTGAATAGAGTCAGACAGAGCGAGGTAGGAGGTCCTACTGTTATTACCTCCTCCTCCAATGCGTGAGTCCTGGCAGGGCGAGTGTCTCTCCCTCACCTAAGATGGCGCTCAGAGTGGAGGACTTCTCCCCTGATGGTGCCTTCGAGGTTGATCGGTGTCCAGGCGTTGAGGGTGGTGGTGGGGGGCGTTGGTGTGGTCGTGGGGAGCGTTGTTTGTGTGTTGAAGCTGTTGTGTATGTCAGCGATCTTGTTGTGGAAGTAGGAGGCGAGGGAGTTGCAGAGGTCTTGCGATGGGGTGATGTCGTTGGTTCCGGCGTTGGGGTTGGAGAGCTCTCTCACGATGTTGAAGAGTTCCTTGCTGTTGTGTGCGTTGTTGTCCAGCCGGTCCTTGAATGCTGTTTTCTTGGTGGCGTGGATCAGTTGGTGGTGCTTTCGGGTGGCGAGCTTGAGGGTCGTCATGCTGTCCGGTGTAGGGTCTTTTCTCCAGGCTTTCTCGAGGGCACGGCAGTTCTTCTTGGAGCTCATGAGTTCGTCGGTGAACCACGGGGCCTTCTTGCTTCCGGGTCTGCTGGGCGGGGTCCTCAGAGGGGCGAGTTCGTCCGCGCAGGTGCAGATCCATTTCGTGAGGTTGTCGGCGGCTTGGCTGGGGTTCGCTGAGCTGGCGGTAGGGTGCTGGTTTAAGGATGCGGCGAGTTGGTCGGCTGTGATCTTGTTCCAGCTTCTTCGTGCAGCCTATTGCTGGTGGTGGTGGACCGTGGTCCTTCTGAAGGTAAAGTGGATGCAGCTGTGGTCCGTCCAGTGGAGTCCAGTGGCGTGGTTGAAGGCGATGTCTTTGCTGGACGAGAAGACGGCGTCGAGTGTGTGTCCGGCGAGGTGGGTGGGGGTGGTCACCAGCTGCTTGAGTCCGAGGGTGGCGAGGTTGTCAAGCAGGGTGGTGGTGTTGCGGTCGTTGTTGTTCTCCAGGTGGAAGTTGATGTCCCCGAGGAGGATGTAGTCAGCGGAGGGGAGGGCGTGCGGGCTGATGAAATCAGCGATGTCTTCGCTGAATTGAGTGCGTGGTCCCGGGGGTCGGTAGATCAGGGTGCCCCTGAGGGTGGTCTTGGGGTCGGTGTGGATCTGGAAGTGCAGGTGTTCGGCGGTTGTCAGGGTGTCGTCGGTGTTGGTCGAGATGCGGATGCTGTTCCTGTGGATGATGGCGATGCCTCCTCCAGTCTGATTGTCGCGGTCTCTCCTGATGATCTTGTAGCCCTCTGGGATGGCGATGGCGATGTCGGGCGCTGAGGAGTCGTTCATCCAGGTTTCCGTGAGGAAGGCAACGTCAGGAGCTGTGGTGTCGAGGAGGTTCCAAAGTTGGACGGCGTGTCTGTGGACGGAGCGGGTGTTGAGCAGGATGCACTTCAGGTGGTTGCTGCTGGTGTTCGGCTTGGTGGATGCTGGTGCAGTGCAGGTCCGGATGCAGGAGAACTTGCAGGACTGGCAGGTGAAGGGTCCGTGGGTGCGTCTCGGGGTGGCTCGGTAGCATCCAGGGGTTCGGCCGGCGTTTAGTGCGTTGAGGGTGGCGGCGTCGTAGGTCCGTCGGGTCGGCTTCCGTCGGTGGGGGCCATGAGTCCTGGCACTGGGCGCGGTCCAGGCACGGACGGGCGCAGACGGGCTTACCTTTGGCGCGCCTTCGGCGCACAATCGGCGCGCCCGCTGCGCGTCAACGCTGCACGTATGCACGGTCGCCATTTATGGCGAAGTGGGAGGGAAGGCGGAGCAGCTGGGAGGTGGGAGCGGGGAGGGCACAGAAGGGAAGGGGGCGTGGCCGCACGCAGGCGGCGGGAAGCGAGGAGCGGGAAGCGGGTGGGGGGGCACAGGGGCACGGAAAGCGGCGCTAAACAGGGCACAAAGACAGGACAAATAAAATTATAAGTGGCACAGAGCACAGAAGTAAAACGGTACAGGCAGCACAAATTAATCAGAATACATGCAAGTTATGATGGCGGGGGGCGGGGTCGACGGGGCGGGCTCAGCGAGGCTGAGAGCAGTAGCGAGGGGACGCACACGCTACAGCTGGTGGCCGTGCGGCGCGGGGGTGTCCTGGGGTCAGGTCACACTCACCTGCGCTGCACGGTCGCCATTTATGGCCAAGTGGGAGGGAGGGCGGAGCAGCTGGGAGGTGGGAGCGGGGAGGGCACAGAAGGGAAGGGGGCGTGGCCGCACGCAGGCGGCGGGAAGCGAGGAGCGGGAAGCGGGTGGGGGGGCACAGGGGCACGGAAAGCGGCGCTAAACAGGGCACAAAGACAGGACAAATAAAATTATAAGTGGCACAGAGCACAGAAGTAAAACGGTACAGGCAGCACAAATTAATCAGAATACATGCAAGTTATGACGGCGGGGGGCGGGGTCAACGGGGCGGGCTCAGCGAGGCTGAGAGCAGTAGCGAGGGGACGCACACGCTACAGCTGGTGGCCGTGCGGCGCGGGGGTGTCCTGGGGTCAGGTCACACTCACCTGCGCTGCACGGTCGCCATTTATGGCCAAGTGGGAGGGAGGGCGGAGCAGCTGGGAGGTGGGAGCGGGGAGGGCACAGAACGAAAGGGGGCGTGGCCGCACGCAGGCGGCGGGAAGCGAGGAGCGGGAAGCGGGTGGGGGGCACAGGGGCACGGAAAGCGGCGCTAAACAGGGCACAAAGACAGGACAAATAAAATTATAAGTGGCACAGAGCACAGAAGTAAAACGGTACAGGCAGCACAAATTAATCAGAATACATGCAAGTTATGACGGCGGGGGGCGGGGTCGACGGGGCGGGCTCAGCGAGGCTGAGAGCAGTAGCGAGGGGACGCACAAGCTACAGCTGGTGGCCGTGCGGCGCGGGGGTGTCCTGGGGTCAGGTCACACTCACCTGCGCTGCACGGTCGCCATTTATGGCCAAGTGGGAGGGAGGGCGGAGCAGCTGGGAGGTGGGAGCGGGGAGGGCACAGAACGGAAGGGAGCGTGGCCGCACGCAGGCGGCGGGAAGCGAGGAGCGGGAAGCGGGTGGGGGGGCACAGGGGCACGGAAAGCGGCGCTAAACAGGGCACAAAGACAGGACAAATAAAATTATAAGTGGCACAGAGCACAGAAGTAAAACGGTACAGGCAGCACAAATTAATCAGAATACATGCAAGTTATGACGGCGGGGGGCGGGGTCGACGGGGCGGGCTCAGCGAGGCTGAGAGCAGTAGCGAGGGGACGCACACGCTACAGCTGGTGGCCGTGCGGCGCGGGGGTGTCCTGGGGTCAACTGGGGCCAACTGGGGCCAACTCCCTCTACGTTGGTATACCGGCATACCAACTGAAGAGGTTACAACTTGTACAAAACCAGGCTGCACGGCTTATCCACCATCAGCCCAGACACCAACATGTCCGTCCTCTGTTAAAATCCCTCCACTGGCTCCCTGTTTCTGAGCGCTGTAAGTTCAAACTGGGCTGCATCATTTTTAAGTCCCTTGCAGGTACAGTCCCCTCTTTTATTTCTTCACTACTGCACTCATATGTTCCTTCCCGCAATCTCCGTTCCTCCCATCTGGCATTACTTCGGGCCCCGACCTTTAAACGCAAAAAACTGGGAGGACTAATGTTCTCAGTCCTTGCCCCGGCTTTCTGGAATGCTCTCCCGTTAGGTCTAAGACTAGCCTCTCCCTATATACATTTCAGGTCCCTTCTTAAAACCCACTTGTTTTGCAACGCCTATAACTAATGCTTCTCGCCCCACGGACTGTCTGTTTTCCTTTTGCTTTAGCGCCAAGAAACCGCTGGGTGTAAGCTGCGCTTTATACATATTTTTTACATTACATTACAAAATACATATATCACTGATATCCTGTCAGTGTCCTGGCTGGCTGTTGCTGTGGAAGGTTACGCTCCTAAAATGTATTGTTAGTCAAGAACATGATGTCTTAATTCCACTAATATACTTACTGCATAACTTAAAAAATATAAGATGAACTTTGAAAACATATAAGATGAACTTTGGAATGAGGTTCTTTATTTGTTTCAACTTTAGGTTTCTCGTTTTTATTTCTTTGTTTGGTTTAGCATTTTTCCCTTGTTCTTAATAGTGCCTGGCCCTCACTTGCACTCTAACTTTTGGGATACTCACCGCTGTTGGGCGGGTCCGCTTCCCGGCGTAATTCCTCCTGGTAGCGCCATCTTGGATGTATATGGTGCCGCTTTTTGGCGCTAGAAGGTAGGCTTCACGCTCTAGTCGTCAGAAGGACGCTAGGCGTGTACATAAGTCAGGAAAATTGCCTGCTCCTCCTTGCTAGCTGATAATCGACCTGTGCATGCGCTCTGTGCGCTTCAGGACCAGAGCTGCTGCTCGTTTTTAAACTCACCTCGTTTTTATTTCTTTGTTTGGTTTAGCATTTTTCCCTTGTTCTTAATAGTGCCTGGCCCTCACTTGCACTCTAACTTTTGGGATACTCACCGCTGTTGGGCGGGTCCGCTTCCCGGCGTAATTCCTCCTGGTAGCGCCATCTTGGATGTATATGGTGCCGCTTTTTGGCGCTAGAAGGTAGGCTTCACGCTCTAGTCGTCAGAAGGACGCTAGGCGTGTACATAAGTGAGTCATGCAGACGCGCAGCGGTTACGCGCAGCGGGGACGCCTGATTGACGCCGGAGTTACGCCTGAGTTCAGCCCGTCTGCGCCCGTCCGCGCTGAGGACGGGCTGCAGGACGGGCTGGATCCCGCGACGTCTGACTTATCCGCTTTGTCCGTTAGCGAGGTACTGTCTCGTGACTTGGCGTCTCTTAGACCCCCGGTGAGCCTCTGCCACCATCGGCTCCCTCCGGAGGTCCTACGTCTGGCGAGGTCTTGCCCTTCGTGTAAAACGTCTTTTAATTTCTCTTTACAGGCTGCCAGGAAGCCAGCTCTCCCTCCCCCTGGCCTGCCCATTTTTCAACCCAAGCAGGGTTTTTTAATTAATGCGCGGTCTCTGATTAAACATAACATTGACTTTCATGATTTTGTAAACATTAGACAACCTGACTGGGTTTTTATTACTGAGACTTGGGCCTCTGAGACTTCTGGCCACGACCTCCTTTTAGCCATTCCAGAAGGCTATGCCTTACAGAGGCTGGATAGAGTACGACGCAGAGGAGGTGGACTGGCCATTCTTTTTAAGTCCACACTCTCCTGCACCATAAAATCTCTATCGACTCCGACAGACTCATTTGAGGCCTTATATTTTTGTATTGTGAATGCCCCCTCGAGCTCCTTCACTGGAATTCTTCTATATAGACACCCAGGATCTAGAGCTAACTTTTGCTCGGAGCTTTTCAGGATCTTGGAACCATATTTTGGTAGATCTCTCTTTACCATCCTAGGTGACACGAACTTTCATCTAGAGGATTTGGCATCTAAGGACACATCCTCCCTAGTCAACTCCTTGGAAGCTTGTGACTTTTTCCAAAGAGTGATGCACCCAACCCACAAGGCTGGCCACATCCTTGATGGGATATTTTCTAATGATCAAAGATTAACTGTCGGCGTTCCTTTGCCGATAGTCTGGTCTGATCATTTAGCCATTCCATTGTCCCTGGACATGCCCCGTTCTGAGGTCAAGGTAGGGACTATCAAGAAATGCCTCAAAAGAAGCTTTAAGAATTTTACGAATGAGGCCTTGGCCCCCTTTATTCGTAGCACGAATATCACATCCCAGCGGATGGTAGATGAGACGGCTCTAGAACTCGCTGACTCTATTACTAAAGCAGTCGATGAGTTAGCGCCCGCCTCACTCAAACACGTGGCACGACATAAGCCGACAGCTCCATGGTTCACGGAAGAATTGAGACTCCTTAGGCAAAAATGCAGAAGGAAGGAGCGATGTTGGCGCAAGTCTTGGGATCCCAGAGATCGAGAAGTCTATAAGGACCTGTTACGAGTCTACAAAAATAGGGTCATTAAGGAGAAACAGGATTATTTTACCAACTTAACCTGTTCCCTCACGTCCTCTAAAGAGCTTTTTAAGATCGTTGACTCCTTATGTACACTCCAGGTACCTGACCCTGTGGTTGCTTCACAGGAGCTATGTAATAACATCTCAGATTTCTTCTTTAATAAAATTGATGACATCTATGTGGCTCTTCAATCACAGAGGAACACTCTTAGTGAAGAAGACCTCTCCCGAGTCAAACAGCTGGAATCCTGGGATGCGACTTCTCCCCAAGTCTTGAACCAATTTCCCCTGCTCTCATTGGAGGGTCTTAACCTCCTGTTAGACAAAACGAAATCTGCTTCTCCCTTGGACCCGGTTCCTTTGAGAATACTAAAGGACTGTAGGGACATTATTCTTCCTCCAATGTTGGAAATTATGAATGGAGCTCTGGAGCAAGGTATCTTCCCGGTGGCATGGAAGAGGGCCATTGTAAAACCACTCATTAAAAAGCCCACCCTTGACCCTGGTCTATTGAAGAACTTTAGGCCTATATCTCTTTTGCCGGCCTCTGCTAAGATGTTGGAGGCCCATCTGAATTGTCATCTTTCCAACTTCCTGGATGTATCAGGATTTTTGGATGGGTCCCAACATGGCTTTAGAAAGCTACATAGCACTGAGTCTGCACTGACGAAGGTCGCAGATAACATCCGTCGGAAAGTCGATCTTGGACAGACGACCGTGCTAGTGCTGCTGGATCTTACAGCAGCATTTGATACCCTGTCTCCCGGTACTTTAACATCTAGGTTAAGGGAGGCAGGGGTAGCAGGACCGGCCCTGAGTCTCCTGAACTCCTTTCTACATCAGCGAGAGCAACGAGTGATGCTTGGGGAGCACCTCTCCCCTGTCAAGTCGTTGCAATGTGGGGTGCCACAAGGGTCGGCATTGAGTCCGACCCTGTTCAATATCTACGTGGCCCCCCTTGCAAGACTTGTAAGATCTCAGGGGATGGAGGTCGTGTCGTACGCCGACGACACGCAGATTATGGTGTCCCTGACTCACTCCGTGAATGTCACCGCGTCCAACTTTAAGTCCTGTATGCAACTGGTTGCAGACTGGATGATTTTCAACTCATTAAAGTTGAACGGTGACAAAACGGAGGTCCTGGTCTTCGGCAAAGACCAGGAAATGTGGTCAGGTGAGTGGTGGCCTTCATCCTTAGGCATCTGCCCCACACCCACACAATCTGCTAGGAACCTAGGCGTCATTTTTGACACCCGGCTCTCCATGGAACTGCAGGTGAATAGGACAGTGGCCACCTGTTGGGGCGTCATCAGGATTCTGAAAAGAATCGCGTACTATCTCTCCCCACAGGCACGAAAACAGGTTGTGATCGCCCTTGTTGGCTCAAGGCTGGATTACTGTAATTCACTCTATGCCGGGGCCAACAAGGGCCTTCTTCAACGCCTGCAGGTTGTGCAAAATGTCGCGGCGCGCTTCGTTTTGGCCCTGCCGTGGATGTCCTCTGCGACCTCGGCAAGGAAGAGTCTTCATTGGTTGCCTATCCCTTTCAGAGTCTCTTTTAAACTTCTCTGTCTTACTTATAGCGCCCTGAGGGCAGGCCCGACTGATGCCTTGGGTTCTTTGCTCTCTAGGTATGTTCCAACCAGATGTCTTCGCTCGTTAGAGCTTAATCAACTGGTAGTCCCACGCGCTAAGATGGCAAGATGGGGGAACAAGGCCTTTTCCATCCTTGCACCTCAACTTTGGAACACTCTTCCCTTGGAGATCAAACTACAGCCCTCACTTGATCTTTTCAAGAAAGCTCTGAAAACTTGGTGTTTTTCCAAAGCCTATTAGTGAGCTCGTGTCTCTGTCTGCCCGCAGCTAATTTTTTGAGTTAGGCGCCTTGACGCCCAGTGGGCATAGTAGCGCGTGAATAAATCATATTTCATTTCATTTCATTGTTTTATTGCCCAATTCAGCCTTCAGAAAGCTTATTTGATCAATCCAAACACCAAGCGAAACATGTGTCAGCTTAAAGATTTTAAGAAGGTAGACTGCAGTAAAATGAACAAATAATATAATACTGAAGTGACTTATTGCTGCAAAAGTGTTCATTCTAGAAATGTGTTATTTTCGACCTGAGAAAACTACCCATCTGGGTCTGAGGTTCCCACCAAGTGCAGTCAATAGCACATTATGTTCTCTTATTAAGTTCTGAGTATCATAACTTAACAGGAATAAGTGACTTGTTTGGGGACTTCTTTGTGTAGGAAAAAAGTCTCAGTTCAATCATCAAACATGCAGGTTTATGTGATATACAGCTTTTCATACTCACATACTATCTCAGCAGTCAAACAATACATGTTATGCATAATTCTACAGTTTTGCCAAAGTACAAAGGACACTAGAGGATGGGAAACTGAGATGTGCTGTCTTTGTGTTTCAGGATTCAGCATTAGATCGTGTGCTAACAAGGATGCCTGCGACTACGGAGTTCTCAGCCTGGCGAAAAATAAAGGATTTCGTTTCGATTTAAGGTGTATTCCTGCCAATAAAGTTTAAAATGGCCCTAGAAGTCAACAATCCATCCTTTTCTCAGCCTTCTTAATCAGATCACTGTGGCCACTGGAACCATCTGATGCCGTGGGTCAAATGGATGTACATTGTAAAGACAATATGCTGTTTATCAGCCAATCCCACTTCCATTGGGCCAGCTTTGTCTGCATGTTGGTTTCCACCTGTAGGCACCTTGAAGCCTTGAGCATTTATTATATGTACGTATATATGGATTGAGTGATGTGGATGGAAGAGTTTGAAAGTACAGAGCGGGCAGAAAAAGAGGAGATGGAATTTTTGGAGCAAGGAGACAGCCCAGAGTGGTGAACTTTGAAGAGCCATAAAGAAGACAGCCACCATGAGCATTATAGTGAACATGTGTATGATTAGTCAAAACCTAAGCATACGTTATTTTAGTATTGTAAACATTTGTGATGTACTTGGTCCCAGAGGTCTCAGTGGGAGCCGCTGGGTGCACGGGGCAGGTTTGACCAATGAACCTGACTTCAAAGGGGTTTAACTTCCTACTGACATTGTATCTGAGACAAATGAGAATTTGAAAGAGGGATACAAAGGCTGAACGTTTAAACCTTGAAATATGCTGCAGGCTGCATGGCTAGCTATCTGCATCCCTTTCTTCCCAGTATCATCTCAAACTTGAGCACTCCTTCCCAGGACTGGCACCAAAAAGGCTCACTCCCCTCTGAGAGAGGACTCTGAAAAGTGCAGATGATCAAACTCTGTAGCTGATCATCCCGATGTTCGGTTCCACCTCTGGCCAATGTCCCCTACAACAATTTTCCATTGTTCCATTGTTCAAGTCTTTATTTCGATTTTTGGAGAAAAAAATCATGAAAGACAACAAGATTAAAATACAATACATATCAGCATTTTTCAAAGATAAAAAAGAAAATCCAGCATTATAAACTATAAAAACAATTTACGTAAAAAACAGGAGAGCAAAAAAAATAATTCTACTGTAATAGTTTCAACTTCCTGGCTCTTATCATCCAAGCCCACCCCAGAAATGTTGCCACAGCTATTACTATGGCATGTTCCGTTTCTGTCCTGAGCACCCTAAGAGCTGTGGAGGCTACCTTAAAACCCAGGTTTTTACATGTTGGGACTAGCCATTTCAGACGTGGTTGCCTGTAGGATGGACAAACAAAAAAGAAATGCACAGTTGTTTCCCTCACGTCTAGACAAAACGGACATAGGCCATCGCAGTCCCGTTTCCAGCTAAGCATAAAGGACCCTAGTGGTAGGGACCCCACCCTGAATTGGTGGTATAATTTTCTTTCGAGGGTGCTCCTAATGATGTCCCAATATGGCTCTAAAAACAAAGACAACGTGAACTCCAAGAATCCATTTGTTATGGTACTATTGCTCTGGGATAGTCGCTGCTGATCGATATAAGACCAATATGCTTCTTTTAATAGCTTCTTGGAGGTGAGACCACTGAAGACGGAGAGTCCCACAGGTTCCTCATCCCCATTGCTATTAGTGTGGACTTGAGTTCCCTAAGCCACTGGATTGTGTCAGAGGTATTTATTGGCTTGACTTCGCTCAAAGCCTGGACGTACTGAGCCAACTCGGGAGTCATCCACAGCCGGCGCCAATAGGCTATAGGGTGAAACCGAGCCTGATCTCGAATATTCCTGCTTCCCGTGTCCAAATACAAAGGGAGCAGTGGAGTGGATTTAGGGAGTCCTGAGAGAGCTCTAAGAAAGTTCTTTTGTGCTACGGCAAGGGGTGTTAAGTCACTGAAGCACCATAACTTCGCACCATACAGGATCGAGGCCCCCACCTTATTGTTATAAATTTGCAGCGCTGGAGCAATGGGCTTAGATTTAGATTGCTTGTGCTCTCTAAGCAGGACGCCCACTAACTGTGAGTGCTTTAGGTTCATTATATCAATATGAGGTTTCCAGGAAAACTTTTTATCTATAGTTAAACCTAGGTATAAATGCATCAATTCGATCCAGGGGAGCCTGTTCTAAGCTAACCCTCCCCCTCACTATTTTGGTCTTGTGAAAGACCATACATTTTGTCTTTGTCACATTTATAACTAGATCCTGGTCACGACAAAAGGCCTCAAAACAGTTGAGTGCGTACTGCAGCCCCTTTTGTGTTCGCGATAACAACAAAGAGTCGTCGGCGAACATCAGTAGGGGGGTATGGAGACCCGCAATTCTTGGTGCGTCTGTTTGTTGTCTATCAAAGTAGTGTGTAACCACATTGATAATCAAAGAAAAAACGGTAGGGGCCAGGACACACCCCTGCCTGACTCCCTTTCCAACCTTAAACTTGCTCGTCACATTCCCCTGCTTCCCCCATCGTACTTGGGCATAGTTTTCGTGGTGGAGCTTGACAATAATATTCAAAAGTGCTGGAGATAGCCCCATTGAGCGGAGAGCCTGCCATAGTTTGGCACGCGGAACCAAATCGAAAGCTGTCTTTAGATCGATAAAAGCAGCGTATAACGATCCCCCGCCCAGAGTTACTATCTTCCAGTGAATAGCCACAAATCGAGAGGCCTGATCGAAAGTACTAGTGTGGGAGCGAAAACCGGCCTGTAGAGATGTTAAAATTTATTTTTCCACAATACAATTTTGGAGTCTACCCAGGACCAGTCTAGCTACCACTTTCTGAATACTATCTATCAAGCTCATGGGCCTGTAGTTGTTCGGGAGGGAGCGGTCCTCCTTTTTGAATATAGGGATAGTCTCCGCTCTTGCCCATGTTCTTGGCAATGACGCTCCACTTGCCACAGCATTAGCCAGGAATAAAATATATCGGTAAACATTGTTTACAACGCGGTGTTTACACCTAAGTGCCTTTACAACGATGCCATTACAACGCAAGTCGTTACTACGACTTGCGCTGGATGGCGCTATTGGACAAGGAATGTTGTAATTTTATATTCCAACACCTTCCCTACTGTTACGTGGACTGGTGTTGGAATATAAAATTATAATATTCCACAATCCGCGCCCTCCAACGCAAGTCGTTGTAACGACTTGCGTTGTAATGCCCGCGTTGTCAAGTACCGCGATTTAAAAGATCGCGTTCTATTGACATACATCCAAATATATGAAGCCCAGGTTTCGGGGTCTGATAAAAATAGATCCGCCGGGACACAATCTGGACCCGGCGCTTTTCCACTAGGAATGAGTTTCAAGATTCTTAAGACCTCTGCTTTTAGTAAAAAGGACACCAGGTTCTTGAGTTAAGTCCGTGGGAGCTAAGGGGTCACTGGGGGGTCCCCTAAATTGTGCTTCAAAATATGAAACCCAAGCTTCAGGGAAGACATTATTTTCAGGGGTATTGGAGATGTCGCCCCTTCCCAGTTTGAGAGTGTGCCAAAATCTCATCATATCCCTATCCTTACTAGCCTCCAGTATATCCAACCAATATTTCTCCTCCCAAGCACTGCGGGCTATCTTTTGCTGCTCTCGATATGATCGACGAGCTAGTCTGGTGGCAAGCCCATCACAAGATTTAATGGCCGTAGCCAAAGTCTTGAATGACTTCCTGCATGAGCCATTATACCAGAAGGCTCTACTGGATTGGGGTCCCTTCCTCTCTAACTGTGGTTTTGTGAAATACAATTTGAGGTCTCCAAACAATGTTTTGTGCATCCCAACTATCCTGTTATTAATGGACTCCTGGGAGTCACAGGCTTGGGGAGAAAGAAGGGCGGCATTGATGAGAGCTTTGATTTGGTCCCTTGCCTCTTCATTTTCAATAGCATATTGCCACAGAACTCTTCTCATATTATTAGTGAGAGCTAGCTCGCCTGAACTAGTGTTGCTGGACCATTGGGGGAGTGATGTAACCAGGGATAGGGATTTAATACTCATAACTAATGGATCAGGGTCGCTTTCACATCTCGGAAGAATCACCATGTCCATCAGCAATGGCCAAAGAGGCATACTCAGAATAAAATAGTCAATGCGACTACTTCTAGGGCCCGAGCTGAAAGTGCTCCCAGCCATCCTGTCTGATATAATTCTCCCATTTGCAGCCCTGAAGCCCTTAGCAAGGAAAAGACCCTTAAGATGCAGGGCTGCGTCAGTCCATCTCTTTATAGGCGGGATTGAGAGCTGGGGAAGGTCCCACTTGGCATCCTCCTCACTTCCTAAATCCATATCTTCCCCATCTAAGGGCTCAAAAGTGCATCTAAAATCTCCTGCTAGGATGACATTAGTTAAAATAATTAGGGTATCTAAAAAACATTCTAGGTCCGTCATTGCTGGCGAGATTTTGCCTCCCGGGACCCCTCTACATTAATCAAAAGAAGGTCCGGCATTCCCTTTTTTTTCAGCTTCAGAATCTAGATGTCTGGACTTTCGAGGATAACTTCCTGGGCTGTCCATCCCCCCCTCTTGCTTGATCCAAACAGTCAAACCTCCTGATGGCCTGCCCCTTCCCCCAGGTATCGCTTGTTTTGAAAAATGTAAATATCCCGGGAAGAAAAGGGGCATAGTAGCCCAAGTCTCTTGAAAGAGCAGAATATCGTACATCGTTACAAATTCTGCAAAGTCAGCCGAGCCAATTCTTGATGAAAGGCCCGCAATATTCCACGAAATCATGGAAGAGTTTTAGAGGCTCGCTATCTGCTGGGAGGGCAGGGGTGTCCGTTTGGGCCCCAATATATCTTCTCTCCCTAATGACCTGCCCTGGAACCCAGTGTAATTATCTAAAACTGGAGAAACTAGCATAGGGTCAAAGGGACTCATACCAAAATTCTCTGTTGTGAAAACAACCTCCTTTGAAATTGGTGGATTCGAGAAATCTTGCTGGTACCTCAACTGAAAGCCCCATTTTGTACTATCCTCGTGACTAGTAGCCACATTCAATATGGAGTGTGAAGATGGAAGAAGTATAGCCCGGGGTGCATTAAGAAGACATCCCTTTTCCCGTAAAGGGTTCTTGTGTGGAGCACAGATGCTCCCCAGCCAATCAAGCTCCTCTAATGACATCAGAGGGTCAAATCTATTCCTCAGACATAGTGTACCTTGGTTTCCAGGGAAAGCGGCTAACGTTGGATGGCTGAGCCCCATCCCAGCATTGGGGCTAACAATTCTCCCTTGATGTTCAGGAACTCCACCGTAACTCGGTTTTCCCATCTGACAAAAGAAGCCCAGGGCCAAAAGCCTGATGCTGCTCGTCTGATTTAAGGACCCCCATCTTAGTATGTGATCAACTACTCTGTGGCCCCTAAAGTTTACTATCAAACAGTCACCAATTATATCCTTTTGCCTATTCCCCAACCAACTCACCCTTCGAACAAACAAGATTTCCCCCTGTTCATTTCCTGAAAGCGGTCTGTTCCTGTTCAGCCAGGACGTTATTTTATTCTTTAATTCGACAAATGATTCTGTACGGTCTGGCGTCAACTCTGGTACCCCCGTTAATATGACAACATAAGGGGAAGCCTCAGGAGGTAAATTAATGCAAGGTAAATGGTTGTTTTTCACCTTGGGTAGCAGCCCCCTGGGCTGGCCCAGCAGCGGGAGTTCTGGAGTAGGCCGCTTGTGGGTTGTACCTGGCGGAATAATTGTTAATGGATCAGTAGTTGCCTCATCAATACTCGAAGGGTTTCTGTTGGGGTTGCTACTTGTTTGTACATGTGGGGATATAAAAGGCAATGTTGACCCTGTTATAGAACTTGCTTGAACAGCTAGGTGTCTGCTAGGTTGGGCTGGGGGCAAATTCACAGGGATGGCCTCAAGACTGTTAGAATTAGCTGCTACAGGTGTAGGCATTGCGCCACCCATGCCCCCCCCCCGCTGTTTAAAATAAAGTAACCACTTTATCCAACCGGCTCACAATCAATTTCATCTGTGAGTTAATAAGCTGCTCGAAATGGGATTGCAGATTAGTAATTAATTAGGACACACAAATAGGGGGTGTTAGTGGTCTCGCCACATACTCCATATTTGCATCAACTCCCACACACGTTGCTTTGGTCGAGACAGGATTACTTTTACCCTTCTTACGCTTGTATTTCCTAAGGCTAGCCCCCTTTTTCTTTACAGATGGTGTCTTTCCTTCAGCTTTGGATTTTCCAAAGTCTTCTTTATTCATCATCTGAGTACAGGGAATCTCCGCGATTGGTGACACTGATAAATCGTATGGACTGTTGGGGGTAACATGGGGGAGAGGTGTGGCGCCGCGGCCAGGGTGACTGACGTTGGAATCTGGGGATCACGGTTCGATCCCCACTGCCTGCGCCAGATTAGCCCAGCACCATGTGACTCTGGGCAATAGCTTGCTTAATCTTCCCGATGGCCCCCAGCGCCTAGAGACCCTTGCGGGTGATTGTTCGCGCTTTACAAATGTGGATTATTATTATTATTATTATTAACATGGGCCTCGGGGTCTTGGGACATGGGAGTAAATTTAATTTGCGAAGTAAGCGATAAGCGTCTTTCGGTACGCTCAATTTCGCTAGACACCTCGCCTATAGCTTTTCGGAGCATTCTATCGATTGTAGTGGGCTGTATAGATGTAGAGGGGAGGGTACCGTTTTGCTTGGTCACAGATCGAGGATTTTGGGAGGTGATATGACCCAATTTAGATGACCTTGTTTGCACAGTGCTAGCCAATTGTGTTTAGTGTATTCGAGTGGAGTAGCTAAGATGTAATCACTACCAAGCAGCAGCAAAAAAACACCGTAACACACTCTGGTTAGCAGATCAGAACCACCCCAAAACTGATCTATATACCAAACAGCCCATCTCTACCCCTCTGTTCGAACCAAAAAAGAAGCTTGGGGATTGTGGCCCAGTCCAGTCACTCACAGTCACGGTCTTCACTCATTATCTCACCGACCACGAGTCGATGGCAAAAGGACCACCTAGCACTGTGTTTACCAGAAGCAGTTCTCAGAGGGGAGGCCTAGCCCTGCCTCTTCCTGCCCCTGACGGCCACAGACGGCCCTCCCTTTGTACAGGCTTCGTCCGCGCGCGCGTCCTGCGTTGCGGGAGGAGACCGCACTTTCTCTTGTAGTGCCTCCAGGCGCTCCTCTGATTGCTGGCAGCTGGTGACGGGCGCAGAGGACACTGGATGTTGTGGTCCTCCGGGACCGTACCAGTACGGAAAAAGCAGCGTCAAGGGACCCACGCTGCGGGAGACCACACTCCCTCTTGTAGCGCTTCCAGGCGCTCCTCTGATTGCTGGCAGCTGGCGACGGGCGCAGAGGACAGTGAATGTTGTGGTTCTCCGAGACCGGACCAGAACAGGAAAAGCAGCGTCAAGGGACCCAATTTTCCACACTTGTGCAACACAGAATGCATTTATATTTGTGGGACTTTCCTGTGTGTTCCCATATACATCCTGCTCTGCCACATCTCGCTTTGTGGGTGGTAACAAGTAAACACAGGTAAAGTGGCCTAGGCAAACCAATCTGTCACTAAATTGACCTTGATACTTTTCATAATTTTGCCCCTGGCTACTGTGGTGATGGCAGCGCAAAACATTTTTGGTTTGGAAATTGGACCTAGCTTTCTTACGTATCTTTGAGCCTTCATGACTGTTTATAATGTTCATCTTTTGTGTGGTATTCCCCTAGATTTTTTGCCTTCTTTTGCGTTATTCAAATCAAATTTCAAAGCTTTATTCGACAGCAAGTCATAAAAGCAATTTTTACATCCTACACTACACAATAAATACTACAACAATATTAAAATCGTTAAACTCATTAAACATTGTGCTGTCATATTACAGTTTTAGAAACAAATTATACATGCTAATTAAAATGGTTCAATAAAACCTGTAAGATTAAAACTAATCTATAATAAACGGTGTCAGTTAATTCATCGATTGGTGGCTAGCTGTTGTAAAGTGCGGGTGCGTATGCTCCATGACCAACCTAAAAAATTTGCGACAGCAGTCGCCAGGGAAGGTGTACAGTCCGATTCCAGCAATCTTAGCGCCTCTATACACCTGTGTGTACCTAGATTTAGGCACACTGGTTTTATCCATTTTCGTCGTGTGCTAACATAAAGGGGGCTAACAAACAGTATATGAGCAATGTTCTCTATCAAATCTTTACAAAGGGGACATTTATCGTCCTGAGTAACTGACCATTTGCGGGTAAACGCCTTTGTGGGAAGCGTCCCAATTCTAAATTGGAAATACAATTTCCTATCAAATGGCCTTTCAATAATGTCCCAATATGGCTCACAAAATGGTACAGGTTTAATATCCAAGAACCGTCCTGTTAAATTTATGTTAGAACCAATGCTATAAGCAGACGACCATACCATTTTCCAATACATATTTTTTAGTATAGCCTTTGGTGGAAAGCTTTCAACATTGGGAGAATTCCACAGATGGTCTAGTTCCAGCTTAGTAAGCAACCCTCTTATTTCCTTTAGCCACGGGATCGAATGGAAGCGATCTGCCCTAATGATGTCCTTTAGGGCAGTGGCATAGTGCCCAAGTTCAGGAGTAGTCATGATGCGTCTCCAGTATAAAAGGGGTCGCAACCGTGCCAAGTCCTCAATGTTTTTCCTGCCAAGGTCATATGCCAGTGCTACGGTTGGAGTACTTTGGGGAACCCCAATCAGACGGCGAAAAAACCTATTTTCCGCCAATGTTAGTTGTTTCAAGTTGGAGAAACCCCAAAGTTCTGAACCGTATAAAGAGGCACTGACCACCTTCATATTATACATTTCTAGGGCAGGGGTGATAGGTTTAGTCAATGAGGCTTTATATTTATGGGCCACTACATCCGCCAGTTGGTGGAATTTTAAGACAGCCATGTCAATGTGGTTTTTCCAGCTCATGTTACATTGAAGGGTTATACCTAAATACGTGAAAGCCTCAACCTGCTCTAAGGGAATACCGTTAAAATTAATTGATCCCTTAAAAGTATTCCGCTGATTCAGACACATGAACTTGGATTTGGATGTATTTATCTCAAGTCCACGTGTTTGGCAGAACTCACCGAAGGCGTTAACTGCTTTCTGGAGCCCACTCGGTGTGCGAGAAACTATGAGCGTGTCGTCCGCAAACATGAGAACAGGCACGCGTGCACCTGCTAAAACAGGTGCGTCGGTGGGAGAACGGCTTAGATGTCCTACAATGCCATTGATGTAAATAGAAAACAGTGTCGGTGCCAAAACACACCCCTGCCGAACCCCACGTTCGACAGGGAATGTGTCAGTCACCTCACCTTGGGCCCCCCACCTAATTCTAGCATAATTGTTCTCATGTAAGCGGACGAGTAGTGTCAGTAGTTCCGGGGCCATCCCAGCTTTGGCAAGCACCCTCCAAAGCTTAGAACGAGGAACTAAATCAAAAGCTGATTTTAAATCTACAAAAACAGCGTAGAGAGTTCCATTGGTTAGCATCACGTTCCTCCAGTAGAGAGCTATGAAAAAGAAGACCTGATCAACTGAACTTGTGCAAGAACAAAACCCAGCTTGATAGGGGGATAAAATATCATTTTCTTCGATCCAAGTTTGCAGTTTGTTTTGCACTAATCGACCTATTAACTTTTGAGCAGAGTCTATAAGACTGATAGGTCGATAATTACTAGGTAATGATTTATTTCCCTTCTTAAAAACTGGAATTATTTCTGCACCCTTCCATGAGGCCGGTATTGGTGCACCCCTGGCCACTGAATTACCTAGCCACTCAAAGTGCTGATACCAAGATGGACGATCGCTTAAGAACACATTAGCAGGTATGGCATCCATTCCTGGTGCACGGCCCCCTATCACGCAGTCTAGCGCTATACTGACATCTTTTAAGGTGAATAACTGGCGTTGATAAAAAAACTGTAGGGGGTAAGGTATACTCTCCTTCAGCTAAATCACGAGCGTATTGTGGCTTGAAGAACTCGACCCATTGATTTTTTGCTACATTATTTTGCGGGGGTTGTGCCACCCCTCCTCGGTCCCACTTGACCAAGGCCCAGAATTGGCTTTGGTTCTTAGTATCGCAGGCGGATTTAAATTCACGCCAGTGGGCCTCGTCCCACTTTTTCCTAGCCTCTTTTTGTACCTTCCTATATATATATCCCTCGCTTTTCTCACACCTAAAATGTTCTTATTTCTAAGTTCGGTGCTGAGATTCTGGCGGGCCACTCTACAGGACTTATCATACCATCCTATTTTGGGCAGCTGAATGTGGACATTTTCTGGTTTCGTCGGCTTCTTAAAAAACTCCTGGAGCTTGGTAAAAAAATTCATATGTGCATCAAGCATGATTTCAGGGAAATTTTGATTTGTAACATATGGATTTATCTTACCCACTTCTTCAACCACCACTTTTTTGAGCTCCTCCAACCTCTCTGTGTTCTCAAATAATCTACACCATTTTATATGGCGCTGATTATTCGCGACTACAATATCTAATGTGATTTTACCACCCCCCTGATTTGGTTCTCTTAACCCCATATTTGCTTTAAAAACCATACAAAGAGGGCTATGGTCACTCTCCATTCGGTTTTTAACAGCCATGTCAATCAGCCTATGCCATTCTCTAATATCCACTAGGAAGTAATCTATTCGACTGGAGGACCTACCATTATCAAACATTTTGTTCCCCCGTCGATCTGAAGGGGTACGTCCGTTTGCTGCTCTGAGTCCTCTTGCTAGACATAAGGCCTTCAGTTGGATGGCCGCCGCTGACCACCTTCTAACTACGGGTAGTTCTAACTGGGGGACACCCCACTTGCTGTCCTCCTCTTCTGTTAGGGTTTGGTCTTCGAGGCCAAGCGGTTCGAATGTGGTATTAACATCACCCCCAACAATAAAAGACAGCTGCGTTGGGAGAGCTTCGAGCTCAAGGTCAAGAGCGGTGATTACTTCTGATGTTTGACCACCCGCTACTCCCCTGGCATAGATGTTAAATATGGCCACCCCCTGTCCATTAGCCCATGTAAGGTTAACTGACAAGATGTCATCTAGCGGAGAACTCCTTTGCTGGATTCTACAGCATAATGTTTGGCCTACCCAAATTATCAGGCCCCCTGAGGGACGACCCTTAGGATTTTTTGTAGCTGGGATTTGGAAATTAAGGTACCCAAGATGATGTATTGGGATCACTGACCATGTTTCCTGGAACAGTAGAATATCAAATTGGTCTATAAATTTGCACCATTCTGGAGATGACAGCTTATTGGTGATTCCAGCAATATTCCAGGAAAGAAAAGACAACCCTGTCTCAACAACTTCATCTGCTACTAGACCTAGCGGAGCCTGGGATCTAGATATACCTTGGGTTACATCCACCAACCCTGTTTCTGGTTCTATATTAGTGTGATGGTAACCTGAGGGTTCATGTGGAGATGCAACTGGACCAGGAGCAAAACATAATACTGACATAGAGGGGACAGACTGTGGCTCGGAGTGTTTATTCTCATTTCTATTACTTAGAATAGTTACATCATCTACCCTTTTCCCTGAGGTTAAGGAAAACGTTTGTGAGACCAATCCCCGTCTCTGTAGGAATAACTATATTCTTTGGCTCAACTGGTTCATTAGACACTACGTTGTCAGCCATCTCAAGTCAATCACATTCGTTCAAATCTGACAGTGCCCCAAATCTGTTTTCAAGACTAATTCCCCATTCACTAGATTGGGGACCCCAGCACCACTTGTTTGACACCGGGTTCCATTTCGTCTTTAATATACTCGAATTCCCTGTGTTACCTCTATTGTAGAAAAAATCTAAGGTTAATGGGATGATGTCTGTACTCCTGCGTTGTGGAGGAAATACGTTTCTCAAAACATCAGGGAGTACTTCTGGGCTTTGAAAATGCAAAACTACACAATCACCTTTACATTTTTTCACACCATTCCCTATCCAATCCACCCTTCTTGCCATGGTAATTTCATCAGCTAACTGCTGTTTACCCCATGGGGATATCATCATGTTGTTGGATAGCCAGTGAAATGCTTTACTGATCAAGGAAGGTGTAGATTCCACTTGGCCCGGCTTTATAGAAGGCACATTAGCCAAGACCAGGACTAGGGGGGAGGCCTCTACAATCAGTTGAACAGGGCCTTTCTCAAAGCCCATCCCAATGGTTTTTAGTGGTGGAACTTCGTTGGTTGTTGCCTGGACGTCGTTGGGTACTGGGTGCTGGGTCGGATGGGGATTTGACGCCACATTATCCCTACCCTCTATCCCGGCCCCTGGGATATTCACTATAGGTTCAGGTTTATTTAAGGCTGGAGTTGGTGTATTACCCACCTCCTCCACGGACTTATTTATTAGTCCCCCTAACCTAAGTACCTCTGCTGTTAACTGGTCAATTTTGGCTACCAGCGGTTTAACAATGCATTTGATCTTAGAATCAATCATGCTCGCTAGTTTTTTAATTTGATCATCCTCCAATATCACCTTCCCCCCGTGCTCCCCTAATGTCTCGTTTGTGGCCATGGTTTTAGGTGGAGAGGCAATCCTTTTCCTTATAGAGCGTAACCCTCCATGTTTGTTCGGGCCCTTTCTACATGCTCTAACTGCTCTCGTTACTGGCATGGACACAGGGGAGGGGGAATTATCCACAGTCATGTTAGACTGGTCTAAGGAGTCATTGTCTAGATTAACGGCAGTAGGAATGGTTTGGTCGAAGTTGTCAACAGGGGGAAACACAATATCTGGTGAATCACTACAGTGAACCTGTATCGGGACTTCTACCAAATTAGATTCTGGCGAAGAGCTCTGTGTTGGAATATTGGGTGTAGAACTTAAGCCCAATGAAATCCTTCTTGTGCTGTTGATTTTACTCACTACCTGCACTAGGTAGTTGTCCATAGTTTTAGAAACGGAAGAAGACTTTTGTTTGGACATATTTCACACAGTAAGATGGTTACACACTTACGCCAGAAACTCAAGAGCAAACAGATATTAGCAATTGACAATTTACAGGCAGCACAAACAATCCACAAAGATGTTAACAGCAGTAGATCTTACGATGAGGATACCACAGTAGACCCACGACGACAACGGGTAAGGATCCTAGCCCAGTCCAGTCACGGTCACGGTCAGTCTCGGACTGTCTCAGACTGTCCGCCCTTTGTCCGGGCTTCGTCCGGGCGCTCCCGCGACGCGGGGCTTGGCTTCAATTTGAAGCGCCTCCTGGCGCGTAGTGGTGGGCGGCGGCGGCTTCCTGCCGCAGGTGTGTCTGGACCTGGTGGTCCCCTCCCGTACTGTGGCCGTGCAGCTGACTCGAGGCAAACGGCGGCAGGGGGAGACCACGGGGCTAACAATGCAGGAGCTGGAGCTTGACGCAGGACAACTATAGCCCTGAAGAGATCTGCTACGTGTCCAAAAGAGGTGAGGCAAAAGAAACACTTTATTCATTTTTGCTGGGCATTTGACTGTGCACACCTCACTACTGCTAACCACTCGCAAAGTGCCTGTGACCTCCTCTCTAAAAATGTCAGAATGGATATACCACTAGGCCTCATATTTAATTTATTTTTAAGTCCCTAGTAGATATCACCTCATGTATCCAGTTTCGCACAATGACTTTGCCCCAAGAGGGATGAGACATGCTGTTGTGGGTCCACGGCCTTCTTTACTGTGATGTAACACACACAGACTGTTAGATCATTGTGTGTGATTGGAAAGCAGCATTGTGTTTCTTTCAGGTGGGGAGGTGATAACATTTCAGTCCTAATACACAGTCAGTTTGAAGTTTGGAAGTGTTTGCCCTGCTGAGGTGCAGGGAAAGAAGACTTCTGATTCTGAGTGAACGCCTGCTTCATACTTTGCAGAGAAAGCTTCCAGGGCGTGGCCCCAGAACTTCATCACCAGAATATTGACTGACATAAGTATTGTATCTCCACCAGGCCACGCCCTGAACGCCACTACAAATCATGTGTTTCCCCCGTCCGCGCAGCGGACGGGCGCAGCGGGTGCGCCGTTTGCGTGCCGAAGGCACGCCTAAGGCAAGCCCGTCTGCGCCCGTCCGCGACCGGCCGGGACCAGGGGCCACAGACCCTGTTCGTCCCTCGGCCTATTCATCCGCTCAACTCTCTGCACTTATGGTCCCTAGCCCGCTTCCCCCCCCAATGGTGCAACGCCTCGACACTCTAGGTATTCTCGCGCCCCACCTTCCCTGGCCACCTTCCGCTTCTCACAGCTTCACTTCCTCCCCATCTGCCCCTCCAGTAGTTTCCTCACCCCATCCTCCCCCCTTGCAGCCTCAGCTTGCCTGCTCAACACTCGTTTGGCAGTCAAGCACCAAATTGAACTTTTTAACCTCTTAAGCTCGGATTCTCCTGATTAACTATTCCTTACCGAAACCTGGTTCACCATTGATTCGCTTCCAGACCTCCTGGCTATTCTTCCCGACACCTATTATGCTCTTCGAGCGGACGACCGCCCGGCCGCAAAGACCGGGGGTGGTGTGGCGATGATTCTTCGTTCCACCCTAAAATTCCAGCTTCTCGACCACCCACCCATACCCAATGTGGATTACCTTGTGGCTCGGTCCCTCAATCTTCCAGATCCTCTTGCTCTTGTCCTTATGTACCGCCCCCCTTACCCATGCCCCAATTTGTAGCCTCTTTGCAGGATCTTCTGGCCACCCTTGCGGTCAATAATTCGTCAGTCATCCTACTCGGAGATTTTAATTATTGGCCTGACGATCCAAGGGAAAATTCCACATCGAAAGATTTTTCTGCCACCCTTCAGTCCTTAAATTTCACGTCTCATATCACAGCCCCCACCCACGTCAAGGGTCACATTTTGGACCAAATTTGGTCATTGCGCCGCGAGGTCTCCCCTCCATCTATTTCGCCGTGTATTTGGTCTGTTCATTTCACTATATCCTTTAGTATTTTTTCTGCCTCCTCTGCTAAACCCCCCCTATCTAAGAACGTGTTAGCCCGCAGTTGGAATCAGACGGATCTCATTCTTCTTTCGTCTTCTCTGTCCTCCTCAGCGCCTGACTTAACGGACCTTTCCCTCGAATCTCAAACTAATGCCATCAGCATCTGGCTCGCTTCATCTTGTGATCAGGTCGCCCCTCTTAAGAAAGTTAAATCTATCCGTCCACATGACGCACATAGATGGTTCACGAGTGAGCTCAAAGATCTTAAACTTAATCTCAGGCGCTCGGAACGACACTGGAGGCGAAACTATTGCCCTCTACTCCGCGCTAAATACAAACTCCTGCTCAATAGCTACAAAAAGGCAATCCTTTTGGCCAAAACAAATTACTTCACGGAGAGAGTTGCCCTCTCAGCAAATAAATCTCGCAAAATTTTCTCCCTTGTTCAGCAACTTGCCACCTCCGACCGCACTAGCTCTAGCCCTGTCCCCACTCAATCCCTCTGTGTTGCACTTAACGATTACTTCATTGACAAAATTGCCAATATTAAAGCCAATATCCCTGCAGTCTGTCAACCTCGCCTCATCCCTCCTCTTCCTTTGCCCTCCTCCTCTCTGGACCACTTTCCTCCTATCTCCACTGACAGATTCCTTCACCTGCTTTCTAAAGTCAAGTCCGGTTCTCCGGCTGACTGTGCTCCGGCCCGAATTCTTAAAGCTCTCTTTACTAGCGTCCCTGTTCCCCCTCTTACTTTGCTTAACACTTCCTTGGCTCTCGGCTCTGTACCCGCTTCTTTTAAAACCGCAATAGTTCTTCCTATCATTAAAAAACCTGGTCTGGACCCTTCCCTCCCCACTAATTTCAGGCCCATCTCTCTCCTTCCTTACTTGGGGAAGATATTGGAAAGTCACGTAACATCTTGCCTGTCCTCGTATATCGAGGAAAAGTGCCTTTTGGCCTCCCATCAGGCAGGCTTCCGTCCGGGCCACTCAACGGAGACAGTGATTACTGCTGTTCTGGACGAACTTAAGGGGAAGGCGGACATCAACCTCCCTCAAGCCCTGGTGCTTCTTGATTTGTCAGCTGCGTTTGACACGGTCGACCATGCCATTCTTCTCGACCGTGTCAGCGCAGCGGGCATCAGGGGAACAGCACTCCTCTGGCTAGCGTCCTTCCTTCAAGGCAGGTCACAAGCCGTTCATCTTTCAGGCTTTTCCGCCTCCCCCCGCCCAGTCGTGTGCAGGGTGCCCCAAGGCTCTTCGCTTTCCCCCCTTCTTTTCAATCGCTACATTCACCCTCTCATTCTTTCTCTCCGCGAGCTGGGGGTCTCCGTGTACAACTACGCGGACGACCTCCAGCTCGTCTTTGACCTCTCTACCTCTTCGGATTCCCTTCTTTTTCTCAGCTCCACTTTAGTCTTTATCTCTGAATGGATGAGCACTAACCACCTCAAGCTCAACCCGGATAAGACGGAGCTTGTCCTCACGGGTGGCCCCTCTAATCCTTGGTCCCCAACTCACTGGCCCCTTTCCTTCGGTCCCCCCCCTTCACCGGTTTCCTCTGTTCGTACTTTGGGCATCATGGTCAGCAATGACCTCACCATGCATGCCCAAGTTAGTTCCGTTGTTTCCTCCTGTTTCCTATCCCTCCGTCTTATCCGGAAAGTATCCCGGTATTTCTCCACGGATGCCCTTAAATCCATAGTCATGGCCCTTATCACCTCTCGCCTTGACTATGGGAATGGCCTCTACGTGGGCATACCCACCTTCGAAATGCGACGGTTACAGGCCATTCAAAATCAGGCAGCCCGTCTTATTTTTCACCTTCCCAAATCTTCCCACATCACGCCTGTACTCAAGTCCCTTCATTGGCTCCCTGTGCACTTTAGATCTTTCTTTAAGCTGGCCTGTTTAGCTTTTCGGGCCTATACTCACTTATTGTTTCTTTGATCACTCCCTACACTCCTGCTCGCACTCTCCGCTCTTCATCTCTCTCCCTTCTCCATATCCCCCGTTTCCGTAAATCCAGAACAGGGGGCACCCGTTTCTCGGTTCTTGCCCCCCAGTTCTGGAACAGTCTTCCTCTTTCCATTCGTTCTATTCCCACCTACCTTTCTTTTCGTAAAGCCCTGAAAACGTTTCTTTTTGCCCAGGCCTTCCCTCGTTAGCCCTTTCGGATGCTCTGTAGAGTCACGCACTAGTTCTCAGCGCCAGGAAGCCGCTTGGCCACAGTGCGCTTTAGTTAATTCCTTTTTCATTTCATTTCATTTCATCTTACATGTCATTTACAAATATATTGCTCCATCAGGGTTAAATAAAGACAAGGTACACCCAATGGGGTTTATAGGAGTAAATTCATGTTTTTTCTTTGAGTCAATACTTTTAAAAATTATATTCTGACTTATAACTGTTTCCAGAGCAGAATCACTGGGGAGGCTATAGCCCACACATGGTTGGCTATTCAATGGAGAACTTGATCCCTGCAGAAGCCAAGGGGTAGTGGTCCAGCAGGTCTTCCGCCTTTCTGAAAGTCTGAAATGGGTGTGATTAAGTGTTGACTGAAGGTGTCAGCAGCACTAGGCATTCTGTTACCATTTAGTTGCTGCTTCCATGGTGTCTAAAAGCTAAGAAGCAGCTTCCAAGAGGAATCCGATGGGCATTGGGTTGAGAGTGTTGTATAGCAAGCTGAATGTGTCATAGAGAGAATGGCATGAGAATCATTGTGCCACTGAGCTAGTGTGTACACAATCAGCTTTCCCAAGGCTCACATTAGCATGAAATAGTATTTTGGTGAGTTGGGACAATGAAATAAAGTTGGTGTATGTGCAACAAATAATGCATCTGTCTAGATCACTAACCATGGCATTTGTGGTCTAAAAAGACTTAAAGCTTTTTCTCACCAGTGTATGCGAGAATTTCTTGGGCAGACTAAGGGACTAATGTATGAGGAATTGACGTAGGGCAGCACCTCAGGTCTTCTTGCTGTGCTTTCCTGCGCCAATGTGAACGGGCAGAAATGCACCGTATTTATGAAGTGAGGTGCATTCCTGTCCTTTTACCCCTGCGGTGGCACACCATTTGCTGCCTGGCACCCTTTCACCGTGGTGCAAGGGTGCCTTCATTTCATGCAGGATTGTTTTTTGTGGTGGAAAAGATACCTTCCCACACAGAACATACCGAGAGGCTTTTTACTCTTTTCATGTGTGCTGCACAATGCAACACACATGGAAAGCAAAAAAAACGAGAAGTAAATATATTTCTCCTTGTTACGCCTGATTTGGGGAGGTGTATGTTTTTGGTGCTCTCCCAGGTTTTCGTGATTAAGCAAATCTGGGGCAGCGTCAGAATCCATGAGTGCTGTGTGGGAAAACCCACATCAATGCCCGTCGAACGAGTCCTTGATGTAGAGTCAGGCAAGGCAGCGACGTGCGATGCAGGGTCTTACTCCATATCTATGAGGCCATGCAATGGCACGCACAGCGGCTTTGCTGCACCTCATAGGTGTGAATGAAGTGCTTCGCCGCTGTAGCATCAAAGAAAGTGACTCAACAGTGGAGCAGCCTGATTGTAAGTGACACCCTGAGTCTTCTGTCTGAGGCTCAGCACTGTGACTCACAGATCAACACGAAGCCTGAAACTCCTCAGAAGTCTCCGGTGGTGTCTGTTTTGGAGCAGATGATTCATTTCAGATTGTGACTCCTGAGATAGTGGAGAGGACCCTGGGTGTGAAACGGTCGAGGTAGGACACAGCAGATAAAGTTCTTTGCGCAATGTTCAGGACCACCATCCAGAAATCAACAGGAAGCCTGTGGTGCCTCTTGGGACCCACGTGACTGCCAAGGTTTCAGATTGCTTAAGATTGACATTTTCATAATTTCAGTGTAATTATGAGGGACTTTCAACGACTACGAGTGACACTTTTTTTTTTAGCATAGCCAAGCAGTGTATAGGAGTGAAACATATAAATATCAGAAGTTACACCCATTTGAGCAGCAAGAATCTCTAAGAAGGGGGGAGGAGCCAAGCTCGCGATCGTAATGGTCGCTCTGTAGCTCGGCTCCGTCAGCCTTCCGGCCTGACTCGCAAATCCTGCCATATATCCTGCCCCGGGACGATGCACTCGAGCAGAGATTGAAACGCAACGTGTTGCTCTTACTCACCGTCTGACCTGGAGGCTCCTACGTGCCGCTACTCCGAAGTTGTGCCCCCTGAGGAACCAGGGCCTCCGCGGTGATGAAGCCGGGGCCTCGCCTATTGGACCCAGCCTGGCATTGTTGTACGCGTCGGCCCCGGCCGAGAGCGTGAGCCGCTGGCGGGAGACTGTTGTGCGAACATCCCGGTGGTCCTGATCCGGACTTGCCTTGGCGGCCGTGGAGCTGGTGTGGGGCACGGTGCACCGAGGGCTGCTCGTGTGAAGGGGGCCCCCCTGCCGCGGCTCCGTCCGTCCATCCTGGAGCCTCGCGCCCGGGATCTGCTCTTCGACCACGCCAAAGGTATTGCAGGCTGCAACCCGACTTTGGCGGCTCTCCTTTCTGCACCAAGGCTGCCATAGCGGGACCCCCTTGGTTTCTGTGGAGGTCCGCATCTGAGGCCCTGATCCGGGAGTCGTGGGAGGTGGTGACGAGCCTGAATCCACAAAATGGCAGCCATCGAGATAGACCGTGGATATCCTCCGGACGGCGGACCTGGACTACTGGACTGCACGGGGGCCTGGACATGTGTGCGCGAGCCTACAATCGGCGACGTTCTGGAAGCACTGCGGTCCTTGCATGCGGCCTTGACCCCCATTGCCTCTGGGGTATCGGTGCGGTCCGCCGCCATCTTAGAGGGCCGGTCTCTCACGGTCCCCTCTCGTCTCGGTGATGCTTCTGCCTCACCCCCCTCGGCCGCGCTGAGAACTACTGCCACTGGCCGTCGACAGGTATGCGAACGATTGGCTTCTGCACCTCCTGCGCTTCACTGTTTGGAGTTTGGGGGCCCGGATGTCGTTCTGGGGTCGGATCCTACTCGAGTGTCCGAGAAACATGATGGCTTGCTACATCTATTTGCCTTGATGAGGTCGTGTTTCTGCTCTGCAGGGGAACCCCCGCTTTCCCGAGCGGCGAGACTGAACTCCTGTCTTTTCCTGCCCCTGTTAATATTGTTGGGACACTTGCACTGTATACCCGGACTTTTGATCTTTTGCTTATGGATTGCCCTCCCTGGCCTACGTCTTCATCGGACTATTTTTTGTTCGTGTGATTGCCTTGCACCGAATTGTTCGCTTCTCGCTGTCGTATGGTGGGAGTTGCATATAGCTAAGGAATGCCTGGGGTGAGATACATTGCTTCCGGTGGACTGCTGGTATACATATCCATGGCGAGCTTTCCCGTGTGCATAGTGCGGTGGGTGACCCCCTTGTACGTTTTATGATGCTCGAGTTGTATCGCTTTCGTCTACACGTATTACGATTGACTGGTTGGGCGGAGGGCTGAGGCCGATCATTTTGTTTTTACTTCTTCACTCCTCCCTCACATCTTTTTTGTCTTCTTATTCTTCTTTTTGTCTCCTTATTCTTTTTCTCTTTCGTGTTTCCTACATTTCGGGTTCGGGATTAGGGTGACAGGCACGCTGCTGGGGGGGTAGGCCGTAGCCTTCTGCAGGGGTGCTGGGTGGGATGGGTTTTCTTTCCCGGTTTATTTTCCTTCGTTCTATGGCCCTTTTGTATCCCTTTATAGGAGAGCCGCGGCTGTCCCTGCCTCCCGTGGTATTATAGGGATGGGGTCTGGATTGCTGCTTCCCTCCTTTTGTGGCTATGCTGCATTTCAGTGCCGACTTCCATCCCTTCCTTGTTGCTAATACTCCTGCTCTTTCTGTGTCCTTACTACGGGATGCTTGTCTCGGCGCTCTTCTCTTTCAGTCTGTATTTTTCTTTTTCCCTCTTTTCTTTCCCCTCCCCTTCTCTTTCTCTCTCTCCCTAGGGTTAGTATGACGGGTTGGCTTTAGTGATGTTAGTGTTCCGGTTCCATCGTCCTATCTCTGCTGTGCTATTGGGTGGTAGAGGGGCACACTATGAGTCTATTTGTATGTTGATTTGAATTAACCGCATCTGCTTTCGTATTGATGTTGACTGTAGTGATAATTTTCCGCATTGCTGCCCCTTTAGTTTTCTTATGGCCAATAGTTTGCTCTGGGAACCTGGATTCATTTATACTGTATCCGAGCCTGTTATACTCCTTATTGTAATATTATAAAAATTAACCTTCCTTCTTCCTGTTTGTGGGCCGTCCAGATTCTCCCCCCCCTTCCTTTTTCGAACTGTATTGACTGCATATTATCCTGATTGTATCTGTATATTTTTCTTCTGTATTTTTTGGATTGCTCTATTGTATCGTGGCCGGCCGGTCTGGTTGTAGGCCCAGATTTGTATTTCCTTTTTGTACAAATAAAGGTTTACAAAAAAAAAAAAAAAAAAGAATCTCTAAGAAGATCTTACAACTTCTGTAAAGCACCAGAAATGGAAGGGTGCTAACCTAGTGCCCCACTGTATTTTTTTCAAAGACTCAACTTAGGCTCATGGTGACATGCTCTAAGTTAGTAAACTAAATTAGGATGTATTGTGATCGTGTGGGAAACTTCAGTGCCCTACGAGTGACGCTTTGAGTGACACCCTTATGCATGTAAAACTAAAAAGTTATGCCCATTTAGTTATATTAATTTCTGCCCTACGAGTGACGCTTTGAGTGACACCCTTATGCATGTAAAACTAAAAAGTTATGCCCATTTAGTTATATTAATTTCAGATATGACTCTTCTGGTTATAAAATCACTGTGCTGCTGGATTTCCTGAGCTTCTGAACTGCAATTATTGTTTCTGCTTTAATGTAAATTTTGAGATATGATCCCAGCTGGGTGGAATGTGTGTCAGAGTCTTATAGCTCGACAGGAGCTCACACACTTTTTCAGGGAAAAGGAACTGGAAAACATAGTGGCATATTAGCAAGGAATAGCGATATTTATTGCAAAATGCGCTTATTGCATTTTTTTTATGACTGCCTATCGCTGGATGTGTTAGCGGAGAAAACATGCTCTTAGCAACGCTTTTCTCCATTGTGCTAAAATATCCAACGATAGTGGCGAAATGCGTGAATATCGCTGGAAATCCAGCCATATTCACGCATTAACGCCAATGGGGACTAACCTGACAATCCACCTCCCATTGGATAAACAGGTGGGTCATGTTTATAGCAGTCGTTGGATTACAGCGATAATCTCGCTTAACGTGATTTTTTTTATCGCTTCGCCTGCCTTGCTAATAGGCGATAGCTGTGTTAGCGACTGCTTTCAGTCGCTAACAGTTTGGGTACGCCCACTTTGCATGTCATTAGCGATAAATATCGCTGACATGCAAAGCGGGCCCCAAACTGGTCGCTATCGCCTAAAAGCTGTCGCTAACTGCTGTTAGTGACAGCTTGCTGATAGGGCGATAAAAATATCGCAGCTTTAGCGGCAAAAAGTGCTGCTAAAGCGGCGATATGGCTCTTGCTAATAAGCCCCGTAGTTCTTGACATGTGCAGCTTTGAAGCTTGGAGCCCTTCATGGTGAGAGATGCTTCTAAGAGTAGCCTCATCACAGGGTACAGCATGTCACTGACCCTTAACTGCCTCTGAAAGCTTTTACTATCCAGAAAAGCTGTATTTTCACTTCTGGAAACTTTAGTGATAGGATAGAGTCTGCAGTGCATTATAGTGATGAGAGAGGGCCCAAAGCACTGAACACCCCTGACAGCTTTGCATAGCTGAGAGCACTGCTGTCCTGCTTCATCTGTGACACTGCAAGTACACTGCTTCTGCAGTGCTGTCAAATGAGGTGAAGCTGTGAAGTCCCCAATGGGGTAAGGTGGCAGAGCAGCTCAAAACGTGTTTATTTCAGATGATATCAATAAATCACTTCCAAAGGATGTTATTGGATGAAAGTTCATTTGTTACTGTTCAGCTCCACTTTGTGGGGAATTTGGCTCATTTGAATGTAACTTTAAGTCCACTGCCTTGACTGCCTAAAGCCTGTTGCTTTGAAGAGTTAGGCAGCTGCCCATCCTCCGAGGCAGACGCCTCATCTAAGAATTGGCATTACAGCGTCAGTAGTAATCCAAAGGGGCAATGAGTGCTCTCCTACAACACACCAAGGGGCATATCAACAAAAAGCCAAAAAGAGGAGATAAAACGATTACCCTATTTACAAGTTGGTGCTAACATGCATTATCGCATGTTAGCACCCGTTTTCCCGACGCCTCGCTTTGCATCTCTAATGAGATGTGTTAGATTTGGGGGTCTCTGGTTGGCACAGGTAGGTACTTGTGACAAAAAGGGAACCTCTCCTCTAGTCAGGATAAGGGGGATTACACTCCTAAATATATCCCTGCTCACCCTCTAGGTAGCGTGGCGAGAGCAGTCAAGGCTTTAACTCAGAGGCCTTGTAAGTTAAGAATTTGTGACCACATACAGTAACCCACTGACAACACTACAAATGGACACCACACAGGTTTTATATAAAAAAATGAGTAGACTTTATATAGAGTTACCACAAGACCATAAACGACAAAAATACACACTATGGTTACTTTAAGATGGTAGATTTAAGCTTAGTTCAGTTCAGTTCTTAGATGCAACACTCTGTGTTGCCCTTCCACGACAAGCAATGTTGCAGCGATGGGAAATGCGGCAAAGTTCAGGTGCAAAGAAATAAAGACGTGAAGATCCTCCAGATGCTGCACGCTTCTCGGGGATGCGAGAAGTTCTCAGTTCGATGCGTGGACTACAGCGGCGACATCTAAGATGCGATGGTAGCAGCTCCAGCGGCGACGCTCTTCTCCCATGATGCGTGAAGCTTCCGCTTGATGCGACAGCTACAGCGGCGACATCCAAAATGCAACGGCAGTAGCTCCGACGGCGGCGCGCTTCTCGGGGATGCGAGGTGCTCCTGGTCGATGCGGTGCAATGCTACAGTTCCAGTGGTGACACCCTCCTTCGGAGTTGCGACTGCAGGCACAGCGACGGCGACACACTCCGACCTCGTTGCGAGATTCTTCTCCTGGTGCGGTGCAGTGTGACAGCTCCAGCGGCGACACCCTCCTTCTTCGGAGTTGCAATGGCAGCAGCAGCGACACGCTTCCTCTTCATTGCGGCACGCTTCTCTCCAATGCGGTGCAGTGCGACAGTTCCAGCGGCGACACTCTCCTTCAGAGTTGCGACGGCAGGCACAGCGACGGCGACACGCTTCTTCTCGCTGAGTCGTGCTTCCAGCTCTTTGTGACACGAAGTCCCTCAGAAGGCCCAAAACAGCAGCATGCACTTCCAAAAGAACTTTGGTGATCTGGGGGGTGAAGTCTGTTGTCCCTGAGACTTCAGCAGGGGGCAAGCTCTTTTCCAAAGCCCTTGGAAATCCTTCACAAGTTGAAAGCAAAGTACACAAAGTTCCTTTCTCCTTCCTTTTGCAGTAAGGCAACCACTGCAGGCCAATCCCCCAAGCAGCACTTCAGCTTGGGAATAGTCTCTCCTCAGTTTCTTCAGGTTCCTCTCCTCAGTAAAGGTTTCTTCTTGTAGTCCAAAAATGATCTAATTTCATGGGATCAGGGTCCCAATATTTATACCCCAAAATCATTTGTTCTCTGAGTGGAGAGGGGCCTGTGCCTAGTCCAAACCAGTTCCTGAGCACTTTGTTTACCAGACTTCTCCTTTCTTTTCACAGTGCAGGGCAGAGACATCAGACGCCCCCACAGGAGGTGGAGCCAGCATTGTGGAAGGCAAGTACAGTCCTGGAGCACTTTGTTGACAGGACTCCTTCTTTTCTTTCAGTGTGCAGGGCAGAGACATCCGCCGCTCCCCAGGGGGTGGAGCCAGCATTGTGGAAGGCAGGCACAGCCCTATTCAGAGTTCAGGTGCAACTCCTCCCTCCCATCTAGATGCAGATCTCTCTATTCACCACTGGGTGACTCAGCCTGTCCCTTGGAATCCCCCAGCCCTGTCACTTCATGAAACCAGACATAGGAATACACATCCTAGCAGAGGCAGGTTTGAATGGTTAAAGAAGCAAATACCTACTTTCTAAAAGTGGTATTTGCAAACACAGAATATTAAAACTAACTTCACAAAAAGATGTATTTTATTACTCTGAGTTCAGGCATACTAAATTCAAATTTTTACCATGTTCTCTGAGCTTGTTAGGATTATAAAATGTAACAATTCTAACAGCCCATTCTGGCCTATGGAGAACAGGTAGCCTTTCAATAGTGAAAAAACGAAAATGGCTGCAATTCACTATTAGGACATGCCACACACACCAGGGCTTGTCCTACCTTATACTTACAATGCACCCTGCCCTTGGGCCTACTATTGGGGTGACTGATATGAAGAAAATGGAAGGTTTAGGGACTGGCAAGTGGGTGCACTTGCCCAGTCAGCATGACAGTACTAGACTGCACACAGGCTCTGCAATGGCAGACCTAGACACATTATACAAGGCTGCTTCTGTGGGTGGCACAACCAGTGCTGCAGGCCCACCAGCAGCATTTGGATTACACACCCTGGGCACACTCAGTGCACTGTACCAGGGTCTGACAAGTAAACCAAACATCCAACCATGGAATCACTAATCCATACATCAATATACAATAGGGAGCACTTCCACTGTGGCACTGGACAACAGTGGCACAGTGCCCAAAGCAACTAAAACCAGCAAAAATACATGAGGCAACAGCAAAAATGGAAGGGACACCCACGCCAAGATGCAAAGCGGGCGTCACTAGGCAGCCCTCCTTGTAAATTATCGCTGATGTGCACATCACAATATTTACAAAGAGGCCCAGGCATTTTTGCAGACATCAGTTTTGGGTGAAAAAAATGGTTTTTGCCCCAAACTAAAATGTGCAAAAATCCGGACTCACCTACACTTTACTTGGGGGGGGGGTTATGCTGATACGACCACAGGGTCGTATCAGCAAGGTTATCGCCGTTTTCCATGGAACATCGCTGGAAAACCATCGATGTTCCATGGAAAACATCGCTATCGCTGGAATAATGATCGCCATTGCGCTATGCGCTGTTAATACAGCGCTAGCATGGCGATAATTTTCTGCGATAGCCAGCGATAACAATTCTAACGCTTAGCGCGGCCAGCGATAATTATCGCTGGCCGTTGATAATATGCCCCAATATTCCTGCTTGTCACAGCAGAGTCAAACATATACTGCTGTTTCTTTCTTGTAACTTTAACGAAGGTTATTGAATAATTTCTATTGCGCTTGGTGTTTTTTTTTTTATAAAACTTAACATGTGCATTAGACTTGCCAAATATTATAAAGGAATAATAAAGCAATCAACACTGAAGAGACAACCTCTTAAACTTAAACACTACTTGTAAGATTAAAAAACAGCTTAATTTTAAATTAATAACAAATAAAATCATGACCCCACCTAAAATACAGGGAAATATGGTTTTGCAATGTATGCTTTGTAGAAACAAATATTTTTATTGGGTAGTGCGTAAAAGATTTAATTTTGCATAAGGGTAAAAATAAAACTGAATCAGAAGAAATATTTTCTTGAAACCGAGTGAGATATCTATTTTTAACATTCAGAGGGACTGATCAATCCCAATGAAAATAATATGTGTGCTTTGTTTATTTAACCGCCACAGTGCTAGGAAAGATTCAGCAAGGTGGAGGTCTATTGTCCTCAGGGTTCCCAGTCTGAGTTATGGTCGCCATCCTCAGACTCCGCGAGCTACGATCGAGCTCTTGCAGTGATCAGGCCGCTTCAACAGCATGCCTGGTATGGGTGGACATGGTTTAGCATCAGTATGCCTGATTCAAAGCTAGCTGGAGTCACAACGACAACTGCCCCCTGAACAGCCCGGGCTGTGGACAGTGGCCGCTGTCCAGGACTTGATGACTCGTGCAGGCTGCCTGCTGAAAATGAAGTACGACCACTCTGACGGTTGGGCCGCAGCTGTCATCATATTACAGCCACATGGCATGACAACGCATGGTGCCTGCTGCCAAATTTATACTGACTGTTGCACTGCCTGCTCACGCCGCGGGTGACTGGGCATCAGAGGCGCAACTAGAGCAACATTGCGGGGGGGGGGCTAAGAATTTTTTTTGGGGGTGCTGAAACTTTAAGCGATAGGCAGAGTGGGGCTGCAGGGGCTCATGAAAGGAGTGAAAAAACATCTAAGCCTCATTAACATGCACATGGTCTTTTAAAGACCTGTGAAGTGCTCGGTGCGGCTGTTTGTGAGCCCGGGAGCTGACTGACCCCGGGCAGCCACACACGACGGGGGGGGGGGGGGCTAAAGCCCTTTGATTCCAATGGGTGTTGCGCGCCTGTCGGGCATGCCTATGGGTGTGTGTAGTCCGTGCCTGTCAGAAGACACCATGGGGCAGGGCAAATCATGCAGACACTGATTTACTCGAGTTGTCACGCAACAGAAGTGAATCAGAATGCAGTGCCGCGGATGAAGTTGTTGCACTGTAGCCCCTAAATCCTGGCCTGCGTGCTGAACTAGCCCATAAGCATGCTGAAAGCAGTGTAAACCACTCGTTACCAGCTTCATGTCAGTGGTGCTAATTAGCATCTAGTGCTTGGCTTGACAGCTGAGGAGGCGCTATAAATGCGTGACAATGCATTTCAGTGCGGTGATGCTGACCACCACACTGAAATTCGTTAGTCTATCCCCTGATTTGTGGTTCTTGGCATGACTGGAAAAAATTCAGGAGCAGTGTCCTGATGGTTGTCCTATCTTAAGGTGAGGGTTGGGCACTAAGGAAACTAGTTGCAGCTCACAGGACTGCGACTTCTCTCCCGCACAGTCTCCTAAGGCAGTTTCCACCATAGACTATCAAAGGATCAATTATTGTGTTCACACTATGTAAATAATACTCTCCTGAGAGAATAAATTTTTTAGAGCAAATAGGGGCTTATTTATGAGAGGTTTGCATCATATTTGCACCACGCAACCTGGTACACGTGTGACACAAACCTCTAAGTCAGATTTTTAATGCCATGCAAAGCCACTTTGTGTGGTCTGAGTGGCTTAACAACATCTGAAGTAACGCAAAGCAGTGCAAATCAATGTGTTGCGTTACTCTGCATTGGGAAGGCATTCAATGGGTGTTGCGTGGGTGTTCCCACGCAGCGTCCATGGATTGTGACGCATAGTCATACTTACAAGATCTAGTAAACCTGGAAATGGCCAAAAAGAGCCACCCTCTCGGAGGAGTGTGGCTCACTGATTAGAGCGGCAGACCCTGATGCAGAGGTCTGGCCCGGGACCAGGGTTCAATTCCCGACGCGGCAGGGTCCTGAGCCCAAAATGTCCACGGACTCGATAATTCTCGCTTCGGTGCCTATTCTAATCATGGGGTCCCACGCTGCAACTCTGGGCAATAGTTGCTTAATCTCCACTACGGCGGCCCACCCGCTGCGGGATGCCTGGCTTTCACCCTGGGGATACCCAGTAGGGGTTATCTCACAGGGAAAAAGCCAGGACGGGTTCCCAAGGCAAGCGCCTTGATGCCTTCGGGTGATATGTGCGCTATATAAGTCGCAATACATTTACATACATACATAGGCATAACAAGGAAAAATATTTTTATTTCTCTTTGTTACTTCCTCTTTCTATGTGTGCTGCAACCTTCAGAACACATAGAAAAAGCCATATGACTCACTGGATTGTTTTAGCGCAGGAAGGTGCAAGGGTGCCTGTGCTAGGCTGCTAAAAGGGCACCAGCTCAAGAGAAAGGACATGAATGTGCCATTTTGACTTAAATACAGTGCATTCCTGCCCTGTCCCTGTCACGCAGCGCAGCAAGGTGACTTTCTCATAAATAAGGCTCATTGTCTTGTCGCATTCATGGCTAATAAATAGGATTTTAGCCAACTCAGCTGTGGCGGAGTTTTATGCCTACCCACTCCAGGCATCTTTGGAGTATGTGAGTAAGGGTCTCTGAGAAAAGCACGACGGAACTACTCAGAATATACTGTTAAATAAGTGCCTTACCAAAGGTTGGTGGCGCCATGTCGCAGTCGTGACAGGACGTTGGCTCCATGTCGTGTAGTTCCTATTTCCATAAATAGCTTCTGAATGTTTGGATAACATACACTATAGGTTTGGCGTAGTGTTGTTATTTGACAGCGATTAGATTAAGCATTAGCAGAAGACATCTTAATTCTAGCCGTTATCTTGACATTTAGTGGACTCCATTTTGTATTCACGGCAGCCATCTTGTTTGCTACATGCTGCCTCGTGTCGACCATGTGCTTTGTCCTATCTTCCTGTTCATGGCGCTTGGAATCTGCCCGGCAACAAGTTATATTTAGCATCCCCCACTTTGCTGATGACCGTTAGGGTCCACATCTGTTAGTCATTAGTTCCAGATAGGAATGTGTTTGTCAGCCCCCAAGACTGTTAGCTCCTCCCACTGATCGATTGTGCTTCTCGATATTACCTTATATGTACATAAGTTGTGCTCTTGTGTTTGTACCGCCTTCTTTTGAGCCCCTGTGCGGGTATAAATAAACTGTGCTTTCTTAGCTCGTGGTGCTACTTGTTGCAAAAACGAAGGGTACTGTTTGAACCGTAGCACCACCTCATGAGGTGTAATAAATGTTATGTTTTCTATTCCAGTTTCTGTTCCTACTTCTTCCTATTGGTCTGAGACTTATGTGCAGAGAAGGGCGAACCCCTTGCACTAGCGGGTCTTGCTGAGGCTTGCTGCGACAAATTGGCGCCCGACACGTGGGGCTCATCGGCGTTTTGGATGCCCGAAGGATTGGTTGTGACGAAGGTTTGGAATCTCGCCGTGGACAGGATCACTGCCTAAGGAGACCCGAGTCTTGGCACCCAAGGCGTTTTCTCCCTTCTTTCTGATCTGACTATCAAGGTGGCGCCGGTCTTCGACTGAGATCTCTTCTGTCGATTCGCTGTGTAGTGGCCGTATGATCGAATTTGTAACTTGGCAGTTGGAATCTGGACACCCTGTGATTGGTAAGAGCCGTTTTGCGGCACCTACTACGGGTTTTGGATGCCCTTGTATGGTAAGGTAGTTTTAGGGAACATTTACTGTGGCATATTTGTATTTGGAAAAGACTAGTCTAATTTGTATTGGGTATTTTGTAAATATATGTGTTGCTACTCATATAGGCAGGCAATGTGGAGATTTTTCTTCAATGAGTCAAATTTGAGCGGCGCAAAGTACTAAAGGTACTTTAAGTGCTACTTTGTGTATAATACTGCATATTTTGCATTATTTTTGTCATGCCTGTTTTTGGCGCACTTCAAAGGATGTGTTGCTTTTGTAATGGTACCAGGATCAGACTCGAAGAATCGCAACCGGCTCCCCCAGAGGGGACGCCTAATAGAGACATGTATATAAAATTTGGTATTTCTTCCATAATGTACAGCATGTTATGGCACAGATATACCAGGAAGAATCCTGAATTACGTTGGCCTATGCATGGGTTATTTGATATACGAAAGAATGAGTATGTGGAGCAATGTATGTTTGAGCGGAAGTCTAAACGTGATATGTTTGAATGTGTGCGTATGTGGGAGAAAGAAGTGCGCAAACGAGCGAAGTGTGAGCAAGCATTGATTGAGAAAGAGCAGCGGAAGAATGTGAATGAGAAAGCATTGGAGTTGAGAAAGAAAGAAGTGAAAGAGTTGAAAGAAAGAGAGGAGAAAGAACACAGATTGCAGGTATCTGGCCAATACCCTGTCCGACAACCTCTCTATTCTGTCCTCAATAAACCACAAGATGATTTTTTGTTATTAGATCGACCTCCACCTCCGTATGCCGCTCCGTCCGAAGGCGATGAGGATTCTGATGCAGATCAACGAAAAGCGCGGGACACTCGATCTATGCTGCCTACTCAACGTGGGGCCGATATCAGACAGGCTGCTCGTAAAGCATTTCGTAGCACTGATTCTGCTTCCGTTCTTTTAGCTAGTACACAGGGGTGGTCGGAGAAAGAGCAGAAATATTTCGCTTAGACGTTTACCTCAGAAGTTGTTGAATTATTTTGGAAATTCTCTCCAGATTTAGAACCTGATGATTTAGCAGCTGATTGTAAAAACATGCGTGATGGTCTTTTTGTTTTCTCTCAGGTGGCTGACACGATTAGACGGTTGGTTGAATTACGAACTGAAGCAGTTCACTTGAAGGAGAAGAAAAAGCTTGCAGACGGAGCTGCGCAGAAATCTCAGGACGGAGAGTCGCAGTCTTCTATCTTCGGAACAGATAAGACAATGACAGTCGATATGAGGCCTAAGCGGGAAGCCACACCCTTGTATGTTCCTCCTAAAGGAGCGGGTGACAGTGATGATAAAAATTCTGTTGATGCTAAAGGTTATTTAATTTATAATTGTGTGTATACTCCTTGAAATAGGGCAGATGTAATGGCGCTTAAAGCAGCATTACCCGATCCGCGTAAAAATCCAGCCGCTTTCTATGAGGAAGTTGAAGGCGCTATAAATTCTTGTACCATGACTTTGTGCGATATTGATTTATTTTTCGGATTAATATTACCACCAGATATGTGGAGGACCGTTCGTAAAATTGATGATCGTGCTATTTTTGGCGCGGAATGGAAGGATCTAGAACAATTGGATGTAGAAAGGGAGTCCGCTAAAAAGCCACAGAAGTTAATATTAGATCTCCCCGCAGCTATATTAACTAAGCTTAAAACAGTTATTCCCCCTAAAAAGATAGATTGGACCGTTTTAGCATTGTGTAAACAAAAAGTATACAAATCAGTTTCTGATTTCTTTACGCGCTTTGAGGAAGCTTTTCACGATTTTAGCGGTCGGTCTTTGACGGATGATACAGGCAGACATCTTTTTGTCGACAAATATGTTACAAATCTGTTACCAGGGATAGCTAGCCGTTTAAAAACCAGGGAAAGTTCTTGGATTACATCTTCTCCAGCATCTGTTTTAACGATGGCTCAATATTATGAGCGTCAGGAATTAGAAGCGAAAGGTAACGAAGAAAAGAAATCTAAAGATTTGAAAACGAAAGTTATGTTAGCTCAAGTCTATGGTCCGCCCTCTAGAGGCTATGATAGAGGCGGACGTGGATCTTTTAATCCCCCTATACTCGTACGAATCTGTCTATTAATCAATGTGCATATTGTAAGAAATGTGGTCATTGGATGGCTGATTGCCCAGTGTTGCGTGCCCAACAGAATTCACGAGGGCGGGGACAAATGAGAAATCTTTCAGGTTATTCAGGGCCTAGGGGATTTACGAATGATCGTGCTCGATTTGATACTAATGTAAGAACACAGGATGGGTTTAATACTTTTGACAGACGGAATCAGTATCAAATGTCCGATTATGTTCAACCTGACCTTTACGATTCTGTTCATGCATAGGATTGCCTAGGATGGGGTAAGGAATCAGTTGAAGTTCCAGTAGATCAGATGGGTCCCTATGTTACAGCACATGTTTTGGGTTCTACTGATCGGTTTCTGGTTGATATAGGAGCTACTCGTAGTCGTAGCGCTTTGTCTAAACAATTGGTTCCAAGGGCTCCACTGTCTGGCATAACTATTACTTCGATAGGTTTCGATGGAACACCTTCCCTTAGCCCATTGTCACACCCACTTGCATTCCATGTTGATAAATTTAGTGCTCCATGTCCGTTTTTGCTATCTCCAAACACACCAGATAATATTGAGGGTCTGGATATGCTCAAGTATTTCAGAGCCACAATACGATGTTCTCCTGAAGGAATGTGTGTCATTTTGAATGATAATCATTCCGTAACTGAAAGAGCTTGTCTTGTTAAAGAGGATATTGCATTGGCTTCACTTCCTAAAACTTTGTAGGCTACCTCAGATACTGATGTGGGACAAATGGTTATCCCACCGGTACATATTAGTGTCAAGGAGGGAGCTGTGTTATCACGTTTGCCTCAATATAAGATTTCACAGGAGGGTGAAGAAGCACTCCTACGAATTGTACATGATCTCATTCAAGTTGGGGTTGTTGAGAAAGTTCCATTTAAAGTTTGCAACAGCCCGATTCTTCCAATTTTGAAAAGGGACACTGACACTAGAGTTCATAGGTTTATCATAGACCTGAGAGAGGTAAACAAGATTGTTGTACCACAGTACCCTGTGGTTTTTGACATGACACTTCTTACTTTGGTTCCCCCGACTGCAACCACGTTCTCTGCTATAGACTTGAAGAACGCTTTCTTTTTGATCCCTATTCATCCTGACTGCCGATATTTGTTCGGTTTCACTTTGAATAATCGATCGTGTAGATTTCGTAGAATTCCTCAAGGCTATACCGAGAGTCCGAGTATTTACAGTCAAGTACTGAAAAGACAACTTGATTCTTTTGTTTTGCCTGAAGGTGTGGCTCTCATACAATATGTCGATGACATCTTGTTGGCAGCCGATACCCCAGAACAATGTGAAACGTGCACTCTGTCTTTGCTTTCTTTTCTTGCTTCACATCATCATAAAGTGTCACAAAAGAAATTGCAATATTGTAGACCAAAGGTAACCTACTTAGGTCACCTTTTGTCTAAGGAGGGACGTGCATTGACATCAGATCGTATACAAGCAATTTTAGATACTCCAGTACCTACTACACAGAAAAAAGTGCGTGCATTTCTTGGTCTTACTTCTTTTTGCAGGCAATGGATTTTGGGGTTTTCACATATTGTTAAGCCTTTGTTAGCACTTTTGACAAAAGACACTCCAATACCCCTTCCATGGACAGATGAATGTGAAACTGCCTTTCGACAGTTACGACAAGCCCTTTGTTCAGCACCAGTGTTAAGTACACCAGATTACACGAAGCCTTTTACACTTTATGTGCATGAGAAAGATGGATGCGCAATGTCAGTTTTAGTCCAGTTCCATGGTGATAAGCAACGTCCCTGTGCTTATTTTTCAGCAGTTCTTGATCCTGTTGCCCGAGCATTACCTGGGTGTTTTCGCTCAGTTGCGGCAACGGCTGTGTCAATACGACAGAGTGAGGGAATAGTTTTGTCATATAAGCTGTTAGTGTTGGTACCCCATGCGGTTGATGCCCTTTTAAATCAAACAAAGACGCAGCACTTAACTCACGCGTCTGACAGGATATGAACTGACATTGCTAGCTCCTCACATTACATTGAAGAGATGTGCAACTTTAAACCCAGCTACTTTGTTGCCGTATCCGGCGACTCAGCCTCAGTCGCAAGAAACACGATTGTATATTCCTGACTGAGGAACAGACAAAGGGTTGCATTGATTTGCAGGATACGCCCCTTCCAGATGTGGATGGTGAATTGTGGGTTTACAGGTCTTGTTTGACATTACCAGATGGTCCGACCTCAGCCGCATATGCAATCACCACGCTTGAAACAATAGTGGAGACAGCTCGCATACCACAGAAATCGGCTCAAGCAGCTGAATTGATAGCCTTGACACGAGCATGTGAGCTTAGTACTGATTTATGTGTGAATATTTATACAGATAGCCGCTATGCTTTCGGAGTGGCGCATGACTTTGGTCTGCTCTGGAAGGAAAGAGGCTTTCTTACATCTCATGGAATGCAAATAATGCACGGAGACTTTGTGCATAATCTTTTGATTGCATTGACATGCCCGAAGAAAGTAGCTATTGTGAAGTGTAGTGCGCACAAGAAAGTGACAGATAAGATTGGACAAGGTAATGCCTTTGCAAATCACGTGGCACGTGAAACTGCGACGCGAAGCACTACTTCCATGTATGTAGTGAAGTCACAAGCTGAGCGTTGGCATGATGCTAGGCAAGAAGTACGAGAGATACAGAAATCTGCTTCTGTAAAATAACGTGAACAATGGTCAGAAGAAGGAGAGTTGGATGATGAAGGTTGTTGGCGGAATAAGCAGATGGATAGATGGAAGCTGCCTATAGCCTTTGAACAACCTATGGATCAGATGGCACATGGGCTAGCACATGTTGGAGCTTCGGCAATAACGAGATTGCTTACGTAAGTTTAGGAACATCCAGAAATTGGTAGCACAGCTAAGAGAGTAGTACAGTCTTGTTTGATCTGTTTACAATATAATCCTGGAAAAGGGGCGCGAGTTCCAGCTGGAGGTTTTGCTACACTAACTGCACCTTTTGAAGTCTTGCCAATGGATTATATCCAACTTGAGCGTTGTAACAACTTGAAGTATGTCTTAGTGGTGGTCTGTGCCTTTAATAAATGGATTGAGGCGTACCCCACGAAGGACAATACTGCTATCACTACTGCAAAGGTGTTATTGAAGGAATTCTTCCCGAGGTTTGGTGTTTGCAGACTCCTATGGAATGATAACGGACCTCATTTTGTTGGGGAAGTTATCAAATATGTCCTGAAGGGATTAGGAATTAAACAGAAGTTCCATGCAGTGTTCCATCCACAATCAGCAGGATTGGTGGAAAGGTATAATGCTATTCTGAAGCTGAAAATACAGAAAATTCAAGCTTCTACACATTTGACTTGGCCGGATGCGTTGCCACTGGCCTTGCTGTCTATTAGATCAGTACCACACTCTAGAACAGGTCTTACTTCTTTTGAGGTTGTATTTGGGAGACCGATGAACATTTGGGGAGTTCCGAAACCAAGTTCTGTGTATGATGTACCTTGTGTCTTGATGAATGACTATTTGGCACAGTTAACTGATAGCTTGGTTTCTATTCATCAACAGGTTCGAGAAGCACTTACCGACAGATCTACAGGTGAAGGCCATGAACTCCGACCTGGCGATCTCGTCATGGTGAAGGCGTTTGAGAGGTCAAGCAGTTTGGAGCTGAGGTGGCGTGGACCAGAACAGGTGCTCCTTGCCACAAGAACAACAGTTCAAGTCACCAACAAGAACAACTGGGTGCATAGTGCCCATTGTCGAAAGGTTTTGTCAACCTTGGTGGAACCTGCTGTGCTGACCGATCATCGAGAGAACTTGACTACGGAGAAAGGCCATGCTGTATCACCTGACGAATCTGCGGAGTTCTTCCCGGACCAGATGATCCCTGGAGCATCGCGACACAACTTGAGACCGAGGAAAGAATCTACAGTTTTGAGAGAGACAGTTTGAGCAACCGCCCTGGGTAGTGGAAACGGAGTGCCGATATGACAAGGGGGGGGGGAAATCAGCCATGCGCAGTGTAGTAACACCCGTCTTGATCTTCGGTGAAGAAACCAACGTCTACCCACGGCCGAAGAGCTCCAACGATTATTTTTATTTTTGCTTTTAGAGAGAGTTGATTTTGTTGCTAAAATGAATAAACGAAAGAAAGTTTTAGGTGTCATAGGTGTTTTTGCCGTTTTGACAATTGTAGCAGTAATCACCTGGTCTGTTGAAATGATGGCTCCTGCTCATGAGTTTTTTTTAGTTACTACTACAGTCCCAGAAGAACACCAGCATTTCACTCTTCCGTATCATGAGCAGAAACACCGTCAATCTTATCTAAATACCTCATTTGTTCAGATGCTGCACCACACCCATAACGCCACGAACACCACTAACTGTTGGGTATGTGGGATGCTTCCAGCGCATCAAAAGAAAGGAGGAACGCCTTTTATCCCACTTCCTTTTTCGCATAATGGCTCTTGTCGAGCCTGGTACACTCTTTTGTTTGCAACTAGAAAACCTACTGTAGGTGGACTTAGTTTCCGTTTGAATAAGGAGTGTTATCAGGACAAAGATGGGTATCCTCAAGCAAATGGAACTAAATGGGAATGGGAAGAATACCGACCGGACAATATTTATACGCCATATGCTTTCACCCACACAAGAGACTTTGCCACAAGTGAACAATCTGTGATTACTGTTACAAGGACTAAAGCAGATTTATGTGTACAAAGTATTGGACGAATCCCAGTCGGAATCAGTGATTGTATTACAGTTTTAAATATAGATGGAATAAATAATAGTTCTTTCTTAGCTTCGCATAACACATATCTAGTATGTGGCAGTCATGGATATCATTGACTACCAGTTGGGTGGTCAGGTGTATGTTATGTATCTTTTTTGTTACCTCCTGTCTTCCTGGCACCTGCATCATATCACCGAGATTTTAAACTGTTCAAGAATATTTCATTAAATCGGAACAAAAGGACAATAAGTTCTGATGAAGTAGACCAGACAGATACTAGTCTACAGCAATATGTTGATTTTAATTTGGGTCTGTTTTTTTTTGTGGGCGCTGCATTAAATAGCAGGAAAGTGCGATGGTTAACTAGGGTTGTGGAAGCTGTTACTAATCAGACTACTATAGCACTTGGAAATATCACTGAAGAACTACAAGTTGCCAGAATTGTAGCACTCCAGAACAGAATGGTTTTAGATGTGATGTTAGCCGATAGAGGTGGTGCGTGTAGAATTATCGGTAGTAGTTGTTGTGTTTTTATTCCTGATAATTCGCCCTCAGTATATGATGCAATTTTAAAACTTCATAAGATAGCCACAGACATTCACACTAAGAATGGCACCTGGTCTTTTGCTGGGTGGTTTTGGGCTCTAGTTTCTGCCTGGGGTTGGAAATTACTGACTGTTCTCTGTATTGTAATTGCAGTGATTTTCACCTGTTGTATGTGTATCCATTGTGACCCAATGCTATGTTCTATGTGCATTACTGCTTACATATCAACCAAGAAAGATGCTGTGGAAATGAAAGCACAACACATGCTAGACAAGGAAGTAGCTGACATGATGCGTATAAATATACAGGATGAATATTTAGATTATCCCAGAAAAGCGAATGTCTTTAGCTAATGCTGAAGGGTCGTCTGTTGTAATTTGACAGTGATTAGATTAAGCATTAGCAGAAGACATCTTAATTCTAGCCGTTATCTTGACATTTAGTGGACTCCATTTTGTATTCACGGCAGCCATCTTGTTTGCTACATGCTGCCTTGTGTCGACCATGTGCTTTGTCCTATCTTCCTGTTCATGGCGCTTGGAATCTGCCCAGCAACAAGCTATATTTAGCATCCCCCACTTTGCTGATGTTCGTTAGGGTCCACATCTGTTAGTGATTAGTTCCAGATAGGAATGTGTTTGTCAGCCCCCTAGACTGTTAGCTCCTCCCACTGATCGATTGGGCTTCTCGATATTACCTTATATGTACATAAGTTGTGCTGTTGTGTTTGTACCGCCTTCTTTTGAGCCCCTGTGCGGGTATAAATAAACCGTGCTTTCTTAGCTCGTGGTGCTACTTCTTGCAATATCGAAGGGTACTGTTTGAAACGTAGCACCACCTCATGAGGTGTAATAAATGTTACGTTTTCTATTCCAGTTTCTGTGCCAATTTCTTCCTATTGGTCTGAGGACTTATGTGTAGAGAAGGGCGAACCCCTTGTACTAGCGGGTCTGGCTGAGGCTTGCTACGACAGTAGGACTGAGTTTGTACACCCCTATCGGGTATGCTAACCTGTTTACTGTGTACCAGCTAGCTCACAGGGCCACTAGAAACTTCTTGGAGACAAGAAGGGAATAGTTTCTGGCAACCACATAACATGACCACACTGATCCCTCAGAATCGTGGAGACAATAGATAACTTTTCGCTCAGTTAATCGTGCCTGCTTAAGTTCTCAGAGTTACACAGAAATAACAGACAGGCGTTTCAATAAGTATTTATTGAACAGTTGTTTTTTTCGTGTAAGAGATATGAGCTGTGACAACAGTTTAGGAGATATAAAATGCACAGCATTCCAAGAATAAAGAATTAGTATAGCTCTATCATTGTGCAATACTTATGGATCAATTCATATACATAAAACACATTGCTAAGAGTGCGTACTCTTAAAATGCGTCCCTAACTAAATGTACCCGAATGTACCTAACCTGAGCGTAGGTGCAATGTAGGAATTAGGTGCTATATGCCATAGTATGGTATGCAAAGAGTCTCCCTAGGTTCTAGTCAGCTCCATACCTGAGAATGGGAGAGTTGTGGAATCTCTTTCCTGGTCTTGAATTCCAACACACCGCGAGGGATGTCAGACCACTGCAAGCTGGAGTCTCTGAATGCAGGATCACAGCGTCTCTGGTCAGTGTGTCAGGCCGGGAATCACTGGCTCCTCTGGAATAGAGGTCTCCTCTAGTTTGCTTGGGCAAAGGGTGGTATATTTATACCCAGAAGATGCTATGGATGGTTAGCACTGACATATTGTCGGACAGAGGAAGACGTCAGAGATGAACCTTGTGAGAATAGTGGTTCATGCATAATTAATGAGTTCCTGGAAGATGACCAACAAAACCTGTGTCAGGGAAAAACCCAAAGTTTATAAGGTTTTGTTGTAAATAATGGTAGCGTAGTCCTTGTAGTTCCTTGATTCAAGTTAGATGGTAAGTTAAGAAGATGAAAGGGAAACCCCACCAGGAGCAGCCTCCTGCCACTCAACCCTCCATCCAACTGACAGTCTCACACACTCAACATACTAACAGGCACTCACATCATACATTCTAGGCTGAGCAGCAGTAATAAGTATAACACATCTCCGTTCTTTAATTTGAAGAACAATGTATAGGAATGAAATTGCAGAAAATAAGTCAAATCACGCAATTTCAAAATTAATATGAAATCAGGTAAGATCAGCAATTAATATTGACTCAGGCAAATCTCGCAAACCAGCAAATAACATTCACACCACCTTCTCTCTTCTTTAAACAAATCATTACTCCTAAAACAAAATAACCAACACACCACCACACCAACGCACCACACACAAAACCCTAGAAACCAAACAAACTGACTGGCCATGTCAGTAGGAGGCAAAAGAGCCCCAACTCACGGCGTGACGGAGAAAGATCAACCTATCACAGACACATTGTCCAAAACTTACGAATGTGACAAGAATCACGTCACTTAGGTGACACACATGTCATTCAGATCCAGAAATGGATACTAAGCTCCCGCAAACTCCATGTAATAGGATACACAAGTTCCTATGATCAACATTGGGACATTTAGGTCCCAAAACCACAAAAATGTCGAATATGGAGCAAACTCCATGTAATAGGATACATATGTACCTATCAGCAAGCACGGACACTAAGGTCCTAAAACCACTTAACTATGTAATTGGGGCACTTAGCTCCCACAATAAACACGTAATGGGGAACGATATTCCCCATGTTCCATAACCGGGGCACTCCGATAAGGTAAGATTTACATGGGTCAACTCTCATACACCATACACGTAATGAGTGACTTAAACAACTTGTCAGTCATCTCATGAACAGTAGAATACACAACTATAGATAAAAACAAAAATATTGAGTGACTTAAAACCAAACAGTCATCTCATATACAACCATGAACTAATTGGTGACATAGAATTAAACAGTCATCTCATGTAACATAATTAGGGATCCCGGTTTTATGGTATTTTTTTTTTGCCATTTCTGTCTGTATTTATCCATATTTATTTTTTGGGCATTTTTTCTGTATTTATCGACATTTATTTTTGCCACAAGCAAAAGACTACGCTACAGCTAGTATTTTTCTACATTTATTTAAATGACCAATGCCAGTGTCCACCTGAACTCATTTAGAGCAGGTAGCAAGTGCACTTTCAGTGAACACGACCTAAAACCCTCAGTGTTACCGAAGCTTGTCTAGAGTAGACAACAGAGAGCACATTCCGAGTCCAATACCCGCCACTGCACACTTGAGCTCATAGGAACAATGATGTTACCTAAACTCTTCGGGTAAAGGCAGCAGCAAGTACCTTTATTGACCAATGTCCACCACCTCCAGTGTCCATCTGAGGATATCTAGAGCGTTTTCAGTGACCAAGAAAATGTGGACTCGTCTAAATTATGTGATCTTACGCAACAGGTGTTTCACCTTTCCTCATCATCACGTTCGAGCACTTTGAAGTACACAAGTTCAGGATGTGCGTTGTACACAAACTAGGAGTGGGCACAAATGTCTTGCACAACTCATGAAGGAATACAAAGATTCAAGGATTTATAAAATATGTAGCACACAAACAGCTCATGACTGTCCATCAAAAAGCAATTACATTCTACGTAATAACTCCCTTCTTCTCCAGGATGCAGTCTTAAAGAACACCCACAGATCCCAGTATTGCAGTGTGCAGGTGTTAGAATTCCTACCCTGTGCCCAGAGAATAAACAAATTACAAATTAGGATGAACAATTTTTACATACTCACTGCTTGGTTTCAACGATTCGGAAGTTGCCTAGAACATTGCCGCTCGATTTCACATTAACTGTTTCACAGACTTTTATGCTGATCCTGACGAAGTTGTAGTTCGATATTCCGACTAATAACGGAGGATGACCACTAGGAGTTACTTCCCCATTCTCGAAGTGCAAAAGAAGTTGTTCCTTAGGTTACAGTGCCAGGGGCTCTTTCCATGGGCTGACAAAGTGAACGGTAAGGCAGAGTAGGCAAAGTAAAACAAATTGGCAATAGCAAGGTACCAAAAGGTCCTGGTGGCAGTAAATCCTATGACATCGGAGAGCCAGAGCAGATGCAAATCTAACCTAAAATAACAATAAAATACCTAGATGGCGTACAACATCTCCGCACGTGTGCTGAACTATGTTTGGTACTGTATAGCAGCTAAAGTACACTGGACGGACTACAAATAGGCATTAAAACTCAATTATGAGCCACATTCACAGTTTTAAGGGGAAGTGAACTGCCATTTTATATATGGAAGGCTACTTCAAAAGGCGGAAAGTATGCAAGTTTGTGATCAAACAGATGCAGCTTCAAACAAGACAGAACGCAGATAGCGTTGTATGAATCATTAAATAGCACTTTGGGAAATGGTCCTTTTGTAACGCGCTCTGACATCTTCGGGTAAAGTTCACACTGTATACATTTGCATTGCATAAATAGCAGCCGGGAACCCGGGAAAGGCATACAGCAGGCATCCTCTGAAGCCATGTGGGTGCACAAATGCAGAATTATCCTTCAATCATAGAGATTAGTTCGAGAATGGGGGGTATGGCTGAATTCATTGGTGTGTGGCAGCCGGGCTGAGACAGCTTCACGGGCGTGCCCACAGCCGCACCAGAGTATTACAAGACCATTTGTTTGTTAAGCACCCATCCCAAAGTGAAAAGAACACCACCAGACCCCCCACCACCCACACGAGGAAGGAGGGCAGAGGATCCGATTCCGTACTCTGGTGCTGCCTGTTCAAACCGGAGGGGAGAGGAGCTAAAGGCTGCAGCGGGACAGACTTTGTCAGAAGCAGCTTTCTCAGGTTTTTTTAAATCTCTCTTTTGTTTGTATGGACACTGAGAAGGCGCCATTTATCTGTTCCCTGAGGTCACATACACTGGGGAAATGCACGTACCTTTGTGTTTGCACGCGGCATAGTTTGTTAGTATTTTGCCATTTTTACATATAAATACAGACAAAGGAAATATAGATTTCCGTCTGTATTTATATGTAAAATTCCGTTTAAACGGAAAACCGGGAGCCCTAAACATAATCTACAAGTAATGCTACAACATCTTACATCTTAATGCTAGATAATGTCTCCCAAATCTACACATGGCTGTATACCTTACACACCACAATTAGTGAAATGCCCCAAATAGACTATTGAGCAGATGACAAACCCTAGCAATAAGTCAAAAGAACATATGCTGCTGTAAAAACAAGAAAAAAACCACAATATTTTCTCATTTTTCCGAAAATGAAAGCCATCAGGAACAAGAGTGTCTGCAGCCTCGAATGTGGCGAGAGCAGGAAACGCCTCACCAGCCTCTACACACGAGGGGCCCCAGCAGCTCTTCATTGGACCCCCACCAGCCTCTCCACACGAGGGGCCCCAGCAGCTCTTCACTGGACCCCCACCAGCCTCTCCACACGAGGGGCCCCAGCAGCTCTTCACTGGGCCCCCTTCAGGCCTCAGCAGCCTCTCCACACAAGGGGCCCCAGCAGCTCTTCACTGGGCCCCCTTCAGGCCTCAGCAGCCTCTCCACACGAGGGGCCCCAGCAGCTCTTCACTGGGCCCCCTTCAGGCCTCACCAGCCTCTCCACACGAGGGGCCCCAGCAGCTCTTCATTGGGTCCCTTCAGGCCTCACCAGCCTCTCCACACGAGGGGCCCCAGCAGCTCTTCACTGGGCCCCCACCAGCCTCTCCACACGAGGGGCCCCAGCAGCTCTTCACTGGGCCCCCTTCAGGCCTCACCAGCCTCTCCACACGAGGGGCCCCAGGCAGCAGCTCTTCCTTGGGTCCCTTCAGGCCTCACCAGCCTCTCCACACGAGGGGCCCCAGCAGCTCTTCACTGGACCCCCACCAGCCTCTCCACACGAGGGGCCCCAGCAGCTCTTCACTGGGCCCCCTTCAGGCCTCAGCAGCCTCTCCACACGAGGGGCCCCAGGCAGCAGCTCTTCATTGGGTCCCTTCAGGCCTGTAAGGGCCTCACCAGCCTCTCCACACGAGGGGCCCCAGCAGCTCTTCACTGGGCCCCTTCAGGTCTCAGCAGCCTCTCCACACGAGGGGCCCCAGCAGCTCTTCACTGGACCCCCACCAGCCTCTCCACACGAGGGGCCCCAGCAGCTCTTCACTGGGCCCCTTCAGGTCTCAGCAGCCTCTCCACACGAGGGGCCCCAGCAGCTCTTCACTGGACCCCCACCAGCCTCTCCACACGAGGGGCCCCAGCAGCTCTTCACTGGGCCCCTTCAGGTCTCAGCAGCCTCTCCACACGAGGGGCCCCAGCAGCTCTTCACTGGACCCCCACCAGCCTCTCCACACGAGGGGCCCCAGCAGCTCTTCATTGGGCCCCCACCAGCCTCTACACACGAGGGGCCCCAGCAGCTCTTCACTGGACCCCCACCAGCCTCTCCACACGAGGGGCCCCAGCAGCTCTTCACTGGGCCACCACCAGCCTCTCCACACGAGGGGCCCCAGCAGCTCTTCACTGGGCCCCCTTCAGGCCTCAGCAGCCTCTCCACACGAGGGGCCCCAGCAGCTCTTCACTGGGCCCCCTTCAGGCCTCAGCAGCCTCTCCACACGAGGGGCCCCAGCAGCTCTTCACTGGGCCCCCTTCAGGCCTCACCAGCCTCTCCACACGAGGGGCGCCAGCAGCTCTTCATTGGGTCCCTTCAGGCCTCACCAGCCTCTCCACACGAGGGGCCCCAGCAGCTCTTCACTGGGCCCCCACCAGCCTCTCCACACAAGGGGCGCCAGCAGCTCTTCATTGGGCCCCCTTCAGGCCTCACCAGCCTCTCCACACGAGGGGCCCCAGGCAGCAGCTCTTCCTTGGGTCCCTTCAGGCCTCACCAGCCTCTCCACACGAGGGGCCCCAGCAGCTCTTCACTGGACCCCCACCAGCCTCTCCACACGAGGGGCCCCAGCAGCTCTTCACTGGGCCCCCTTCAGGCCTCAGCAGCCTCTCCACACGAGGGGCCCCAGGCAGCAGCTCTTCATTGGGTCCCTTCAGGCCTGTAAGGGCCTCACCAGCCTCTCCACACGAGGGGCCCCAGCAGCTCTTCACTGGGCCCCTTCAGGTCTCAGCAGCCTCTCCACACGAGGGGCCCCAGCAGCTCTTCACTGGACCCCCACCAGCCTCTCCACACGAGGGGCCCCAGCAGCTCTTCACTGGGCCCCTTCAGGTCTCAGCAGCCTCTCCACACGAGGGGCCCCAGCAGCTCTTCACTGGACCCCCACCAGCCTCTCCACACGAGGGGCCCCAGCAGCTCTTCACTGGGCCCCTTCAGGTCTCAGCAGCCTCTCCACACGAGGGGCCCCAGCAGCTCTTCACTGGACCCCCACCAGCCTCTCCACACGAGGGGCCCCAGCAGCTCTTCACTGGGCCCCCTTCAGGCCTCAGCAGCCTCTCCACACGAGGGGCCCCAGCAGCTCTTCACTGGACCCCCACCAGCCTCTCCACACGAGGGGCCCCAGCAGCTCTTCACTGGGCCCCCTTCAGGCCTCAGCAGCCTCTCCACACGAGGGGCCCCAGAAGCTCTTCACTGGGCCCCCTTCAGGCCTCACCAGCCTCTCCACACGAGGGGCCCCAGCAGCTCTTCACTGGACCCCCACCAGCCTCTCCACACGAGGGGCCCCAGCAGCTCTTCACTGGGCCCCCTTCAGGCCTCAGCAGCCTCTCCACACGAGGGGCCCCAGCAGCTCTTCACTGGGCCCCCTTCAGGCCTCAGCAGCCTCTCCACACGAGGGGCCCCAGCAGCTCTTCACTGGGCCCCCTTCAGGCCTCAGCAGCCTCTCCACACGAGGGGCCCCAGCAGCTCTTCACTGGGCCCCCTTCAGGCCTCAGCAGCCTCTCCACACGAGGGGCCCCAGCAGCTCTTCACTGGACCCCCACCAGCCTCTCCACACGAGGGGCCCCAGGCAGCAGCTCTTCACTGGGCCCCCTTCAGGCCTGGAAGAAGTCTCCCTCGCCCTGTTCATTCTGTCAAACTTCACAGAGACCTCGACTGGTGACTCTTTGTGTTTCTTGTCAAGGAGCAATGACGCCAAATGGGCACAAGATGGCGGTGTTGAATCACTCCAAGCCAAAACCACGGAGTGTGAAAGTCAAAACACGACGTCGGAGACAGCAGCCGGGGCCTCTCCTCAGCAGCCGGGGCCTCTCCTCAGCAGCCGGGGCCTCTCCTCAGCAGCCGGTGCCTCTCCTCAGCAGCCGGGGCCTCTCCTCAGCAGCCGGGGCCTCTCCTCAGCAGCCGGGGCCTCTCCTCAGCAGCCGGGGCCTCTCCTCAGAGGCCGACTCCGAATGAGAAGAATAAAGAAGTCTCCATGAATCCCAAACACACGGCTGAGGGGAAAGAGCCGACGCCGGCCGGCTCGAGCGCGCGACGGAGACGACATCACGCTGACGGCACGCACACCAGGAGCGCGCCGGGTGGCTCCAGGTACGCGCGTGCAGCAAAGCGCGGAGGCAGCAGAGCGCTCTGCGAGGCGAAGGCAGGGCTCGCGCCGGCGACCGTTGCAGGAAGGTGACAGTTGACATTTCAATTTAAAAACAAGAGGCGCCAAAATGCACCTGAAGTTAGACACTTTCAGAACTCATTCCCTCCCTCTCAGACCCCACCAGGAAGTTCTTTACTCATTGTAAGTTTGTCACAAACATTCATATTTATGTTTGTACATCCTGTGTTTGATATGACGTTCCTTTTGCCTGCGTTGTTTTGATTCTATGGCCTGCTATTGTTCGCCAGGAAGTTCCTTAGTCATTGTATAATTAGTCATATTTATTCTTATTTTTGCTTGCACAGTCTCTTCATGCTGTGCCTGAGATTGTTTGCCTTTTGGCTGCGTTGCTCCGATTCTATTGCCTGCTATTTTTGTTTGTTCTATTCCTGCAACAGTTCTCTCATGTTGCGTCACTGGTTCTATTGTACAGCGCTCTGACACCTTCGGGTAAAGTCCGCGTTTTATAAAAATGCATTAAATAAAATAAAATAAATACAAAAACTCCTCACCTACAATCGATCAGAGCAGGGAAACCCTCGCCTCATCGTAGATCAGATAAACGTAGATGAAAGCACACGCGCTGGCCACAGGCTCTCACCTCGACACCGCGGCTCCTCAGATTACATCAGCTGATCTATGCTCCCGCCATCAAAGGCCTCTCTCCTCTCAGCTCCTCTCAGCCACACCGCACTTCTTTCTGCTATTCTCAGCTCCACTCCTCAGCACAGCTCCAGTTCAAACACGAGCAGGTAGCAGAGAATGGCACACTTCTCTATTCATAACGCCAGTAAATATGACTTCACCTGGAACATGTATGCTTACTCTGGCACTCTTAGGGCGACCGATTACGGGGTCACTGCTGGGGTTTAGTAGTGCCAAATAGAGTAAAAACAGTAGCATTTTACCTTGTCTTCTAAGTCCTCGGTTTCTGTTCTGTTACCTTCATTTTTCTTTTCATTAAGTTGAAATTATTTTCACCTTGTAGGTTCCTTAGTTCTCTTGTAGATAGGCTCTTTTCTGCACGCTATAGGTTCTCCAAAATGTCGCCAAAATGTTGTAAATAATAGTGACGTAGTCCTTGTAGTTCCTTTATTCAAATAAGATGGTAAGTTAAGAAGATGAAAGGGAAACCCCATCAGGAGCAGCCTCCTGCCACTCAGCCCTCCATCCATCCGACAGTCTCACACACTCAACATTCTAACAGGCACTCACGTCATACATTCTAGGCTGAGCAGCAGGAAGAAGTATAACAGGTTTATTTTCCAAGAACTCGTTATGTGAGAGTGTGGACTAATGTGGGTGAAAGATCATGCCTCTATAAGGACTGCATGATTCATACCTAAATAAGGACTGAATAATCTATGCCTAAATATGGGCAACGTGAGTTATGCCTATAGAAGGGCATGTTTCTGTAAAGCCTATATTAGTACACTCCTCTTCCGGATGGATGATATTACTAAGTGCTAACTACTAAAATAAGTACTGCCATTAACATTTTCATGTAAAAACCTTTAAAAATAATTCTAAAACCATTCTGAAAATGTTCTAAATGGTGCAAGTTCTAGAATCGTTAAGGAAATGTTCAATGCAGTTCATTTCATAAGAATTGTTCTACTGCAAGCAGAGAGAATGCCATGTCTTTTCAAAAAGGAAAAAGTGTCATTTTAGGAATCTGCTTGTTTGTTTTGAAAATATGGAAGCCGAATTCTTTTTCCCAGCACACTTCGAGACAATTCAAGATTAAGTGTCCTGGCTGGGTGTGAAAATAATATCAATCTCTGCAGCTGCCGGGGACAGTTGTAACACCTCGTTCAGTAGATCTATTGCACAAAGATGGCATTCATTACTTTCAGCATCAGGTGCTTCAGCAAGTTGTACGCTCGATGTAACCTGTGTGCCTGTGGATCCATCTCGCACCTCAGCAGGGACAAACGGCACCTGTGAAGACTCAAGGAATGCCATCATGAGTATTGGAAGCCGCTGGGGACAGCAAAGTATCAATGTCCTTTGGGGTGACCAATGGAAGTGTCAGACAGATGTCCAGCACGCATTCTTCTCTGCAAAACAGGCATCGTAGAACAGGTAAGATGCAGTCTTGCCAGACTGGTCTGAATGTCAGGAACCAAGATTGATTAAGGTCCCGTAGGCTAAGCACGCCTAGGAGGTGCACCATGCGCTCACGGCACTTCCGCTCCAGGAAAGTTTTCTCCATGTTGCTGGGAGAGATGCCGGTTGAGGGGCCGTCTGTAGCGTAGCAGCAGGAACAAGTGCAAGAATTAGGGGCAGACCTCCAAACACGGAGTGCACAAAATGTGGAATGATTCCGAGGATTGCCTGGAAGGTGTTTAACAGTCCTGAACCTATGGCCTTAAATACATGTACAATCCTGCTCGTATTAGACATGTTAAAGATAAGACCCATCATTTCTGGGAAATGTATGGGGCAGTTTGTATGTATCAGAGCCTGTATCTCAGCCTAGGTCCTTGCAACTTGTAGTTCATACGTTCCTCGGGCGGAGCTTAAGGGCACTCTCTGTTGTAAAAGCATGGCTTTCATTCTGCTAAGAGTATCAAAACGTATGACAGAAACGTTCAGTGAAGGCCAAAAAGGCACCTCTGTGACTGTGTGTGTTTTGGGGAAACAATACTTGCATACAGCAAGTAACCCTGGCGTTGACCATCACAAGATATGGGATGCCTGGTAGCATCCCACAGCAACCATGATTATTCAACATGAGGTAACTCCCATTCAAGAGTAGGCTGAATGTCGGATTAATCACTGCAGCCAGGGTGCCTTTCATATGGCAGGACAAGTTTGCCACAGAACCATTACAAGCCCCGTGTAAAGAAATGTCCTGACATATAAGTGAACCGCTCATTGCATTTTCACAGTTTGTATAGCTTAGAAACAATTCACGGTTCCCACTCCTACATCTAAATTTGTAAAGTATTCCCTGCCTATCTTTTCATATTTGGCTGCCTGCTTTTGTTCATAGAAATATTGAAATTGGAAAGTTGTGACCAGCAGACTAATATGGCAGACTAATATGGCCATGAATAAGCATTTCTGTAGCTGGTGATTCTGCTACTGTGAATGGTAATTTCTCCAATCTTTCAATGCGCAGCATTGTATACTTCGCTCCCATTTGTGCCATTTTGATCTGTTCATCTGTGAGATTGTATTCAGAGAACAGAGACGACGTGTTGATAAAACGCCAAGGCACATAGCCTGCACGCAATGATTGCAGTGTCCAGACTAATAACATTACTGAACGTAATTGGGACTGGCCGTATAGTAACATGGCTAAATCCTCTTCTAGTTTGTCGATATCAGAGGATACAATGTTGCCCTGTGAATAGATCCTGGACGATAAAGTTGTTAAACCATTGTCGACCACAGCAAAAGATTTTTCTAAGTTAATACGGTCTAATTCTCGTATTCTCTCTGCGGCCTCTGCCTGTGTTACTTTTCACATTTCATTATAGGCAGCATAAATGCCGGCATATATGAAACCTTTTTGACGCGGTTTTCTTGGACTTAGCAAGAAATCCCTAAGGTCTGCATCTTCTTTGAGCACAGATAAGTGTTGTTTCACCTGGTCTAGTGTGGATGTCTGTAGCCAATCAAGGCATAATTTCCCAACACTATAGGTTGTCACTACCCCCAGGTGTTGTCTCTGGATGTAACGTGGGTCTGCCCTGTGGATGGTAAACCCTTGTGTTTTGTTCAGGAATCTTTATTCACAGATGTTAGTGTCTGTGGGCCAGATTAACCATTTTCCCAATTAGTGTCTGATCTATTGTACTGTAGTATGTTATCTATGGTAACTGCCCCTGTGATGTACTATTACCCTCGGTATTTGCAGGTGTTGGTACGCAAGGTGTGTTCATGTCTTTGATCTTGGCTAGTCCAAGGCAAGATGTTTGTTTTGCACGGTGTCATTCAAAAACATTATCTGCTGTGGGATGAGGCAAGCTCTAAATAAGGCTTCAATCCCCTGTACTTGCCAGTCTCTAGTACCCCAGACCGATTTAGTGCCTATAGTGTCCTTCCTTAAAGTCAAACCCTTGTCTAGACAGCTGGGCAATAAAGGCTGCAGAATAGATATGTTTAGTGTTAGTTAACATATTTTTCTTTGCTGTTTTGTTTGCATTCCTATAATAAGAAGCTGCATCAGATATATTGAACCCTGAAAAATATGGAAACTTCTTTGTAAATGTTTTTGAACTGCCCTTTGGTGGTGTTGGACAAAGTTCCCATTGATTATATATAAACACATTTCTAGGCATTTCAGATATGTACAAAAAATGATGACCATAATGCTGATAACTGTACATTTGTTCATAATCTGATGAATCTTCCAAGTTTTCACTATATGAAAATGTAGCAGATTTTTCTAAATCAGACCTAATTTTACTGGCAGTTTCAAAGTCCCAATCATGAGAAAAGGTACTGGAGGTAATGATATCACTTAATGAAATCTTAAACAAGTGTGGAATTTTTAAAAGCTCTGTCTGTAGGACCAAATATATCAAAATCAACGGTGTCCCATACTATCAGGTACGGGAACTGCTGTGATGTTCACTGCAGACAAGTCTCGTTCTTCACAGTGTGATGATTTGTGAGGTTTTAAAATTAAGTTCACATTTTTACTTGTGGAGTCTTGATGAATGAATCTACCATTTATTTACAAGTGTTGGACTTGGCCCTTCCGGCAGGTTCACCTCTGAACTTTTTGCTTTTAATTGTGACCTGGTGTTAGTGATTTTTGGCTTCTGCGCACTTTACCACTGTGTCCCAGGGTAAAGTGTGTGCATGTGGTAAGGTTGGCCTTCCCTCCCATAGGAATGCATGGGGAATGTAGGTGTCCCTGGTAGTTCCTGATGCGTGGGGAGTGCAGAGGCGAGTTTGGTATGTGCAGACTCGTGTGATTAAATGTGTGGCGATGATGTGTGCGGCGTTGATGTGTCTATTGTGGAAGTGCCACTTCTAGAAGTTGGCATGTCTGTGTAATAAAGGTGAATTCTCTGTCTGGCTTGTGATGGGCTGGAGCAGGCTGGTGTGCCTGGCTCCATGAGTTAGCATGGGTCTGCCCCGGTGGTGAGTGGAGAGATCTGCATATTGATGTGAGGGAGGGGGATGTATGTTGTTACAACGCATGCTTTTACAACGCATGCCTTTCCGACGCAACTTTTACAACACAAGTTGTTACAACGACTTGCGTTGAGGGGGCACTGGATAGTGAATAGTTTAATTTACTATTCCAACTCCAGTCCCCGTGGATAGTAGAGAAGGTATTGGATAGTAAATTAAAACTATTCCCTATCCTAGAGCGCCCCCCAGCGCAAGTCGCTGTAATGACTTGCGTTGTAATGGTTGCGCCGTAAAGGTACTGCGTTGTAAAAGTTGCGTTGTAAACGCTGTTCCCCGAGGGAGGGGTGCACCTGGGACCTGAATAGGGCTGGGCTTTCCCTACACAATGCTGGCTCCGCCCCCTGTGGTGCGACTGATGACCCTAGCCTGACTAGTGAATGGGGAGAGGGGCTGAGCAAAACAGTGCTCCAAAACCAGCTGCGTCTGGTTTTTCCCTTAACCCTGCAGCCTAGACAATGGATTTAGGTGTATAAAAAGGGGCTGTGACCCCTTGCAAAATGTTCTCTACCTGATCCTAACTTGGAGGGGGCCTGCCGCTGCTGGGCGACTGCCTCCTTACCTGGAGGACCCTGTGAGCTGGCCCCTGGGCCCAGCCTTGCCCCCCTGCCTTCTTCCTCCCTTTTTGGATTTTGTCCCTGGACCTTTGGGACTCTTGTGGCCTTCCAGCGCCAGGGGAGTGCTGGCCTCCCCCTCCAAAAATAGCGCGTTGTGCTGCTGGTGCGGCGATCCCTTTCAAGAGAGATTCCCCGGCGTGGGGATCCCCTCCTTTTTAGGTCGAGGACCGGAAATGCTGGCTTGCCAGCTTCCGGTCGGAAAATTAATGATTTTGAGTACGGGGCTTGAACCCGCCTCTGTACTCCACCTCTCCTCCATTGGCTGGCTTCCTAAACGGAGGCCAGCCATTGGAGGAGAAGGGAGTCACTCGAAACAATCCCTGTCTCTTTCGGATTCAGGTGCGTGTTTTTGGCGTTCTTTCGCCCTGTGACGTCACCCGTCACTCAGAAGCCAAAACACGCCCGAATCCGAAATTTGCAGGGTTGTGGCCGCCATTTTGTTTTTGCTGTTTTTCTTGGGTTTTTTTCCGTTGCGATTTTGAAACAATAATATCCTGGGGTTCTAGGCGTGATCCAAACGCGGACTGGTTCTCCAGCTGCGCATATGCGCTATTACCTTCATTGTATACCCCTCCATAAGGTAGGGGGGCATGTCCAGGTTTGTGGCGCCAAAGCGCAATGTTAAAATGCGGAGAAAAAGCAAACAACAGAGAAGGATGACTTGTAACATGTTTAAGATGATTTTTTTATCATGCTTGTTTAAACATTTACGTGACGGCACTGCTTCGAGAGCAGGTTGAGCTATGCCTTTAGGGAAATGTAGTCCACATCCGCTTGAATTAGTCTTTATTATTGTCCAATTGGACTAAATATCCCATCTCACCTTGCGGTGGCTGGCTTCCAATAAGAGCTTTGTTTACATACTGGGATACGTAGTACCACCTCGCCATGTCCATTGCCTTTTCCATTTGCTCTGTACAGGCTGTGCCCGAGGAGCTGTACCGGCACTGCCGGAGCCTGGAGGAGCTGCTGCTGGACGCCAACCAGCTGCGAGAGCTGCCCAAGGTAAGGGGTGGGTGCACAGTCCCAGCACAAAGTACCGGGGCACATGGAGCCCTCAGAGAGCAAGGGAGGCACACTTCAGTCAGAGGCAGGCACACGCCTCACTCGGCGAGACGGAGCGGACGCTTCTCGGCAGAAGAGTGGGGCAGCTCAGGAGTTGGGGTCTGGGTTGGATTCGCCAAGTCCTGTCCCAGGTGAGTGCACGTCCCGTCCTTTCGCCTGATGTGCTTGATGTGCCCGGTGAGAGTATGTGGTTGCCGCTGTCAAGGGTCGTGAGGTCAGCCCCTGGGGGCACTCTGTCTGTGCCCTCAGTCCCGAGGCCACGCCAGGCGTGTGCTGCCGGCAGCGTGAGCCCCAGACCTCGGCTCTCCAGTCCCCTCTTTGAACTGGCTGCGAGCAGTGCACTGGTCCCTAGAGGACCACTCTCCCTCCTCTTCCTTCGGACCTGCAGATTGGTAGCCTACGATGTGGGGGCGATGAGTGGACGAGCAGGAAGACCCCGTTCAGATCTCACGCTCAATCTACCACAAGTCCTTGTGTCCGTCCGTTCCCCACCCCGCTCTTTCTCGTGCCCCCCCAGCCCTGTTCCTCGTTGTGCTTGTGTCTGTCGCCCACCCTGTTCCTCGTTGTGCTTGTGTCCATCCGTCACCCCCCGCTCTTCCTCGTTGTGCTTCTGTCCGCCCCGCCCACCCTGTTCCTCGTTGTGCTTGTGTCCGTCGCCCACCCTGTTCCTCGTTGTGCTTGTGTCCGTCCTTCACCCCCCGCTCTTCCTCTTTGTGCTTCTGTCCATCCGTCCCCCACTCACCCACCACGCCCGCTCTTCCTCGTGCCTGTCGTCCCCCACGCCCACCCTGTTCTTCGTTGTGCTTGTGTCCATCGCCCACCCTGTCCCTCGTTGTGCTTGTGTCCGTCCGTCACCCCCCCGCTCTTCCTCGTTGTGCTTCTGTCCGTCCGTCCCCCACCCACCCACCACCCCCGCTCTTCCTCGTTGTGGAGGCAATTTGCCATCTTGTAATAAGCTGACCACTGCGGAGTGAGATTCAAGTACTGTCGTGGAGGCACAAACATGAAAAGTATGCACATTACATGTCTGACCAATAGCAGCATTTTCCATTCAGAAAGAAGCAGAGTTCTTCTACCTCATTCACTTCTGGATAGTTAGTTGCCACTGTTTGGATGGTTGGTTCAGTATACTGAGTTTGGAATTGGGCGATGTTAAAAAAAAAAAGAGAGAGAGAGCGCATTCGCCTTCTCAGAATAGAAGGAAATATAAAAGGGCTAAGGCTGCTGGTAGCAGGGAGAGAGGATCCTCTCGTCCCTTGTAAGTTTTGCCTCAAACCAAATTGTGAAGAATGGCTTGTAAGACTGTGTCTACTATTATAGAAATGAAGGATGTAAACAGAAGGATAGGGAGCGTATCATTATTCACCACAATCAGGGACCTCTCTCGAACATGATATATAGGGGTAGGGCTCTGCTAATATTAGTCTCATTGGTAACGTCATCTCAAAAGAGGGTGTGACTGTGGTAATGGATATACTTTAGGGTCTACTGGAAAGACCATCACTCAAGGAGGCCCGTAGCATCAGTCATAATCTGTTGGTATAGTTTTGTGAACAAGCAAGATACAAGCTTTGCGAATGGAAGGAGATGAAGAAGACATCTGTTCTAAAACTTTTTAATCATATACCCAATCAGGTATTTGCTCTCCTCCACCCCAGGGAAACTAGTAGAGCCGTAGTGGTTTAATCTGGTAGACTGTGGGTATGATCTGGAGATTAAAGTCCACTGGCTGTGGCACATATAGAAGTAGACTGTCAGCTATTGCTTCCCTGCCCCCTGGCTGTGCTTGCTTCCCTGCCCCCTGGCTGTGCTTGCTCCCCTGCCCCCTGGCTGTGCTTGCTTCCCTGGCTGTGCTTGCTCTCCTGCCCCCTGGCTGTGCTTGCTCTCCTGCCCCCTGGCTGTGCTTGCTCCCCTGCCCCCTGGCTGTGCTTGCTCCCCTGCCCCCTGGCTGTGCTTGCCCCCCTGACCCCTGGTTGTGCTTGCTCCCCTGCCCCCTGGCTGTGCTTCCTCCCCTGCCCCCTGGCTGTGCTTGCTTCCCTGCCCCCTGGCTGTGCTTGCTCCCCTGCCCCCTGGCTGTGCTTGCTCCCCTGGCTGTGCTTGCTCCCCTGCTCCTGTACCCTGGTTCCCCTTGCTCCCTTGCCCCCTGGTTCCCCTGCCCCCTCGCTGTGCTTGCTTCCCTGCCCCCTCGCTGTGCTTGCTCTCCTGCCCCCTCGCTGTGCTTGCTCCCCTGCCCCCTGGCTGTGCTTGCTCCCCTGCCCCCTGGCTGTGCTTGCTTCCCTGCTCCCTGGCTGTGCTTGCTCCCCTGCCCCCTGGCTGTGCTTGTTCCCCTGCCCCTGGCTGTGCTTGTTCCCCTGCCCCCTGGCTGTGCTTGCTCCCCTGCCCCCTGGCTGTGCTTGCTCCCCTGCCCCCTGGCTGTGCTTGCTCCCCTGCCCCCTGATTCCCCTACCCCCTGGCTGTGCTTGCTTCCCTGCACCCACACTGTGCTTGCTTCCCTGCCCCCTGGCTGTGCTTGCTTCCCTGCCCCCTGGCTGTGCTTGCTTCCCTGCCCCCTGGCTGTGCTTGCTTCCCTGCCCCCTGGCTGTGCTTGCTTCCCTGTCCCCTCGCTGTGCTTGCTTCCCTGCCCCCTCGCTGTGCTTGCTTCCCTGCCCCCTCCCTGTGCTTGCTCTCCTGTGTGTGTGTGTGGGGCTCTGGGTGTGTGTGTGTGTGTGTGGCTCTGGGTGTGTATGTGTGTGGGGCTCTGGGTGTATGTGTGTGGGGCTCTGGGTGTGTGTGTGGGGCTCTTGGTGTGTGTGTGGGGCTCTGGGTGTGTGTGTGGGGCTCTGGGTGTGTGTGTGGGGCTCTGGGTGTGTGTGTGGGGCTCTGTATGTGTGTGTGGGGCTCTGTGAGTGTGTGTGGGGCTCTGTGTGTGTGTGTGGGGCTCTGTGTGTGTGGGGGGGCTCTGTGTGTGGGGCTCTGTGTGTGTGTGGGGGCTCTGTGTGTGGGGGGGGGTTCTGTGTGTGGGGCTCTGTGTGTGTGGGGGGCTCTGTGTGTGTGTGGGGGGGCTCTGTGTGTGTGGGGGGGGGCTCTGTGTGTGTGGGGCTCTGTGTATGTGTGTGGGGGCTCTGTGTATGTGGGTGAGGCTCTGTGTGGGTGTGTGGGGGGGCTCTGTGTGTGTGTGGGGGGGCTCTGTGTGTGTGTGTGTGGGGCTCTGTGTGTGTGGGGCTCTGTGTGTGTGGGGGGGGCTCTGTGTGTGGGGCTCTGTGTGTGTGTGGGGCTCTGTGTGTGTGTGTGGGGCTGTGTGTGTGTGTGGGGCTCTGTGTGTTTGTGGGGCTCTGTGTGTGGGGGGGCTCTGTGTGTGTGTGTGTGTGGGGCTCTGTGTGTGTGTGGGGCTCTGTGTGTGTGTGGGGCTCTGTGTGTGTGGGGCTCTGTGTGTGTGTGGGGGGGGCTCTGTGTGGGGGGGCTCTGTGTGTGGGGGGCTCTGTGTGTGTGTGTGCAGCTCTGTGTGTGTGTGGGCGGGGGCTCTGTGTGTGTGTGGGGGGGCTCTGTGTGTGTGTTGGGCTCTGTGTGTGTGTTGGGCTCTGTGTGTGTGTTGGGCTCTGTGTGTGTGGAGCTGTGTGTGGGGGGGGCTCTGTGTGGGGGGGCTCTGTGTGTGTTTGGGGGCTCTGTGTGTATGTGAGGCTCTGTGTGAGTGTGGGGCTGTGTGTGTGGCTGTGCGTGTGTGTCTGTGGCTCTGTGTGGGTGGCTCTGTGTGTGGGTGGTTCTGTATGTGTGGCTCTGTGTGGGTGTAAATGCAATAGGTCATGCATTTGCGAGCTATTAAGATATTGGCATTGTAAATGACAGTACCATTTATTTAACGATTAAGCTATTGGCAATGTAAATGACAATGCCATTTATTTATGATAAAAAAAAAAAAATAATGAGCAATGCCAATAGCTCTACCTTTAATAATGCCGAGACCATTGCATTGTAAATGCTTGTTTTTCTTCATTCCAGAGCAGGTGCGCACCCTGCAGAATTGCCGCGTATTTATACTTTATTTTTGACCCCCAGACGCGTGCCCACCCTGCCAGGGTCTCCTGCCTTTTAACAGGTGCCCACTCAGTTTTATTTATTTATTTTACGGGAGCCCACCCCATATTGAGGGTGAGAAAATCACAGCCGCAGCCCGAGTCGTGATACATCCTCCCCCGGGACGCTGCCTAGCGCGACTCGGAAGTGCTACACCCGAAAACCGGAAACTGATGGGAGCCCACCCCGCGCTCCGGTGCGAGCAAGAAGAGAAACGAGGACGCCAGCGCCTGCTCGAGCAGGGCTCCCCTGAGGAACGGGAGAGCCCCGCCTGGCGCATGGTGAGCGGTGCCGGGAATCACCGGCAGAAGTCAGCCCACACACAGCAGAGACGCTGACACCGCAGGAGCCCCGAGGAGCGGGAGCTCCTGTGCAGCAACCAGCCGGTGAGTGAGGCCCGAGCCTCTCCCGCATTTCTGGGCGGCCCGTGGGGCAGCTGGCCGCCATAACACATTTTTGTCTTAGAGCTCACGAGGCTCTACCGGCAATGGGGCATTTTGGTATTTCGAGTCCCCTGAGCGGGACTCCAACATAAGTGGCGGCATTGTTGTTCGAGCCCGAGAGGCTCCACCAGTTTGGGGGCATTTCTGAAGGTAGAGCGGCCCGGTTGGCAGCAGGCCGCTACCCCAGTGGGCAGCATTTTCATCGAGCCCACGAGGCTCAAAGGAGGTATTTTATTTCTAGAGCCCAAGAAGCTCCTGAGGGCTCAGTTGCTGATTCATAGAGCCCACGAGGCTAGCATACTAATAGTTATAACTAAATCTAGCCAGAAAAGAAAGAAAAATATTCCCGATATTAGCCACAGTTCAGTCAATGGTAAAACCAGCTAAGACTCTTTCAGAAAATGAAAAAAGTATTTTGCTTGCTGTTTGTCTGATTTTTTAGCTGGCGTCGTTCCAGGTTTACTTGGATCCTCAGAAAACGTATCAGACAAGCAGCCCTGTGGCAGAGGGCTCGCGCGCTGCGCGCTGGAAACGCTTTTTAAAATCCTCACCTTCTCTGCTGAGTGCTAGCAGACCCACCGCTTCCCCGTCGCGCTGAATACGAGCGCTAGACGGTAATCTTATTTTAAATTACCCCTCCTATCCCGCCCTGCTGACTCCTCCCACCTCCCTCGTCATAGCCTATTTAGGCTCCGCCCACTCTTCTCCTAGCACAGACAAGCAGCCCTGTGGCAGAGGGCTCGCGCGCTGCGCGCTGGAAACGCTTTTTAAAATCCTCACCTTCTCTGCTGAGTGCTAGCAGACCCACCGCTTCCCCGTCGCGCTGAACACGAGCGCTAGACGGTAATCTTATTTTAAATTACCCCTCTGTTGGAAATGGGATCCCCGGCTGGCCAGGGCTTTCGCCAAAGTCAGTCAGAGACCACCACACCCAAGTCAGGGCAAGGGAGTTACACGCCAAGATAACCCCTACTCACCCTCTAGGTAACGTGGCGCGAGCAGCAAGGCTAAACTTGGAGGCGATGTAGGTTAAGTATTTGCGCACGCACCCCAGCAACAACAACCAAAGGCCCACCACAAAGGAAACTCCACACAAGGTTATGTAAAAATAGCCTTTGTATTATAATAAATATACATCAGATAAAACACACATCTTGTTACACTGTGCCAACAGGCACGGGCGGAATTTACAAGGGATATTGCACAGGACAGGGCCACTTGGACCACTGTCAGGGGTATCAGCACTTTTAGAACTTAGCACTTGTAGAAAGAAAAATCAGTGTAGCACACAATATAAAAATAGAGCACACAACCAGTAATCACTGGTAACAGGACCTCACTAGCACCACCTGTACTAGGGAGAAAACAACCACCTACATGTCACACTACCTGTAGGGGTATAAAGGCAAAACACATGATGCATAATCAATACATTCAGAGGTGTAGGGAAATAAAACACATGATGCATCAACAATACATTCAGAGGTGTAAGGCACATGACGCATAAAAACACATTCAGAGGTGTAGAACAATAACAATGGCGCCAACTCACAAGTCACCACCTGTGACTGTCTCTGTGTCCAAATGTCAGGGCCTAAACGTGGCAGCTGCCCACAAAGTGCTGGGCAGCTGAATCATCAATAATGGGCCAACGCTGGAGCCTCGCAGGCTCTGCCCAACTGACTGTCTCTCAAGAGCCTCACTGGGCTCTGAACATCAATTATGCCCCTGAGCCTCTCAGGGCTCGTGAAACAACATCTGGGCGGGGGAGCCTCTCAGGGCTCAAGAGCAACGGTGGGGCCAATGTGGGAGCCTCGCTGGGCTCTAGAGAAATTACTGTGGCACCCCAGAGCCTCTCTGGCTCTCAAAACGAATATGCCCCTTCGTTGGAGCCCCCCTCCTGGGGACTCGAAATACGCAGATTGCCCCAAGGAGCCTCTCTGGGCTCTTAACAAATGACTGGCCCCTTTGAGCCTCCTGGCTCGGAAAGAAGATGCCTCCTCTGAGCCTCTCAGGGCTCAACACAAAAATGCGCCGTCTCCAGAGCCTCTCCGGGCTCAACAACACCGGTGCCCCCGGGGCCCCCGGGGCCCCCGTGGGCCTCGTACCACAACTAGGGCGCCTCGAGCCTCTCGTGGGCTCAGACAACAATGGGGGCGCTCTCGAGCCTCTCGTGGGCTCAGACAACAAGAATGCGGGCGTCGTGGGAGCGGCCCTCTGCCAACTGGGGCCGCTCGGGACACAAAGGTAAACGCCCCCGCACTCACCGGGTCTCTGGGGCTGGATGCGTCTCCTTCTTCTTCGGCGCGGGGCTCCCTTTCACTCTGGGAGCCTCGAGGACAGAGCCGGCTGCTTCCTTCCTCGCTGCTCGGCTCCGGGGGGCGGGACTTCCGGATCGCCTCTCCCGGGCCGCGCAGCGATTGGCTGACGGTTCCAGCACTTCCGGGTCGTCGCGGGCAGCGCGGCGGCCCGTTCCAGGTAGGCAGGCGGGCTCCCAGTACCCGAGGAGTGGGCTCCCTCGAGGTATTTACAAAATCCAATAACGGGGCAATGCCGGGTGGGCACCGGCGCTCAAAATAAAAAGTAAAGCGAGGTGGCACTCGCTAATGCCAAAAAGCGGCAAAAGCGCTCCACAGCGCTATAATAGAAATAAAGCGCACCCAGCGCTTAGGGGCTAAAGAAAAGCGCTCCTAGCGCTAGAGATATCAGCAAAGCGCTATTGAGCGCTGGGGCACCAGGAAAGCGCTATAAATCAAATAAGAGCGCCTCCAGGCACTCTACGCAAAAGCAAAAGCTCCAGCAGGGACTGGAGGCAGGCAGAGGGGCAGGGCAGGGCCAGAGCCAGCACACTGGGTCTCCAGGCAGGGAGACAAGCCAAGTGGCGGTCCTCTTGGCCCCAGCAGCAGCAACAGCCCCCTCTGGCAAGGATCCAAAAGTAGAACATTTTCTAAGGGGACACAGCCCCTTCTTATAGTAACAAATCCTTTGTTTCAAGGTGCAGGGTGGGGGGAAAACCAGTTTCAGCTGGCTCTGGAGCACTCTTGATGGCCCAACCACCCATTTCTTTCACTGGGGAGGCTAGGGTCGTTAGACACACCACAGGGGGGCGGAGCCAGCATTGTGTGGGGAAAACCCAGCCCATCCAGGACACAGGTACACTCCTCCCACACATCACTCATGCTAATCTCCCACTCACCACCGGGCAGACCCATCCAGACTTCCTGGAGCCTGGCATGCCAGCCAGCTCCAGCCAATCACTCTCCAGCACCCTCACAGCACACGCACATCAATGTCCAGAAGTAGCACTTCCCTTCTAGACACATACATGCCGCAGACACCATCTTGCAGCATTCACTCTCACGAGTTCAGACATACTAAACTCGAGCCTGCACTCCCCACGCATCAGGAACTACCAGGGACACACACATTCCCCATGCATTCCTATGGGAGGGCAGGCCAGCCATACTACACGCACGCACTTTCACTCTGGGAGCCAGGGGAAAGTGCGCAGAGACCCAAAAAATCACTGACACAGGGTCACACATAAAGCAAAAAGTTCAGGGGTGAACCAGCCCTGCGGGCCAAGTCCAACATAACCCCCTTCCAGCCAAAACGCAGGGGAGAACAATCACCACCGTGATGGACTTCCCTGCTTGGGGCGATAGAACACGGACGCAGGCCCGCCACTGCCGGGACACCCTCCTGTTCTATGCCACGGTGAACCCCTAGGGTTCCTTCTAAAGCTACCGTAAGGACCAGCTGGGCTACCCCACTGGTACTCCTCAGCTGTTTGCGGCCAGGACCAGGCCCTAGGCCACCCAGGTGCCACTGGTTCCTGCCTACTCACGAAGTGGGGGGTAGTAACCCCTGGCACATAGTAGCCATTCTCCACTCCTCCTGTCTGCAAGACAGGGCTAGACTGCCACTGGTTCTCCAGCCTAGGGTCTACAACCTCAGGTGGACCAGGAGTCTCAGGGAAGGCTCTCCTCCCCTTACCTCTTCTTTTAGGGTTCCTCCTCCCCGTGCGAGGGGGACACCTAGAACGCCATTCCAACCAAGGGTTTAACCCCTCAGGTTGCACCGGGGTCAGAGGTGGGCTCTCCCACCCTCTGCACCCCCTTCCAGAGGTCTGCCCTCTCCCAACTGGAGAAGTTCCTCTGGAAGAAGAACCGGTCAGGACACTGATTACAGTCGTCCTACCCTTCAGATCAGGCTGATCCTGAACCTGGCCATCCAACCTCCGGTCTAAAACCTTTGGTGGAACAATTGCCTGGCACTCCAGGACTTCTGGGGATTCACACGCAATCCCCCTGAGGTTAACAACTGACACATCTGTTGTGTGACTGTCTGTCTGGCGCAGATCTCCCGCCCTCTGTCCACCTGACAGTGCGGGACGATCCCCCAGACCAGAAGTGGTGCCACCCGGGTCCCTCCAAGAAGATCTAGCCCAACTGGCTAGTCTCTGGTCCACTGGTGCATCCACTGGGAAACTCATCCCCCAATCACTCCTCACGCTGGACTCCTGTACCCTCCCTACCGGAGCGGTACTGCCAGCCTCTAGAACCACAGGAGCTCTGGTTACAGACGCTCCAGGTCCTCTACTCACTAGGAGATCCTCCTCAAATGGGCTAACAGGACAGCCTAGGTCCCCAACCTGGTGTTCCCTCAAGAAACCACCCAGGCTCTGAGACAGGGCTTCGGGCCTCTGTGGGCTCTCAGCCACCCACTGACTCCTGCTCCACTGAGCCAGGCAGTCAGCCCCTACACCCTTCTCACTATACTGGGACCTAGCTGGGCTACACTGAGCCTCTTCCACCACGCTGGGCTGGAAGATCCCTGACCCACTACTTTCGGAGTCACTCACCAATGACTCTACAGAACCTCTGGCCCTTTCCCAGCGCTCTGCTTCCTCAGCAAGCGTGTCTGGATCAGTCAACCCATAGTCCAACAGGTGTTGTCGCAACCCTGGCAAACAACTACTGAGCACCTGCTCTCTGAGAACCAGATCAAACAGTTTTACAAAATCACCTTCTGTGTGAACCGATGACCAATCAGACAGTGCATCTTGACATTCATCCACAAACTCTCCCCAAGACTGGTGAGACAGTTTCATACTGCCCCTGAATCTCAACCTATACTCCTCCTCTGGGGAAACAGGTACCAGACTGGGGGAGCTGGGACTGGGATTTCCTATACTGGAATCTAAATAGCTGCCACCACTGGACTCAACCCTCCCTGGGGGATCCAGAACATTATGACTGCGGTCAGGGGATAATCTACCCTCCCGAGCTACTCTCTCTCTGGCAAAGGCCCTCTCAGCCTCTGCAATCCTCTCATTCACACCCAACTGCGCCATCTCTCTGGCATGCTCTAACCTGAGCTTTTCCATGGCCAGCTGGTGCTCCCTCTCTTCTCTCCTATCCAACCACACCTCTGGGGACAGGGAAAGGGATGGGGTGCTACATCTGACACTGGACCCAGCAAGGGACTCCCTATCTAGGGGATACTCGCTCTCTGCTGGCGCCCACCCACTGTCAAACTCACTCTCCACATCAGACTCTTCAGGGCTCCCCTCAGGCCCACCACCCTCCTGGTGTGCGGCCCGGGCCCTCTCTCTCTCTCTGTGCTCACGCTCCCAGTCACTCTTCTGCCACAGGATCATGTTATCCCTAAGCTTGGACTGGGTGTCTGACTCACTCACTGGGATGTCTCTCTCCTTACATAACCGTACCAACTCATGCACACTGTACTTAAACAGGCCACAAAGGTTAAAAGGCGATTCCATCTTGACAGGATGCTCACAGACACGTGCAACACAAGGGACCTTGCAATCTGAAGTAGGAGTACACAATTCCAAAACTTCCACACTCTCCTTAAAAAAGAACTCACTCATGCGTCCAGGAAAACACACCATTCATCCACACACACCCTCCCCTCGGATCGGTAAGGCAGTTTCTACCACCCCTGACTTCTCAACCTGACCAAAAGCGACACAGGTACCAAACTCTGGAAGCAGGGCGGGGGACAAATGTACTGAACACAATCAAATGACACTCTTCAGGAGAAGAAACAATGGAATTTCAAAAACAATACAATCCCCTAAAATGTGGTCATCTAAAATGCAGAGTTTTGTGGTGCGGCCAGCCGCTACTGTGGTACAAGGCAAACACAAATCCTTATCCCGCCGCTTGCCGCCAATGTTGGAAATGGGATCCCCGGCTGGCCAGGGCTTTCGCCAAAGTCAGTCAGAGACCACCACACCCAAGTCAGGGCAAGGGAGTTACACGCCAAGATAACCCCTACTCACCCTCTAGGTAACGTGGCGCGAGCAGCAAGGCTAAACTTGGAGGCGATGTAGGTTAAGTATTTGCGCACGCACCCCAGCAACAACAACCAAAGGCCCACCACAAAGGAAACTCCACACAAGGTTATGTAAAAATAGCCTTTGTATTATAATAAATATACATCAGATAAAACACACATCTTGTTACACTGTGCCAACAGGCACGGGCGGAATTTACAAGGGATATTGCACAGGACAGGGCCACTTGGACCACTGTCAGGGGTATCAGCACTTTTAGAACTTAGCACTTGTAGAAAGAAAAATCAGTGTAGCACAAAATATAAAAATAGAGCACACAACCAGTAATCACTGGTAACAGGACCTCACTAGCACCACCTGTACTAGGGAGAAAACAACCACCTACATGTCACACTACCTGTAGGGGTATAAAGGCAAAACACATGATGCATAATCAATACATTCAGAGGTGTAGGGAAATAAAACACATGATGCATCAACAATACATTCAGAGGTGTAAGGCACATGACGCATAAAAACACATTCAGAGGTGTAGAACAATAACAATGGCGCCAACTCACAAGTCACCACCTGTGACTGTCTCTGTGTCCAAATGTCAGGGCCTAAACGTGGCAGCTGCCCACAAAGTGCTGGGCAGCTGAATCATCAATAATGGGCCAACGCTGGAGCCTCGCAGGCTCTGCCCAACTGACTGTCTCTCAAGAGCCTCACTGGGCTCTGAACATCAATTATGCCCCTGAGCCTCTCAGGGCTCGTGAAACAACATCTGGGCGGGGGAGCCTCTCAGGGCTCAAGAGCAACGGTGGGGCCAATGTGGGAGCCTCGCTGGGCTCTAGAGAAATTACTGTGGCACCCCAGAGCCTCTCTGGCTCTCAAAACGAATATGCCCCTTCGTTGGAGCCCCCCTCCTGGGGACTCGAAATACGCAGATTGCCCCAAGGAGCCTCTCTGGGCTCTTAACAAATGACTGGCCCCTTTGAGCCTCCTGGCTCGGAAAGAAGATGCCTCCTCTGAGCCTCTCAGGGCTCAACACAAAAATGCGCCGTCTCCAGAGCCTCTCCGGGCTCAACAACACCGGTGCCCCCGGGGCCCCCGTGGGCCTCGTACCACAACTAGGGCGCCTCGAGCCTCTCGTGGGCTCAGACAACAATGGGGGCGCTCTCGAGCCTCTCGTGGGCTCAGACAACAAGAATGCGGGCGTCGTGGGAGCGGCCCTCTGCCAACTGGGGCCGCTCGGGACACAAAGGTAAACGCCCCCGCACTCACCGGGTCTCTGGGGCTGGATGCGTCTCCTTCTTCTTCGGCGCGGGGCTCCCTTTCACTCTGGGAGCCTCGAGGACAGAGCCGGCTGCTTCCTTCCTCGCTGCTCGGCTCCGGAGGGCGGGACTTCCGGATCGCCTCTCCCGGGCCGCGCAGCGATTGGCTGACGGTTCCAGCACTTCCGGGTCGTCGCGGGCAGCGCGGCGGCCCGTTCCAGGTAGGCAGGCGGGCTCCCAGTACCCGAGGAGTGGGCTCCCTCGAGGTATTTACAAAATCCAATAACGGGGCAATGCCGGGTGGGCACCGGCGCTCAAAATAAAAAGTAAAGCGAGGTGGCACTCGCTAATGCCAAAAAGCGGCAAAAGCGCTCCACAGCGCTATAATAGAAATAAAGCGCACCCAGCGCTTAGGGGCTAAAGAAAAGCGCTCCTAGCGCTAGAGATATCAGCAAAGCGCTATTGAGCGCTGGGGCACCAGGAAAGCGCTATAAATCAAATAAGAGCGCCTCCAGGCACTCTAAGCAAAAGCAAAAGCTCCAGCAGGGACTGGAGGCAGGCAGAGGGGCAGGGCAGGGCCAGAGCCAGCACACTGGGTCTCCAGGCAGGGAGACAAGCCAAGTGGCGGTCCTCTTGGCCCCAGCAGCAGCAACAGCCCCCTCTGGCAAGGATCCAAAAGTAGAACATTTTCTAAGGGGACACAGCCCCTTCTTATAGTAACAAATCCTTTGTTTCAAGGTGCAGGGTGGGGGGAAAACCAGTTTCAGCTGGCTCTGGAGCACTCTTGATGGCCCAACCACCCATTTCTTTCACTGGGGAGGCTAGGGTCGTTAGACACACCACAGGGGGGCGGAGCCAGCATTGTGTGGGGAAAACCCAGCCCATCCAGGACACAGGTACACTCCTCCCACACATCACTCATGCTAATCTCCCACTCACCACCGGGCAGACCCATCCAGACTTCCTGGAGCCTGGCATGCCAGCCAGCTCCAGCCAATCACTCTCCAGCACCCTCACAGCACACGCACATCAATGTCCAGAAGTAGCACTTCCCTTCTAGACACATACATGCCGCAGACACCATCTTGCAGCATTCACTCTCACGAGTTCAGACATACTAAACTCGAGCCTGCACTCCCCACGCATCAGGAACTACCAGGGACACACACATTCCCCATGCATTCCTATGGGAGGGCAGGCCAGCCATACTACACGCACGCACTTTCACTCTGGGAGCCAGGGGAAAGTGCGCAGAGACCCAAAAAATCACTGACACAGGGTCACACATAAAGCAAAAAGTTCAGGGGTGAACCAGCCCTGCGGGCCAAGTCCAACACCCTCCTATCCCGCCCTGCTGACTCCTCCCACCTCCCTCGTCATAGCCTATTTAGGCTCCGCCCACTCTTCTCCTAGCACAGACAAGCAGCCCTGTGGCAGAGGGCTCGCGCGCTGCGCGCTGGAAACGCTTTTTAAAATCCTCACCTTCTCTGCTGAGTGCTAGCAGACCCACCGCTTCCCCGTCGCGCTGAACACGAGCGCTAGACGGTAATCTTATTTTAAATGACCCCTCCTATCCCGCCCTGCTGACTCCTCCCACCTCCCTCGTCATAGCCTATTTAGGCTCCGCCCACTCTTCTCCTAGCACAGACAAGCAGCCCTGTGGCAGAGGGCTCGCGCGCTGCGCGCTGGAAACGCTTTTTAAAATCCTCACCTTCTCTGCTGAGTGCTAGCAGACCCACCGCTTCCCCGTCGCGCTAAATACGAGCGCTAGACGGTAATCTTATTTTAAATTACCCCTCCTATCCCGCCCTGCTGACTCCTCCCACCTCCCTCGTCATAGCCTATTTAGGCTCCGCCCACTCTTCTCCTATCACAGACAAGCAGCCCTGTGGCAGAGGGCTCGCGCGCTGCGCGCTGGAAACGCTTTTTAAAATCCTCACCTTCTCTGCTGAGTGCTAGCAGACCCACCGCTTCCCCGTCGCGCTGAACACGAGCGCTAGACGGTAATCTTATTTTAAATTACCCCTCCTATCCCGCCCTGCTGACTCCTCCCACCTCCCTCGTCATAGCCTATTTATATGGCCTCCATGCGTCAGCGCAGCGGACGAGCGCAGCGGGCGCGCCGTAAACGCGCCGGAGTTGCGCCAGAGTTAAGCCCGTCTGCACCCGTCCACGGCCGGACGGGCCCAGGGGCCATTTCCCCTGCTTCCTCACTGGCATATACATCTGGACAACTCCTCTCCTGCACTGCTGTTGTACCCCTTCCCCCTTCTCTCATGCAGCACCTTGTTACTCAAGGCATCTATGTCCCTCACTCAGACCGTGTCTCCCTTCCGCGCCCTACGCCTCCCTTGCCCCCTCTGGACACCAGACCTCCCCCCACCACAACCCCATTACCCTCTCACACTGCCTCCGCCTACCTCCTTAACACCCGCTCGGCAGGCAAGCATCGCCTGGAATTGTTTAACCTTCTTACCACTGACTCCCCTGACATTCTGTTCTTGACGGAAACCTGGTTCACTGAAGCCTCTCTCCCCGACATTCTGGCCATCCTCCCCGACTCTTATTATGCCCTCCGGGCTGACCGCCCCGACGGCAAGACCGGGGGGGGGGTCGCTATGATTGCCCGATCCACTCTTCAATTCCAGCTCCTCTCTCAACCTTCTATAGCTGGGGTGGACTTTCTGGTCGCCCGCTCCACCAATCTTACCGCACCTCTTACTGTCGTCCTTGTTTATCGCCCCCCCCTGAGCATGCCCTCGTTTGTGGCCTCCCTGCAGGAGCTTCTTGCTACCCTTGTAGTCAACAACTCCTCTGTGCTCCTGCTGGGCGACTTTAATTACTGGCCAGGCGATCCCAGGGAGAATCTAGCGTCCAAGGACTTCACGGCTACTCTCTTATGTCTTAATTTCAAGTCTCAGGTAATGACCCCTACTCACAATCTTGGACACACCCTGGACCAAGTCTGGTCATCCTCGGATATAATTTCTCCCCCCAGCATCCTCCCTTGTACTTGGTCCGATCACTCTCTCATTTCCTTCACTATTAACACTGGTTCCCCTCACAAACACCCCTGCCCCAAGAATGTCTTTGCACGCAGCTGGAATCATGCCGACCTGTCTTCCCTCTTTCACTCTCTTGCTTCTTCTTCCCCTGACCTCAATGGTATTCCCCTTGATTCACAGGCCGTTGCAGTTGGAAACTGGCTTTCGTCTGCCTGCGATCTAGTAGCCCCTCTCAAGCTAGTTAAGTCCATTCGCCCACACGAGGCTCACAGTTGGTTCAACTCTGAGCTCAAGGTCCTCAAATTGGAACTCAGATGCTCTGAGCGCCTTTGGCGCCGCAGCTACTGCCCGACCTCAAGGGGAAATACAAATCTCTTCTTAAAGAGTACAAGAAAGCTATTCTCGCGACTAAGTCCAAGTACTTTTCCGAACAAGTAACCCTTTCGGCTAACAAACCTAAAGAGATCTTCTCCTTGGTCAACAATTTGGCTACCTCTGACCGTGCCTGCCCTAACTTCACCCCTTCTCAGGCCCTCTGTACTTCTTTAAACGACTTCTTCATTGAGAAGATCATTAAAATAAATCTAACATCTCTGCCACTCCTTTTACCCCACTTCATTCTGTCCCCCCTATGTCTAATTCTTCCTTTTCCTTTTTCCCACCCCTTTCTCTGGACTCTTTTCTAGTCCTGCTCACAAAAATCAAGTCCGGTTCCCCTACTGATTGTGCCCCTGCTCGCATTCTTAAAACTCTCCTCTCTTCTTGTCCTGCTGCCCCTCTTTCCCTCCTTAATGCCTCCCTCTCCACCGGATCGGTTCCTTCCTCATTTAAATCTGCTATTGTTTCCCCCATTCTTAAAAAACCTGGTCTTGATTCTTCCCTCCCCTCTAACTTTAGGCCCATTTCTCTCCTTCCCTACCTTGCTAAAATCCTGGAATCCTATGTTACCTCTTGTCTCTCCACCTATGTTGAGCAGAACCAACGCCTTGCTTCTCACCAAGCGGGTTTTCGCTCAGGTCACTCGACCGAATCTGTGGTGCTCGCCGTTCTCGACGAGCTGAAAGCAAAGGCTGACACTAACTCTCCCCAAGCTTTGGTTCTCCTCGACCTGTCCGCTGCGTTTGACACGGTCGATCATAACATCCTTCTGGACCGTGTCAGCGCAGCGGGCATCAGAGGCACTGCCTTTTCCTGGATTACGTCCTTTCTAACAGGACGTTCACAAGCGGTTCACCTCCCCGGTTTTTCTGCCCCTCCCCTCCCGGTGCCCTGTGGGGTCCCCCAAGGCTCTTCCCTCTCCCCTCTTCTTTTCAATCTCTATATTCACCCACTTATCTCTTCTCTTCTTCAGCTGGGGGTCTCGGTGTTCAATTACGCAGATGACCTCCAGCTTGTCTTTGACCTTTCTTCTGCCTCTCACTCCCTATCCTTTTTTCGTTCCACCATGGTCTTCATTTCTGGGTGGATGAGCGCCAATCACCTCAAGCTCAACCCAGATAAGACTGAGCTTGTTCTGACTGGCGGCTCATCCAGCCCTTGGTCCTCTGCTTTTTGGCCCCCCTCCCTCGGTCCCCCTCCCACCCCGGTCGCCTCTGTCAAAACCTTGGACATCAAGGTCAGCCAGGACCTGTCCATGCATGGCCAGGTCAGTGCTGTCGTATCTTCCTGCTTTCTTTCTCTTCGGTTGATCCGAAAAATCTCTCGTTTCTTCTCCCTTGAATCTCTTAAAATTATTATTTCTGCCCTCATCACTTCCCGCCTTGATTATGGTAACAGCTTGTTCGTGGGCATTCCCGCCTACGAAACCCGCCGTCTTCAAGCAATCAAAAATCAGGCTGCCCGTCTCATCTTCCACTTACCCAAAACTTCTCACATCACTCCTGTCCTCAAATCCCTTCACTGGTTACCAATCCCGCAGAGATCCTTGTTTAAATTAGGGTGCCTTGTTTATCGGGCCCTTGATCGCTCGGCTCCGGCGTTCATCAACTCTCTCATTTCCTCCTACACCCCTGCCCGCACTCTCCGCTCATCTTCTTCTGCCCTCCTCACGGTCCCCCGCTTCCGCAAAACTCGCACTGGCGGTTCTAGATTTTCTGTCCTTGCACCCCGGTTCTGGAACTCCCTCCCTCTTTCTTTGCGTTTTATTCCTATCTTTTCACACTTTCGTAAAGCGCTTAAAACTTTTTTGTTTACCTTGGCCTACCCCTGTTAAATCCTTCCTGGCGCCGCTTGTTCTGTCCCTTAGACTTCTCAGCGCCAGGAAGCCGTTCGGCCATCGCGCGCTCTATAAATAATTTCATTCATTCATTCATTCATTCATTCATTCATTCATTCATTCATTCAAGTCCATGAAATAGCCAGAAGTAGTTCAATCAATTGTTGGGATTGCATCAGGATTTGTAGAAATCGCTGTGTTTTCTTGTTCATGTTGAACTTGTTGATTACTGGTTACGTTGATGTAGACTGGTGTATCTGGTCGAACTGTTACTTGAGTTTCAAGAGGGATGAGTTCCATTACATTATTGCATGGTCCTTCATTTCGCACTGGTGACTCCTCGAATGTTATGCGACTTTCAATTTGAACCTCTTGGATAGTAGCAAGAGGAGGGCATCTGCTACTAGGGCGGAGACCACGAGGCCTACTGTTGAGTCTCGGCCACATAGTGTGGTTTGATGAGGTTGATTGACACAAATCTTTTCTCCTTTTTTCCAGCAAGGGGCGGCAGAAGTACTGTTCTTATTCCGTGGACAGCTAGGATGGTTACAGGTTTTCTGTAGGAAGGTCCAAATTCCTTCTTATCCGCAATTTTCTCTCTGACCAAATCCCCAACTTTTGGGACCCAGACAGGCCTTGCCGGGACTGCCGATTCTTCCCCAGTGGCGAACATTGCTTTGCTTTGTTCCGAGTTCATTTAGTTCCTGTAAAACAGCCAAACGATCTTTGATATCAAAGGCTTTTTTATCCACCACTGTGCCTTCACAATCAAGATCAGGTACCCACATTCTGGCACCAAAAAGGAACTCATATGGAGTGACCCCCCTAGAGAACTTCGTGGCAAGTTGTTGAGAGCACATTGGACCCCATAGACGTGTTTTACGCAGCCATCTCCTGAGCCTAATACTCTAGATGGTAAAGACTGCTTTCTGTCTCAGTTTTTTCTCTCTGCTACCGAATTTCCGTCAGGATGGTACGGAGATGAGTACCGCAATGCTGCACCCAAACTTCCCATTGCCTCCTTGTAAGTCCAAGAGCTAAACGTAGGGCCTTGGTCTGAATGTAATGTGCCAATTGCATATGTGCTGATAAAGACTCGCAAATCTTTGATAACAGTTTGAGCGTCAGCCGAGCGCTGAGGCCACACTCATAGGAATCTTGAGCACGAATCCACTGCAACCATTATATATTAGTAATGGACGTCCCTTTGTAAAGGTCCGTGCTGCTAGGATTAGTCCTAACCTACGTTCCATGTTTGGTATTACTCTGTCCCCCCACTCCAGGGATTCGAGCAAAAAATGGGATGTTGTTCGCATCTTTTATTAGTCCTAACTTTACTACTCCTAAACTGAGAAAAATCCTAACTTTAAGACTTTAGATATTCACAGAAGGCCGGCTCCACTGACGGTAGAGTCGCTGTGTGTCTGGACGTGCCGACAGGTGAGGCGAGGTGTGGTTTGGAGAGGCGGGCGGAGTTGGACGGAGGCCGCACGGCAAGGTTGAGCCGAGCTGTGCAGGGAGCAGGAGGCTTGGAGCCGTGCCGGAAGAGCATTAGAGCCGGTTTCCTCCCTCGGGCATTGTCAGTATTGTCGGCATTGGGACCAGGACCGGGACCTCGGCGGCGGCAGCAGCGGCATACCGGTGAATCGGCAAACGGGTGCGAGGGTGAGGTGAGGCGTGAGGGGCCGCTTAAGGGGCCGTCTCTGCACTGTTGGTAGTGGGCAGGGCGCATTCGACTGGCTGGGTGAAAACGTGCAAGATCTTGCCCTCCTGCCCAGCCCCCTCCCACCTCCCCCTGAGTCGCACGGTGTTGCATGATACTGCTTGCCTAAACCCCCCGGTATTCCCAGCGTTTGCCCTCATAAGCCTTGCAGGGTGCTCTACTTTGCTCCGGTTCCAGAGGCTCGTCCATTCTCCCCCGCTGCTTTCCACTGCCTAACTGGTCGGCCGCATGGGGCACCCGGCCGCTCTACCCAGCTCTGGGGAGCTCCCCCTGCACCCCCCCCGAATCCGTTTAGCGACCGCTGGCCTCACTGCCTGCTCGGGCTGCTGACTGGTTGAGGCGATTTCACCCCACCACCCCACCACCCCAGTACTCGTGACTCCACCTGGTGGGGGCACCACACCTTAGGGGGGTAACACGGAGGTGAGATCTTGACTCCCAGTCTCTTGCTCGAGCGGTGCGGCGAGCGGGCGGGCGCGAGCAGGAGGATTGGGGTTGGGAAAGCAAAAGAGTGGGGGCTGCCATCATTTAAGATACCGACAAAGCACCGGCACAAAGTTACCGAAGTGCTAAAAGCGCCTCTGAAAATGCCACCCATCAACAGACCTGGCAGCTCCGCGAAGATAAACCAAAATCCCAAGACAGCGCAGAACATAAAACCAGCACAATATTAGCCAGCCAGAGACATCTGAATCATTAGAATCATCGGAACCATCAGAGTTCCAAGGCCTATTGTAATCCTTCCCAGACTTCCTACAGATCTGGTAGAGCTACCCCAGCGTCGCCCCTGAAGAGGGCGTCCGTACCAGCTGGCACCCGAACAATTACTCCAATTAATAGAAGCCATGAGATCCGGGAAAGTAAGAAAAACCACAGCGGTACCATAACAAAGGAAATTAAAACAGTTGGCACCCGACGAGGAGTTCCATCTGGGTAGCCATAAGAGTCCCCGGGCCTTCCAGGACACAACGAATGCGGCAAAATCGACGCTAAACGGTTATCGCAATCCCAGTCATAATGGCAAGAGTATGGATATGTCAAATACCCTAAAACCCTCGAACCTGTTGGACTTCTTCAAAAAAGTCCCAACTATGACTAACACTCTCCCACATTCTCAGCCCCTGGAGGCAACCAGGCTTGGCGCCTCGGACCAACTAACCGAAATAAGTATGCTCCCTCCACAACCGCTATCTCCACAACAGTTGTCAACGAAAATCAAAAAATTGGCTCAACTCCTGGAAGTTTACATTTTTGGATCTGCACTCAACGACCCGACCGCAGCCCGGTCGGGGGTCATAAGCTTCCAACAAAACCTTTTATTTAACCACCAACCACAGCCGCAATCAGGTCAGCACTTTTCACCTACTGCTGCGTACAAGCAAGAAGCATGTTTGATGCAATCCTTTCTGGTGAGTCCTTCCCATAACTCTAGCCCCCTCACAGACCAAACTCAGAAATTAGAAACACCAGCAACATTGTTACGACAAGATCTCACTGCACCAAAGGAGTCTACAACGGTCCCCCATCGTCAACTAACTTTTCCACAAATCCACGTGCAAAATACTCACTCTCGCAACAATAACTCACATACTTCTCTTTCATCTCAAACCATAATTACACCCAAGGATCATTTGGACGCGTCAAGTCTCCAGCATATCGCATTTTCACCACCAGCAGCAATAACGACTTCATCACAAAAATCACCCAAAAAAATCAGACCCAAATGACCAGCTTTTAGCGGACTTGTCGTTTTTCTTCAAAAACACTGAAAATTCCCCTAACCATATGTCAAACGCAAAGTCTAACCAAGAAGAGCCCATAGCAACTGGCGTTTGGCCTCAACTTCTTCAAACCTTCCAACAAACAGTTAACGCTTTAAATTACCACTCGGACAAACTGGATGCGCAGGTTGACCTTCTGAACACCTTAGCGTTGTTTACAGCAGGGATCGACGACAAACTGAACAACTTAATACTAGGAGCGCAATCTTCTGCAAAGCTCATACAGACGGTTTGTTGCTGCTCCCCTATCATCGACTCACTTTCTTCGCTTCCAGCTTTTCTATCCAACATTATAAATGAAGTCAAGTTACTGAAGGGAGGCAACTCACTTACAACTCTCCGTCCGCAACCGCAAAAATCTTCAAATTTGACCCAATATCCAGCTAACCCCTGGACTACCACAAAAAAGGCACTCAGTCGAGTGGGGGATCTGTCCCCCGTCCAAATCAGTCAAGCGAGCAGTTAAAATCCGGCCAACCTCAATCTGTACCAACGGTTTTGGAGCCGACTGAAGCGACGATCAAAAATGTCCGGTCTCCAAGCGGGCGCACAATCTGCACCGACCACATCGAGGCAGGGCCGTTGGCCAGTTCAGTGGCCTTGGCACCCTCTAACTTGGAAGTGCTGTCAGTTCCTTTACCACTTTATAGCAAGAGAGAGCGCAAACGTCAGCGCAAACAAAGAAACAAAATATGGGCAAAAGCAACAGCTGTCCCCCCGAAATTCTTCCCCCTCTTTGCAATGGCAACGAACAAAAAAGCCTTAAGTGAGACTGATGCACCATCGCCCTTAGTAAACCCCAGTGCCATCCAATCAAAAGGGGACTCATCCGCAACTGTCATTCAACTGACCCCGGACAGTAACCAAGATCCAACTGAGCCAGTTGCGGGAATAGCGATAGAAGAGCCCAGCACTGTCATAGAAAAGCCAAGGATCAAAACTAACAAACCAAGCTTATTAGGGTCCACAGCGCATTCAGTAAAACCCAAACCAACCTTAGTTTCAACTTCACCTCGGTCGGACATCCCAATAACTAGAACGAACCTCACAAAAACAATTTATAATCACAAAACAACCTTGCCTAAAAATAGTCAGTCTTTGTGGAAGGCCCCCCAATATCCGCCACAACAGGAGCAGGAACTGCATGCAGGCCCGTTACCCAACAAAACCAATAAGACTGCTCCAAGTTTACGTAGCAAAGAGATCAAAAGCGATTTGCAATACTCCTATATTCTACTAGCACCTGATTACAAATCAAAAGGTCGTCATGATATCCTTAACAGATCGAATATAATAAAACTAGTGGACGGTACCCCGGGGTTTGCAGGTCTGGTATCGGACGATATAGAATCTATTGGTGTGGCGCCGCGGCCAGGGCGACTGACGCTGGAATCTGGGGACCACGGTTCGATCCCCGGCTCCGGCGGCAGGTTAGCCCAGCACCATGTGACTCTGGGCAATAGCTCGCTTAATCTTCCCGACGGCCCCCCAGCGCCTAGAGACCCTTACGGGTGATTGTGCGCTTTACAAATGTGGACTTTACTTTACTTTATTGTATTCCTCCCACCTGTCATTCAAGTCGGCATATTGGGCAGGAGAATTTTTGGATCACAAGGCTACTCTGCGGGATTGGGGCATCCGAGTTTACCCATATTCCACCCCAGGCTACCCCACAGCATTACTAAACCAGCCAACACCACCCACAAAAGCAGGAACTTTCAGACCTGTGCCCTACACTAGACCGTATTCAATTTTTAAAAACGCGTCAGGATCTGAAGAACAGAATATAATCTCTCCAATAGTGGTCTCTAATGCCGTCATAAGTCAAGGCTGGGGTTGGCTCCCAGCTATCCTGTCAACCAAAAGATCAGAATGACCACATGGAGTAGAGTTTGCGGACCAAAACCGCAAATCACTGGCAAAGATAAGCCCTCAAGTAGCCTCATCAGCAACTGTGCTTAATCCACAAGCCGATCCTACCTTTTTAATGTGTTCTTGGAACATCAGCGGCCTTCAGCAGAAAATTAGGAATCCAGACACCTATTCCTTTATATGCGAGCATGCAGTAATAGCCCTGCAGGAAACATGGGCCACACAAGGCTGCCCTGTCACCGGCTTTATTGAACTATGGAAACCAGCACTCAGGGACAGCCGTTATGGTCACTCTAAAGGTGGCCTGTCAATATACATATCAAACAACTTAAAAGGCCCAATCACACGACTAAATCTTGATCAAGACTGGCTACCTGGGGTCAAAATCAATTCATGGCGGAAACAACGTTCACTTTTTCTCCTAAACGTGTACATCAATCCAAGCACTCGTACAAAAAACGATCACCTGGTACGTCTAACGGAAATTATGAGTGACCTAGCCGCGGAACAACCCAATTCAGATTGTATTGTCACGGGAGATTTCAATACCAACCTATTGCAAGGAAAACCAGCAGAAACTGAAGGGCCTTTCTTATTTTCTTTGACTGAGGCCACGATACAAACCAAACCGCCCAACCAAGCCCACTGTGGTCTGGGTGAACTCTGTGTGATGCGATTTTACAGTGCAGGCTATCTGGTAATGAATGGAAGGTCGGTGGGCGATACCCCTCCAAACTGGTCCTGGACAAATGGCAATAAACAATCCTATTTGGATTACACATCTGTAACTCAGCCCTGCTCCACTGTCTTGTCAGTTTTGGTATCCACCCGCGAACCGAAATCGACCATCGGCCCCAGGTCATAACCCTCAACACAAACCCAGTGAACCATAAACCTGCACCTCCAACCTGCAGGGGAACATACACTGTAAATCTAAAGCGCCTCAGATGGAGTGAGGATATTAGTCGGAATATTCTACATGTAAGCACGGACCTTATAAGAGGTGGAATCCATCAGGATGCCTCTCCGATTGCGGCATGGACGATGCTTTGCTCACACCTGATCAATCTTTTCCCAGCAAAACAGCATGCCCAAAGGACAATCCCGCCTCGCCAGTTCATACTTTCAAAACAGTCAAAGTCACTTAAGAAAGCCAGAAACAATGCCCTGCGGCTACTTGCAGAATCTCCGGGGAATAGTGAGCTCCTAAAAACTTTATCAAGCAGCCCAAAAGTCATTCAGGCTGGCGATTACCAAAGACAAACAGACGCACGAAAATCAATTCTGGTGTAAATTAGTGTGGGAGAGCAAGAGCCGAAATTCAAGAAAATTCTGGGCCCCACTCCAACCCGAGCACATCGAGCTTCGGATCGGCAAACATCCAAGAATCAGACTGGGCAACTTTCCTCACTGACCACTTTAGGTCACCAGAAAATACAGGAGCTACAGGAAGCAACCCCCAAGAGAGATTGAGACTAATTTTAGTAACATGCGGAGCATATCCACTGAGTGCTTACACTGTCAGCGAGGATCTTCTGATGCCGCAAGAAAGGGTTACCTCAGCTGTGTCAAAAGCAAGATCAGACGGAGCACCGGGCCCAAATGGCTTGCCACAGAGCCTGTTTAAATCTGACATAGCTCTCTGGTCAGGGCCGCTAACAAATCTTTTTAATTATGCTTTAAGAATTGCAACAATCCCGGACTCATGGCGGGGCGCAATAATCCACCCAATCTATAAATCAGAATTCTGCGCCTCCCCCAACAATTATAGACTCATTGCTCTTTTGGACATTGAGGCTAAGCATTATGCAGGTCTCTTGGAGGAGTTGAGGCTATGGGCAAAGGAACACAAACTGATACCGATGAACCAAACAGGTTTTATTGCCAACTCCGGCACTAGGACCAACCTATTAGCATTGTCAACTAGTGTCGACAAAGCACTCTCAACATCTAGGTCAGTGCTCTGCTGCTTTGTCGACTTCAAAGCAGCGTTTGACAGGGTCCCAAGGGCGCTTTTATGGGAAAAGAAAATGGGGGATTCCTGATAAACTACTGGAGGCAATCATTCAACTTCACTCTTGTACCTGGGTCCGGGTGAAGTTGGGGTCCGGCACGCATCTCTCGCGGAAAATAATCATAACTATAGGTTTGAAGCAGGGATGCGTGCTGGCCCCCCTTCTTTTTAACCTGTTTATAGCGGATTTGTCGATGACACTGGATGAAACAAATAGTCATCCCCAAAGGTGGGAGGCACGGCACTAAGTAACCTTTTATATGCCGATAACCTGGTTCTTTTTAGCCTCACAAGAGTCGGGCTGCAAAGGCTCCTCGACAAACTACTTAGTTACACGATCACGAACCAACTAGAGGTTAATTTAAAGAAAATCCAAGTTGTCCCCTTTGGAAGGAAACGGCATGTCGATGGTGGGTGGTCATATAACAACACAAGCCTTGTTACAGGTCACTCGTACAAATATCTAGGTGTTCACCTGGACTCTAAGGGTAATCTCATTAAACAGCGCAATGAGATCGCAGTTAAAGCTATGACCCTTGGGGTGTCACTAGCCAAGCTCATGAAAAATCTCTCTGGCCCAACTCTCTCGCCCCTTTTAGAAGTCCTGAGAGCAAAAATTGGCCCTACCCTATCATACTGCATACGGCATAGAGATATTTAGGGGCAAACTGAACACTGTCTTAAATCAACACACGACTAAAATCAATAAAAAGGTCCTCCATCTGCCAAATTCCGCATCTGCAGCCCAGATAAGATTAGAGCTGGGCTTATTAAATTATGAGGCCTCTAACATCGGCACATACTTAAACCTCTGTCATAAACTGAGACAAGCGGACTTAGGCACACTAGAATCCTTAGTCTGGCTAGAAATCACCCAGAAAAATCCAGGAGGTGCGTTTGGTCACCTTTTTAAGGACTCTATTCATCAAATGTCGGCGAGTGACTTATGGGCCCTTAACACCAGCCAGACAGCATTCAAAACCGGTATTAAAAAATGTGTGAGAATGAGTTCACTCATTACGGACAAAGCCCTCTTTTCCAAACGCAGTCATGCTTGGGCTCTTGTAAATTCTTACAGGCGGTTAGCCCCCGCCACCTACCTTTCTTGCACATACTCACTGTATTTAAAACGCAGCTTGATGGCCATTAGAATGGGTGACTGGCGATTTTTGCAAGATCTGCCCCCCTGGCGACGTACGGTGGAAAACCTAACCTGTAGAGGGTGCGGCAAGACAGCTGAAACTCTGTTGCACGTGGTCTGCCTTTGCCCAGCCCTTAATTCCCAACGCAGGTCAAACTCAAAGCTGAATGGAACAGGCTGGGTGTTCGGACCTGTAGGCAAGCCATCATTGCAGCTCTGAACCCCGAAAATACAGATTTAAACATAGGATTAATAATTTTTATTCAGCAAGCATATCGTAACTTTATGCAAAAGAGGTCCTGCTAATGCTTTCCCCTTATTTTATTGTTTAAATCATTTAATATGTTTCCGCCACATCCCCAAAAGAAAACTAGCATTGGAAATGCAATAGGTCTCGCATTAGAAAAGTTGGAGCTATTGGTCTTGTAAATGGTTTTTTTTTATATATGTGTTGTTTTTTAAAATAGCTAAATTAATAGCTTTGTCATTTACAATGCCAATAGTTATAACTTTTGCAAATGTGACACCTATAGCATTTCTAATGCAACATGTTTTGTATTTACGTGACCATTTTGCTAACATTAGGATGAATGCCCAATTATTGCTAAAGTCCTGACTATTATCAAACTGAGGTTGGCACACTAGTTACAGGCAGTATATGAGGATTCCAGGAACACAAGGATATCTATTGCTTAGCAAAATGAAAGCTACGGTTTTGTGAAAAAAACATAGTGTTGAGAAATACTGATTTCTTTTGAGACAAATGTCAGCAAAACCAATTGGACTGACTTTAATGTAAAAGCATGTGATTGCGTTATAGACATTTACAAATAATGTTAACGTATTGCGCGCACACACATTTTGTTAGGGCAGTAAATAAAATCCCAGTTGCTTTGGAAGCGTTAGGATGGGAGAAGCAAACAAGGAATATTAATATACAAGGATTATAAACAGAAACATGTTTGTCATCTGTGCACTTTTACTAATAGGGACTTGAACATTTAGGGGCCAGTTCACCAGATTTCTTTGAGTGTTAGAGGTAGTACTCATGTAGAAGTATTTCAGGTATTCGTAAAAATGGCTTCCTGAATTAGCTCCTATGAGTAGTGCGCGTGAGCCAAGAGTGCCAGCCTGTGTAATTACCCATGGCCTGAAATCCGGCTCAAAGATAGAAATTGGCCTGAAATTCGGTTCAAAGATAGCAATAATACTGTATGTTATGTTATGTTATGTTATTTTATTGAGCGCACTAACACTGATTAGTTTCTTGGCGCTAAGTTTGACAGTAACACAACGAAGGTGAGAGAAGAAGATTAAAACGCCTGTCTGAAAAGCCAGGTCTTCAGTGCTTTCCGAAAAGGTAGAAGATCTTGGCAGAGCCGGATTTCCAGTGGAAAGGTGTTCCATAAGCAGGGGGCAAGTGTTGCAAACCTACGTCCGCCAGAGTGTTTAAGTTTGAAAGGGGGGGGGGTCTGAAGAAGGCCTAGGTGGAGTGAACGAAGGTTGCGGGAGGGAACATATCTGGTAATCAATTGATTGATGAATTTAGGGCTTCTGCCATGCAGTGATTTAAAAATCATACAACCTGCTTTGAAGGTACAGCGTTGTATGATCGGGAGCCAGTGCAATTTAATGAGAAGGGGGGTCGCTGCCTGCCACCTTGGTTGCTTCAAGATTATCCTAGCAGCATAGTTCTGTACCATCTGGAGACGCTTGAGTAGATAGCTTGGGAGACCCAAATAGATGGCATTCGCATAGTCCAGATGGGACAGAACAGTGGCGATCACAACCTGGGTAATAGCTTCAAGCGTTAGTAGTCGCCGGACCTTCCTGATTTTTTTCAGCTGGTAAAAACATTTGGAGACCACCTGGCCCACTTGTGCCTTTAGTGAGAGGTCACTGTCCACAATGACTCCAAGCGCTTTAGCTGATGGTAATGGTTACGGAGCTTGACCCAGATCTGAGGGCCAATAGTGAGGACCCCAGTACTTAGCACTATCCCCAGTCAGTACCAGTTCGGTTTTACCCGGATTTAATTTCAGTTGATTTTGATCCATCCAGGATTTAATGAACCTCATGGTTGACTGGAAGTGACTGACGGATTTTTCAGAGTTGTCAACGGTGAAGAGTAACTGCAGATCATCTGCATAATTAAACACTCTCACCTGTTTGTCCCTCAAGGTTTGTATCAGGGGGAGCATGTATATATTAAAAAGATGAGGTGACAAGGAAGAACCCTGTGGCACTCCGCATGGGATAGGCTGTTTAACACCAGTTAGGTCCCCCAGGCGCACTGCCTGGGAGCGGTCCTCCAAGAAGGACCTCAACCAGCAGGCCGCCGTGCCCTGAATGCCGACCTGCTCGACACGGTCGACCAAGATGTTGTGGTCGACCGTGTCGAACGCGGCCAACAGATCCAGGAGCACCAGGGCCTGGGGAGAGCGCCTGTCTGCACAGTCTCGGAGTGTGTCCAACACCGCGGTGACCACTGCCTCCGTTGAGTGTGCAGGCCGAAATCCAGCCTGATGGGGGTCAAAGCAGGAAGACTCCTCCAAAAAGTTAGAGAGGATTTTCGCCACGTGTGCCTCTAGAATTTTTGCCAGGTAAGGCAACAAGGAGATGGGACTGTAATTTGCCTTACATGCAGGGTCAGCCCCGTTTTTTTAAAATAAAGGTATGACTGTGGCTTCTTTGAAAGCAGACGGGACTATGCCCGACGAGAGGGAGTCATTAAGGAGGGCGAGTACAGGGGTAGGGTAGGTGGAGAAGCATTCTTTCAGGATGCGGGGGGGGCAAACATCCAGTGGGGAGCCGGATTTAACTCTCATCAATAGTTCCGACAGCTGGCCCTGAGTTATAGGTTGAAAGTTGGTAAGAGTGGCAGAACCAGGCTTGATTGCCATGCCAGTCGTGATTGGGGTCTTTGATTGGGCAATGCTGGACTTTATATCTGTAATTTTGTCACTAAAGTAAGTGTTAAGTGAGTCACACATACACTGAGTAGGGATTACTTTAGGACGGACATTCTCCAAGTTGGTCAATTCATTAAAGACAGAAAAAATATCCTTAGATTTGTTTGTTGAATCTAGGATACGAGAAGAGAAATACTCAGTCTTCGTTGCAGAGATGGCATTCATGTATTCCTTCCTCGCCCTGGTATATTTGATTTTTCCCTCAGTATCATAATCGCGGCGCCACAGACGTTCAAGATGCCAGAGGGCCAGTTTCCTGCTTTTCAAGTCGGCTGAGAACCATCTGTTGGCGTCTGTGCGCCGTGCTAGTCTAATTCTTTTGTAAGGGGCATGAAGATTGCTTGCCGCTTGTAACCAGTCGGTTATAGTGGAAACAGACAGATTTATGTCATTATCCAAGGAAGGGGCATCATTGGCTAGTGACTGTAAAAAAGCGGCCTTATCCATTACGTTCCAGTTTCTGGCTAATTTGCCAGCGGTTGGCACAGTGGTTCTGATATGCTTAACACAGATCTTAAATCTAAGAATGAGATGATCTGACCATAGGCAAGGCAAGGTTAGCGGGGAGGACACACAGGTAGTGTTAGACCACACTTGGTCTAGTATGTGTCCTTTGTCGTGGGTAGGGGAAAGCACCAATTGCTTGAAGTTGAGGTTAGACAGGAGGTCAGTCAATTCCGCCGATTGAGAGCCCTCTGCTGGGTCTTTATACCAATAATTAAAATCACCTACTAACATGACCATGGTGTGATCCAAAGCCAGGTTAGCAACTTGCTCACTAAAAGCCATAGGAAACAGTGGCATTGAAGTGGGTGGTCTGTACAATAGAACACATGCTATAGTCATGTGGGGAGCAGCGATTTTTAATACCAGGTTATCTGTGTTGACTAGGGTCATACAGGTAAGAGTGGTAACATTCAAACTAGAGTGGATAATCGCCGCGACTCCACCTCCTCCTTTCCCGGTATCGCGGTCTGCCTGTATAATGTAGTAGTCAGATGGCAGTGCTGCTATAATATCGGGTGCTGAAGTAGGGGTTAGCCAAGTTTCTGCCAGAAGGAGGATGTCTGGGTTCTCCGTGTCTAGTAAAAGAAAGATGTCCATCTGGTGCTTAACAAGGGAGCGAGTGTTAAGATACAAGATAGCGAGCTCATCGGAGGGTAGAATGGGCGAGGCCAGACATGCTGCACGAGTGGAAAGGTGACAGCCTTGGCTCAGGATACCGTGCTTACAAAGCTGATGGAGTGTATCCTTTGGTAGAAGTAGGAGGTCATTGTTTGTATTACACTCCATAAGATCGGCCCTAGAGTAATGGATAGGTTGGGTATTATGAGGTGCCCCTAGTCCCGGTCGGTCGCGGACGGGCGCAGACGGGCTTTCCTTAGGCGCGCCTTCGGCGCGCAATCGGCGCGCCCGCTGCGCTTGTCCGCTGCGCTTCCGAGGGAAGCACATGATTTATGGGAATGAAGCGGAAGGGCGTGGCCTCCGAAGGGGGCGTGGCCTCCAAAGGGGGCGTGGCCTCCGAGGGGGCGTGGTCTGCGAGCAGAGCGAGGCGCGAGTGAAGCTTTCAGCGCCAGGTGACAGCAGCGCTTTTCCGCTTACCACAGGCGTCAGGGGGTAAGTGACCAGTTAAAAACACAGAATCACAACAATTTTTAAAACAGACTATCTCCCGGCTTTCCGCCTCAGGAGTGTTACCACAAATGGCGGCGCTCGTAGTTCAGCGTCCCTATGTAGTGAGGGCGGGGAGCGTGGCTTCCGAAGGGGGCATGGCCTGCGAGCAGAGCGAGGCGCGAGTGAAGCTTTCAGCGCCAGGTGACAGCAGCGCTTTTCCGCTTACCACAGGCGTCAGGGGGTAAGTGACCAGTTAAAAACACAGAATCACAACAATTTTTAAAACAGACTATCTCCCGGCTTTTCCGCCTCAGGAGTGTTACCACAAAATGTAGAAGCAAATTTCGAATTATTTTTTCCTGACATCGTGAATCAGGCTGTGCGATCGGACAAGGGGTGTACTCAAAACACTGCTGGCGACAGCAGTTCACATAAGGAGAAGGAAGGGAGTGATGTTTTTCACAGGGAGAGAGCGCTATAAACAGAATGGCGTCACCGTTGCCATAGTGTGAACTCCGAAACACCAAGAAGGGTAGGGGGAAAGCGCTTCCCGAGAGCAAGTGATTCTGCTGTTGTTTTTAGGCATCAGCTGCAGCGCAAACCGGCCTGATTACACACATTAAACGTCACAACTAATCTTTGTATTGAGAGTTAAATTCGGTTCAAAGATAGCAATAATACTGTAGAAGCAAATTTCGAATTATTTTTTCCTGACATCGTGAATCAGGCTGTGCGATCGGACAAGGGGTGTACTCAAAACACTGCTGGCAACAGCAGTTCACATAAGGAGAAGGAAGGGAGTGATGTTTTTCACAGGGAGAGAGCGCTATAAACAGAATGGCGTCACCGTTGCCATAGTGTGAACTCCGAAACACCAAGAAGGGTAGGGGGAAAGCGCTTCCCGAGAGCAAGTGATTCTGCTGTTGTTTTTAGGCATCAGCTGCAGCGAAAACCGACCTGATTACACACTTTAAACGTCACAACTAATCTTTGTATTGAGAGTTGTAAGAAGTCTACTAGAATCCGTGACAACGTAAAGCACCCGGGCTGTCTGTCTATGCGGTGTGGTTTACAACCAGGACAATTCCTCTCAGCAACGTTTGAGGGCCTGGTTAAAGCGAGCTCCTGGCGAAGGCGCTCTTCCTGTTGTAAACAAAAGCCAAATACACAACAAGCAAAAAAAAAAAAACAAGACGGAGGGCATTGCTGTTGGGAGGGGGGAGGAGAAATGCGACACGGCCGCAGCAGGGGGCGGAGCGGGGAGAGCGGCGATGAGGGAGAGTGAATAGTGTGAAGCAGCAGGGGCCTTTGAAGTGAAGCTAAGCTCAGGCAGAGCGCACGCTGAGGGAAGCTTGTGGGGCGGAGCGGGAAGAGCTGCTGGGGAACAGGTGGCTGGCGATTTTATGCTATGCACGTGCATTTTAGGTCAATGTGCTTGCGCATTGACCTAAAAGCGCACGGGCACAGCATCAAATCGCCAGTTAAAGTCTGTTTAAGCAACTATAGTCTCACTCCGCTCAATGCGCATGTGCATTGAGAGGCGAGACCTAAAAAACAAGACGGAGGGCATTGCTGTGGAGGGGGGAGGAGAAATGCGACACGGCTGCAGCAGGGGGCGGAGCGGGGAGAGCGGATATGAGGGAGAGTGAATAGTGTGAAGCAGCAGGGGCCTTTGAAGTGAAGCTAAGCTACACTTCAAAGGTGTGGGAGGACTGCGGCTCAGGCAGAGCGCACGCTGGGGGAAGCTTGTGGGGCGGAGCGGGAAGAGCTACTGGGGAACAGATGGCTGGCGATTTGATGCTGTGCACGCGCATTTTAGGTGAATGCGCTTGCGCATTGACCTAAAAGCGCACGGCCACAGCATCAAATGGCCAGTTAGTTAAAGTCTGTTTAAGCCCCTATAGTCTCGCTCCGCTCAATGCGCATGCGCATTGAGAGGCGAGACCTAAAAAGGGAAGATGAAACGAAAAGAACATCATGTTTTTTAACTTGACTGGCCAACACATCGAGTGGTACTTCTAAGAACACTGGTTTGTCTTTCACATGTACGATACCACTGACTGTCAGTGTAACAAAAATGGGGTGAATAGTTTTGTACATTAAGTTTTAATTTTTTTTTATGTGATGGAATTAGGAGGTCCAGGATGCGGAAGATCTCTATTTTTATTACGGTCGTCTAATTGATCGCCTTGTTTTCTTTTTATTTTAACAGTTTGTATATAATGTGAATTTTGCAATTTTCTTTTAAAGATATCTGTGTTATATCTAAATAAAGATTATCATCATTGTGAGTCCTAAAGTTAGGAGTAAGTGCCTTCTGTGAATACCAAAATGAGTAAGTGCCTTCTGTGAATACCAAAATGGTAGTAAGTTTAGGATTTTGTCTTAAGTTAGTTCTGTGAATCGGGCCCAGTGTCTCCAACAGAGTTAGTAAACTGCACTTTTTAGCCTTCCCAAGAGTGCGGCTGTCTGGTTTCCTAAAGACGTCTTGGGGACATTCAGAAAGTTGACCTAGGAATAAATTCCCCCTGTTGCTTCTCATTGGCTTTGTAACTCATATTTTCTGGCTTCTGTTTGATGGCTTTATTTGCTTTAGGCTGGGCAGCACAATTGTGTCTTTCCCGTTGTCCAAAACATGTTTACTGTATTCTTTCACAAACTCGCTTTCTGTAAGACAGAGGTCAAATAACAGGCTGTATCTTCCAGGAAGCCTGGTGTTTATGTTTCGTTTTCTGACTTCAAAGTGAGAGGATGTATGTGATGATCATGCTCGCTAGTGAGGGTCTGCTTGAGGAAAGTTGTACAGATGTTATTTTTTTCTAGCACATAACAAAATGTAAATTTCTGTAAATGAACTGCACTGGTGATCACATCAATACATTGAGTGATGACATCTCCAAACATTTTTGTTTGTGCACTGTATACGTTTAGCAGTGAAACTGCATGCGTGTGCAAATGGAATGGTCATTTCAATTGAAGAGGTGTCTGTAGTGACAGTGCACTCCTATACTGTGCATACTAAACGTTACCCCACCCCACTCCACTGTACTCTACTCAGCACCACTCCACTCCACACTTTGTCACTGCACTCTTCTGTGCACTAGTCCACTGTACACCTCTCTACTCTATACCACTCTGCTCTATTCTATTCCAATGCACACTACCCCACGCTACTCTATTATGCACCACTGCACTCTTCACCACTGCATTCTACGCCACTCTGCGCCACTCTATGCCACCCTCCTCTGCAATACTGCACTCTGTGCCAACGCACTCTACACCACTTTACTCAAAACCAATGTACTGTGCACCAAATCACTCTATGCCACTATACTCTATGCCACTGCACTCTAGCCACTCTGTTCTACTGTGCATCACTGCATTCTATGCCGCTCTATTCTACTTTGCACCACTGCTCTCTATGCCATGCTACTCTGCACCACTGCACTCTATACCAATGCACTCCATGCCACTCTACTATACAACCCAATCAATCAATCAATCAATCAAGAAATTTGTATAGCGCGCGACTCACCCGGAGGGTCTCAAGGCGCGGGGGGGGGGGCTACTGCTCGAACAGCCAGGTCTTGAGTTGCTTCCTGAAGGAGAGGTGGTCTTGGGTAAGACGGAGGTGGATGGGGAGGGAATTCCAGGTCTTGGCTGCCAGGTAGGAGAAGGATCTTCCTCCCATGGTGGCTCTCTGGATGCGTGGAATGGCGGCGAGGGCATGGTTGGTCGAACGTAGTTGGCGGGTGGGAGTGTAGAAGGTCAGCCGGCTGTTGAGGTACCTGGGGCCCAGATCGTGGAGGGCTTTGTGTGCGTGGGTGAGAAGTCGGAATACAGTATACAGTATACTCCACAACAGTATACTCCACAACACTGTACTCCACAACACTGTACTCGCTGCCACTCTACTTTATGCCACTGAACTCTATGCCACTGCACTCTACGTCACTCTGTTCTACTGTGTACCACTGCCATGTATGCCATGCTACTCTACACCACTGCACTCTACACCAATGCACGCCACTTTATTATACGTCACTGCACTCTACAACAGTATACTCCGCAACACTGCACGCTCTGCCACTTTACTTTATGCCACTGAACTCTATGCCAGAGCACTCTACGCCACTCTGTTCTACTGTGCACCACTGCCATGTACGCCATGCTACTCTACACCACTGCACTCCACGCCACGTTATTATACACTACTGCACTCTACGACAGTATACTCCGCAACATTGCACTCTCTGCCACTTTACTTTATGCCACTGAACTCTATACCACTGAACCCCATGCCATTCCAATCTGCTCTGCACCACTGCACTTTACTCTATACCACTGCACTCTATGCCACTTCACTATACTCTCCCACTGCAGTCTATGCCACTCTCTTGCACTCTACCCCACTCTACTAGGCACCACTACACTCCTCGACACTGCACTCTACACCACTCAACACAACTCCACTCTGCCACACTGCACTCTGTGCCACTACTCTATATCACTCCACTCTAACCTGCACCACTCCTCTATGCCATTTCCCTCTGTTCTGAAACAAGCTACTCTATGCCACTGCACTTTATTCCACTCCACTTCACTCTACGCCACTCCACTCAATGCCACTGAAATCAGCGCTGCAGCACTCTACTTGACGCCACTCTTCTCTATGCCACTGCTCTCTACCCTGTATCACCCCACTGCGCTCTACCCTGCATCACCCCACTGCACTCTACCCTGCATCACAGACACCACTGCGCTCTACCGTGCATCACCCCACTGCACTCTACCCTGCATTACCCCACTGCACTCTACCCTGCATCACACCACTGCACTCTATCCTGCATCCCTCTACTGCACTCTATGACTTAAGTAGGCCCTGCTGCCCGTCCTTTATCATTTTCAGGTTTTACCAGTTTTTAGTGATGTACTGATTTTAGTAGTTTGTTCTGTTTGCCTTATGTACACCTGTTTTTAACCTTTGTGTTCTGCTGCGTGCACCTGCCTGAGACTTTCTAAACACTTTAGCAGGTTTTATGTCAGCCTTGGCTTCTCTGCTATGATGAGATGTGAGGCACCTTACCTCATTTCTGCCTTCTGCTTGGCTTGAGTGGCTCCCGCCCGTTCCGCCGTGGATGTGTGCTGTTTGAGCGTTTGACCGTAGTTTCCGGAACCGCGTGGCTGTTTCCGGTTTCCAGTGGTGAGCAGTCTGGTTTCTCTCCCGCCACCACATACTTAAAGCACGCTGAAATGGACACGCCAAGTGGGCATGTGACATGGGCACGCGCTGCTGGTACGCCAAAAGCTAGCCCGTCCACTCCTGGACCAGGCCCAGGGCCAGAAACTCTGGTTTAACTATGTCAGAACCTGTTACATATTCAGGTAAAGAACTGCCTGACCTAGCCTACACATTCTCTAGACCGACTGCTGCTGATTTACTGTGGGTAACAATCTTCTGCAAAAAGGGCATAGTTGTGGGTGTGGTTTTTCTCTCCCGGCTGAACAGACAGTCAAGAGAGGTCAAATGTCTGAGGTGAGGCCTTTAGTAGAGTGCCCAGAAACTTCAGCTGAGGCTGAGGTTTATTGTGGTCTTACCAACGTTAGATCTCTAGTGTGAGAAGTTGGCCTGATGTATGATGTCCACAATTCTGTGGGCACCTTGTATCAGTTCAAACAATCCCTTATGGTAGTGGTTGTAAGTCAACCTTAAAAAGACAAGCTATCCTAGTGGTAGCATGGACTAAGCAGCCTTCAGGCTAAACTCAAGAGGGCATGTGAAGCCAGCTTTTTTACCATATGCAATCCTGTAATATCAAATGAAAGGACACCACACAAGTTATATATTATAAAAATATATGTATTTATTCTCAGAATAATCCCCTGTACTCTTTATGAGTATAGAAGCACAAGCGTTTAAACAAATGCACAATATAACATATGAAAGTTGCACGTTTATGGATGAGGCCGGTGGCCACTCAAACCATATATCAAAAAAGTGGTATAAGTATCACTATTCGATCAGTGGTAAGGCCTAGGGCCTTGGGAATCGCTGGGACTACACTGGACTAACAGCAGTTAGGATGGGAGTAGCCCGCGGCATTCGGGTGCAGCGCTAAAAGCACACGCATGCACCAATGCAAAGTCAATGGTGCGTAAAAGTTATTGAGTTACAGTTTTAGGAGTCTTCCGACTGGACCAGAAGTACAAAACTTTAGACTTAGACCCTCGAGGTGTAAACCACTACAGGAGCACCGGCGTTCAAGAGTTACCTCACCCACAGGAAGCGGGTGCACAGGTGCAAAAGCGTGTCGTGTTTCGTCGTGTAGATCTATGGAGCCTGGAGATGAAGATGCTGCAGGCGGCCAGAAGAGAAGAGTCCGGTGTGATCGGAGATGTAGACAACCTGAAAGCAGAGGGGACAGAGTCTGGGTCACTAGCCAGTGACCAGGAAGGAACCAGGCGATGTTGGGTGCAATCAGGTGGTTGTCGTGAAGCTTGTCTCCGCTGCCACGTGGACTCTGGGGCACCAAACATGTCCAGGAATGGATCACGAGCTGTCCCACGAAGGCTCTCGCTGTCGGCGGTGTCGGCTTCCGGATCGGAGTTAACAAGCCTTGGCAAGGGCAACCCACGCAGGAATCGAAGATCGCTTCTTACTCGGACCAGCAAGGTCAGAGAGGGTGCTCCTTTTCAGGGGAGCGAGGACCAGTCTGGAGCAACCAGACTAGCAGTGTAAATTATTTGGTTCGTCGGTACTAGGGCCACTAGCCAACGGGCAAGCGACCGGACCAACACGTCGAGCAGAAACATGCAAAAGGGCCCCACGCAGCACTCGATAATTGTGGAGGAGTGAGCTTCAGTGCAAAAGCTGCTCGGGGCTGGGGCTTCTCAAACCCCAATGCACAGCTTCAAGGGAGCCTCGGGAGCTGCACGGTCAGCACTTCGTAGTTTTTCCAAGATGGCCGGCCACACACTTCAGGTCACCTCCATGGGTCTCAGATTCGCTGGAACTGTGGATTGGGCTGTTGGAAGGCAGGAAAGCTGGGTCTTGTTGATCTTTGTCGCTCGAGTTCCGGCGGGAACTGCAACAAAGCAAACGGTGAGGCGCTGGATGGTACCTGTTTGCACAGGGTGGTCACTCCTTGACCAAAAGGGAGATTCTTCCGTCTTCTATGTCGAGTAGGATGTCGAAGGGTCCAGAGTTTCGTTTCATAAGTTTCAGTCAGGATAATCTGATGTGCATTGGCACTGCTCCCACCTTTATTCCAAATCTGGGGGCTGGATTACCTGCTAGGTCCCTCCTATGGGTGGGACCCAGGAAGGGGGTGGTTACACCCCTTTCCCTTTGTCCAGTTTCGTGCCAGGACTGGGGCTGGAGTGCCCCAGAACCGGTTTGACTGGATTTTGCATGGGACACCTTGCGTCCCCCAGGCAGTGTCTAGTTTCTTTCAGCCACCCTGCCCCAATCCACTATCTCCTGTCTGGGGAGGTGTAGCACCTCCCTGTGACAGGAAACCTTTTGTCCAGGCCTCCTCTGCCAAGTTTCGGTCAGCAGTAGGAGGTCAGACTTGTGTCTGTGGCAGCAGCATCCATTTTGTGATGCTGAGGCTCTGGTTAGGATTAACCGCGTTTTAAGTAAAGTAAAATGTCTTCTCCCTCTAGAAAGGTGGAATGCTACCTCTGTCGCCAGAACTGGCGAGGGGGTAGTATTCCAAAGTGTATGACACCAAACACGACATGTTTTGATACAGCCAAACCAAAGTTAGCAATAACCACGAGGATTATAATGCACTTAAGAGTATATGGTATGGCAATATCCTGGAACGACAGTAAGGAAATGGTTCCGACCTCTGCAGACAGGCTCAGCTCGTGCTAGAGCACCATCTCACATAAAACCAAGCACTCTGCCTCCAGGATTGTTAAGGCCTGCCATAGGAGTGACTGATAGGTATATATGTGTCCAGATATAGGTTTAGATATAGGTATACTATATCCAAGCTAGGGGTGAATACACCACCTTGCCCCAGCTGAGTGATCAGCCAGTTGTGAAGATTTAAGTACCAGCCAGGGGTGGCAAAAGATATGCTGCAGCCCCTGGTAGGCCTTGGATGCACCTATGCCCTGAGCACCTATAGTGCATGGTACAGGGGCTGACAAGGTGTCCAGTACCAAATTGGTGATGTACCTATAGTACATGTATGTGAATTTAGAGAGAGAACAGCAGGCTGTGGGTCTGATTAGCAGGCCCACAGCCGCATTAAGTCGAAAACCAGTGAAGCAAAAAGCAAAAATTGGGGTGACCATAGGATAGCAGACCCTACTCTCCTACATCTAGCCAAACACAAATATGAAATAGCAAACCTTATACCCTCCTATAACTTGTATATCCTATTCCTCACTGAAACCTGGGCCGACGCTGCACCAGACCCGGATTTCGTAACAGCAGTACCCTTAGGATTTTTATCTACCAGGCTAGATAGATCCATCAAGAGGGGTGATGGGCTAGCTGTAATCTACTGTGAACGGTTTAGAGACCCTTTTTACTCATCCCCCAAACCCACTGTGAAGAACCTTTGCCAATAATCTAGCCTCTTACGTGGACATATCACGCCAGAATCCTTTTTAATCACTCTATCCCTAAAGTATCAGAGGGGGCCGCGGACAAAGCTCACCCAAACACGTATAAAGCCTGTAATAAGATGGACAAGACTTTACTCCAGACCTGTTTGGATATGTCTAGACCTACGCTTAGTACAAATGTAGACCTGGCAGCGAGCAAATACACAGACTGTCTCAAAGAAGCTTTGAAGGCCACAGTGTCTATTGGAAAAATGTCACTTCATCGGCAATCCCCCTCTGCCCCTTGGTTTACAGAGGCATTGCCACAGGAAAAACAAAAATGTTGTAGATTGGAAAGACGCTGGAGAGCACAACACGATATTCTTGAAAAAGTAACTATAAGTCTGCGCTGGCCAAATACGAGACGATGTTGATCGCAGAGAAAGGATGTTATTTTACTGGACAAATTGAGAAGGCTAAGAATTCAAAAAAGGAATTGTTTGGAATTGTTTGGAGTTATAGAGAAGCTCACCTCCATGCCCTGTAAAAAGGCCACAGGAGCTTACTGAGGAAAACCCGAACACTGACCCCTCAGAAATACTTTTGAGTTTTTTTCCCGGGTTACCAGTGAGCAAGTGGAAACCCTCATTAAGGAAATCAAACCTGGATCCCCTTTTGCCCCTCGCCCCCTGCAGTATTAAGAGGTATAACTACAGAGGTCAGTCCTACTCTTACGGAAATGTTTAATACCATGTTCACCTCAGGAATTTTTCCTGCAGGTTGGAAAGACGCTTTGATCCAGCCATTGATAAAAAAAAACCTAGCCTGGGTGCATCTGATCCTCGTAGTTATCGGCCTATCTCCAGGCTGCCTTTTCTAGCTAAGATAATGGAGAAAATCATGAATAAACAACTAGCTCAGTTTATTCAACAAAATGACATACTTGATTGCTCGCAATTCGGTTTTCGTTCGGAACACAGTAGGGAGACCAGTAGTAGGCCTTGATAAATTAACACCCTATGTCCTGCCATGTGGGGTTCCACAGGGCTCATTGCTTAGCCCATCCCTTTTTAGGTCTCGCCAGCGAGACCTATTGCTGTTGTTTTGCCTCCCAAGGGAGACAGACTGGTGCACGAGCCGATCGGGGTCTGTGGACGCGCTTACGCAGTCTGGCCGAAGGCACGCACACACGCGCATACACACACAGACAGACACACACACACACAGACACACCGCCGTCGCCCCCCCCACGCACACACACATACAGACACAGACACAGACGCACACATACACACGACGCCCCCCCCCCCCTTACCCGCCGCCGCCTGTGCATGGAATGACCCACATCTTCCTTTCCTGCCTCGATCTTTGTTGTTTCTCCTGGATCATTTACTGCTTCCTCCTCTATATCTTGCTCTACCTTCTTCGCCGGCGGCAGTCCCAGGGCCGGTCCTAGGCATGGGCGGTATGGGCAGCTGCCCAGGGCCTCGCGCTCAGGGGGCCTCGCCGTCGGCCCCGCAGAGTAGACTGCAGATCAGTGGGCCCGGCCCGACATGAAATGCGGAAAGCGCTGTGCGCACTCGCGCAGGCAGTAAGGCAGTTAGTGGAACAAGTGCACCGTCACAGTGCACGCACCCCACCACCTAACTTAGTGGTGGTGGTGCCGTGCACGGTGCGCGGGCGGCAAGCATTTAATGATGTGGATCCCAGGGCCGTCAATCTGGTAGCGCTACCAATGACGGCCCTGGACATCATTTTGACCCTGCCCCCACTCAGCAGTGACGCAGCACGCCCGCCGCACACGCTCCCTGGCCTACAGTCTTTACTCTCTTCAGCCAGGAGCAGGGTGGAGTCGGTTCGGGCCGCGTTGGCGTAACGTCTTAGATGAAGGTAAGTTCACAGTCAGTTTACTATCTGGTTTTGATTGCGCCGCGAGAACTAAGTACTTTATTACAATGTAACATCATTATTGGCTGGTGGAGCAGCACACAGCAAGCCAAAGTAGGCCGGCTGCGTTTACTTTATATCCGACAGTGCTCAGCATACAGTGAGTGGCTTGTGGTGCCGTTAGCAGTTACCAATAGGTGACCAATGCATGCAGGCACTAGCATTAAACTACTTTATGCTAACCCCTGGTATGTTCTACCTGCCATGCCTAACAGTGTCCCATTTCAAATAGAAAAGGTTTACCCCATTTGAAAATCAGGCTGTTTTGAACTTGTAAAAGCGCGCTGTATATCCTCCCCAAAAATGCACCTGTCTTCTGTAATCTAATCGGTGCAAATGTACAGCGCTCTAATGCCCTTAGGCCAAGTTCAGGCAGTAAAAAAATTGCAATACATTAATAAAAAGTATATGTGTTTTGCAAGGCATGGGAGACAACATGCCTTTGTGCTTTCTGCAGAGAACATCTGTTGTAATATCAGGGAAATCGACACTCAAGACCACCCCCCCCCCTCGCAGGCCATCTAACAATTCCACAGACAGCCTAAACGCCAACCCACACACTCACTTTTCAGAGAAGCACTTCTGCCATTGCCAGATACAAAGATAGGTCAGCCGGGCCCTACTCCCTTCCATGCCGCCCAAATAATCAGTGATTTGGTCTGGTTTCATTTTTCCCCATACTTCACCGTGCACCTCGTAAACGGATTTGCTTTTTCTGCATGGCATGTTTCAGTACTGTGTAGTTTCAAATGTAGCCGTTGTATAGGGGATAATTTACACTGATAACGTAGTTCCTTCTATGTGATCATGATGGTGTACAATAGAGAGCTGTGGAGATGAGGCCTAAGGCAGTGCGAGTTTCTCACATTGTTATGTTATGTTATGTTATTAATTTTTATAACGCGCACAGCTGCCCCAGCGAAGGGGCGTCCTGGCGCGTGAACAGGTACTAAAACATAACACAGACAGAAGGGAAAAAGACCTAACCAAGTAAAGAAAACAGAAAAGTTTTAATCGCCCGTCTAAAAATAGTAAGGTCATTGCCTGTCAGTGTGTCATCAATGTCTTTAGGCTGCACACCTATGCAGTTATTTGCCTCATTCTAGATCACACTGCGCAAAGGTCACGTGTGTGTCAAATGTATCACCATATTTTGTAAAAGTTTGTTATGGAGGTATGCACTGCTTTTACAATAGGCACAGCAGCTTACCGTGGATGTCTAAAATACTGCTCATTTTACCAACATTCCTACTGTGCTTATTGTTTGTACGTTTTTTTTTTCATTGTGACATATTGTGAATTCTGTTCTAAACTTGGGTTGTGGTGATAAGCAGGTTTTTGGATGCGAGTTTGTCTTTTGTTTTATAAACTATTGTGTGTGTTCAATTGGAAAAGAAAATTTTTACTACAGGATTTGTTGTTGCTTTTTTTTTTAGCATGTGGTAGTTAGAATACAGTATTCAAGCGTACTTTGCTTCATTGTTTATTCCATTTAGCCTTTTTTCGTGCTCTTTTTTCATTATTATCTTGTGTGCTTTTTGTAACTCTGCAGGAGACACGTTTTTAGGTCTCGACCTGCCAATGCACAAGCGCATTGCAGCTCGAGACATATAGAGTTGGATCACGAAAGCTGACCAAGGGGCTTTGGCAGGCGGATTACGCAGAGTGCATGTACCCGTGCACGCGCTTGCCATTTGCTCCCCGAGCCAGGCATCAGAAGCATGCACGCCCCCCGCCACACCAGCCACGTCACAAACCACCATTTGTTTGTGCCTCGCATCATAGCATCAGACCCGCCACAGCAAAACCGAGAGCTTCAAACTTCAAAGGAATGCTCTCCCCCGCCCCCTCTGCGCAATGCCAGAGCTTGTAATTCGAGAGGCATGACATTTCACACCAGCCACTTCACGCGCTCCGCAGAATCAGCCCTCCTCCCAGCGCTGCCTGTCCTTCAAAAGCAGCTTGTTCTCTTTATTCTCGCACTCTGTTTGTTTCTCCACTTACTATCCTCTTTCTATGTTTACTGTAGTCTCACCCTGCATTGAGGATTCATATTGTTTCTCTGTTTATGTTTCGGGTGTTCCCGACCTCTTGTTATTTAAGTTACATGCACAGTCAGCTTACACGCACGGTCCGCTTTCACTTTCCGGACCAAGAGCACTATATTTAATTTTTTCTCTTCTCTTCTTTTCACTTCACTTTTGGTGTTTCTCTTCTTGCACGATTCTACTTTCTCTTCGTCTTTTTTCACCCAATCTTTCTTCTCCCCAGTTTCACACCTCCCTCTTTGACATTCTTCTAATGCTCCCTTCTCTCCCGTTGTTCTACGGCCCACTTCCACACAACTTCCTTCCCTCATTTCTTCTCAGCGCGCCCCTCTAAGCTTCCATGACTGCCCGAGTCCCACCCCTCGTGCTCCTCTTTTTCTCTGCGCCGTGTTTGCTCCCCTTTTTCCACATGCCTCGTTTTCTCCTTTTTTTCTCCATGCTGTAGTTGCTCCTCCTTTTCTCCACCCCACGTTTGCTCCTCCGTTTTACTCAAACGCCCTGTACATTTCTATCCACGCTTGTTTCTTGCCGGACTAGGCATATTCCCGGGATCCAGCGCCTTTCCCACTATTTTATCTTCGTCTCTTTTCACCCAATCTTTCTTCTCCCCAGTTTCACACCTCCCTCTTTGACATTCTTCTAATGCTCCCTTCTCTCCCGTTGTTCTACGGCCCAATTCCACGCAACTTCCTTCCCTCATTGCTTCTTAGCGCGCCCCCTGCTAAGCTTCCATGACTGCCCCAGTCCCACCCCTCATGCTCCTCTTTTTCTCCGCGCCGTGATTGCTCCTCTTTTTCCACATGCCTCGTTTGCTCCTCTTTTTCTCCATGCTGTAGTTGCTCCTCCTTTTCTCCACGCCACGTTTGCTCCTCCGTTTTCCTCAAACGCCCTCTACATTTCTCTTCCACGCTTGTTTCTTACCGGACTAGGCATATTCCCAGAATCGAGCGCCTTTCCCACTTGAATGTGCCCTGGACCTGCCTCGCTTTGCTCTTCTCCCCTCTTCCGGGACAGGATGGCACGTCCCAGAACATAAATGCCACCTGCCACCAGCTCTTCCCTATAGCTACACTGGTCACTGTGTTTACTGGTCCCTCCACCCAACTTTTTTCCATCATTACTTCTCTGCGCTCCCCCTCTAACTTTCCCTCGCTACCCCAGTCCCACCCCTCGTGCTCCTCTTTTTCTCCGCACCGTATTTGCTCCTCTTTTCCCCATGCCTCGTTTGCTCCTCTTTTTCTCCATGCTGTATTTGCTCCTCCTTTTCTCCATGACGCATTTGCTCCTCCGTTTTCCTCCAACGCCCTCTACATTTATCTTCCACGCTCGTTTCTTGCCGGACCAGGCATATTACCGGAATCCAGCGCCTTTCCCACTTGAATGTGCCCTAGACTTGCCCTTCTCCCCTCTCCCGGGACAGGCTGGCACGTCCCATAAAATGAATGCCACCTGCAATCAAGTCTTCCCTATAGCTAAACTGGTCACTGTGTTAACTGGGCCCTACTTATCCTGCTGCCATGCTTCTGCAAAAAAGCGTTGGCAAAGTGAACCGGTCACCAAAATACCAGGTCAGACTTATTTGTGGGTTATAACAAATCCAAACCAGACCTGTAGGATTTGCCAATGCTGGTTAAGATTGTAAGTATGGGGTGAAACGCCCTCACATGCTTAGCAGTGGACTCTTTAACATAAATGACCTTGCCTTGAAGGCACGGGCACTCAGGTGAGGGGTCAGCTGGGAGCCCCCTGCCTCAGGCCCCTACACCGGGAATGCTGCTTCCTTAGAGGGTGACTGCATCTAATCTCACGGGCCCCAGATACTGCTCGGGTTATGTGGATGTTTCACAGCAGAAATGGCTTTAGTCTATGACTTTATTCGGAATTTTTAATTGAAAATATTGAATTTCAAATGAAGGTTCTGCTGTGCAGAAAACTGTTAAAAGCCACAGCTGTTATTCGCTCCTTGGTTTGGTGCTCCAAATCATCCTTCCATCTCCACCCTCCTACTCCACCCTCCTACTCCACCCTCCAACTCCACCCTCCAACACCACCCTCCAACACAACACCTCAACGCCACAGCATCATTCAACGCCACAGCATCACTCAACGGAACAGCATCACTCAGCGCCACAGAATCACTCAGCGCCACTGAATGCTTGAGCACCACTGAATGCCACAGCACCACTGAATGCCACAGCACCACTGAATGCCACAGCACCACTGAATGACACAGCACCACTCTATGCCACCGCATCCCTCAATGCCACCGCATCCCTCAATGCCGCAGCATCCCTCAATGCCACAGCATCACTCAATGCCACAGCATCACTCAATGCCACAGCATCACTCAATGCCACAGCATCACTCAATGCCACTGCATCACTCAGCACACTCAATGCCAAAGCACCACTAAACGCCACAGCACCACTCAACACCCCAGCACCACGCAACACCACAGCACCACTCAACGCCACAGCATCACTCAACGCCACAGCATCACTCAGCACCCCTCAACGCCACAGCACCACTCAATGCCACAACACCACTCAACGACACAGCACCACTCAGCGCACAGCATTACTCAACGCCACAGCATTACTCAACGCCACAGCATTACTCAACGCCACAGCATCACTCAATGCCCCAGCATCACTCAGCACCACTCAACGCCACAGCACCACTCAACACCACAGCACCACTCAACACCACAGCACCACTCAACACCACAGCACCACTCAACACCACAGCACCACTCAACGCCACAGCACCCCACAATGCCACAGCACCCCACAATGCCACAGCACCCCTCAATGCCACAGCACCCCTCAACGCCACAGCACCCCTCAATGCCACAGCACCCCTCAACGCCACAGCACCCCTCAACGCCACAGCATCACTCAATGCCACAGCATCACTCAACGCCACAGCATTACTCAGCACCACTCAACACCACAGCACCACTCAACGCCACAGCACCACACAATGCCACAGCACCACTCAATGCCACAGCACCACTCAATGCCACAGCACCACTCAATGCCACAGCACCACTCACCGCCACAGCACCACTCAGCGACACAGAATCACTCAGCACCACTGAATGCCACAGCACCCCACAACGCCACAGCACCCCACAACGCCACAGCACCCCACAACGCCACAGCACCCCACAACGCCACAGCACCACTCAACGCCACAGTGCCACTCAACGCCACAGTGCCACTCAACACCACAGCACCACTCAGCGCACAGCATCACTCAACGTCACAGCATTACTCAACACCACAGCATCACTCAACGCCACAGCATCACTTAAAGCCACAGCATCACTCAGCACCACTCAACGCCACAGCACCACTGAAGGCCACAGCATCACTCAGCACCACTGAAGGCCACAGCATCACTCAGCACCACTGAAAGCCACAGCATCACTCTGTGCAACCATTCAACAACAACTGGTTCTAATATGTTCTCTCAATGTTTCACGATGTATTACAAATGTCACAAAAAGATGTTAATATTTCACTTCTGTTGTTGGATTTTCATCACAATAAAATACACTGAACATAATCTTCCCAAAAGTTATTTACAAAAGTTTAAGCTATTGCCATTATAAATTACAATAACTTTTATTTAAGTATTAATTATTAAAAAGAATAAAAGCCATTGTTATTTGTAATATTAATACATCTAAGTTATGTAAATACAACACATATTGCATTACAAATGCTATAGGTGTCACGTTTGCGAAAGTTAAAACTATTGGCATTGTAAATGACAAAGCTATTAATTTCGCTATTTTCAAAACCAACACATAAATAAAAAATTTGTCATTTACAATACCAATACCTCAAACTTTCCTAATGCGAGACCAATTGCATTGCAAATGCTTGTTTAATACCTACGTGTCTGAGCTAGCTCCGCTGATCCAGCATTTCGGCTTTAGCCTAACATCGTATGCCGACGACACACAGATTGTTGTACCTGTGTTTAAAGAGCAAGCTTCCCCTGTACTTCCATTTAGAAACTGTATGCAGGAAATGAACAGCTGGATGGGCAAGCATGGTCTTAAACTTAATTTAGAGAAAACGGAAATAGTGATTTTTGGCAACCTCCAACTCAGATGGGATGGCATCTGGTGGCCTACAGAGATGGGAGGGTTGCCAAAACCAGTGGAAAAAGCAAAAAAATATTGGGATTTTAGTTGACATGAAATAAACATTCGCCCAGCAAACAAATGCAACGGTTTGCACCACTTTTTACTTGCTCACGAAATTGAGGAAGGTCCTTCCTTATATCTCCATGGATTCTAGGAAGACGGTGGTGACTGTACTTAGTATTGTATGTGTTGTACCTGAACATGCAAAAACAACATTAAAAAACTGCAATGGGTACATCAATTTTGACTAAAATTCAAAGACTCAACTGTCCTGTTGCAATCAAGTTAAGTTTAAGATGCTATGCCTGGCTTTTAAGGCCTTGAATAATACGGGACCTATGTTCCGAAGAAATATATTTTTCTGGTATCGTCCAGGTAGACAGCTTCACTCTACTAGCACCAAACTTATGATTGTTCCCAGGATTGGTACCTCCAGCTGGGATGGACGAAGCATTGGCTATGGCACTGCAAAGCTATGGAATACGCTTCCTATGTATATCAGGCCTACAAGTTCCTTAGCCTCATTTAAAAAGAGTCTGAAGACATAGCTATTCCTGAATTACTGCAGGAGATTCTAGGGCTTACTGTAGTTCTTTAGCGCCAGGACACCTCCGGCTATTCGTGAGCTCAATAAGTTATATTAACATAAAATAATATGACATGCCATGCCACGCCACTCTGCTCTAAACCACCGCACTCTATGTCAATTCACTCTCCATCACTTTACTCCAAACCAGTGCACCATACGCCACTGTACCTATGCCAAGTAATTTGCTCCACTGCACTTTATGTCACTCTACACCATTGTGCTCTACATCACTGCACTCTACACCACTCTATTCTATTCTGCACCACTGTACTCCACACCACTCTACGACCCTGCACTCTGACTCTCTACTCTGCACGATTGCACTCTACGCCACTCTACTGCACTCTACACCACTGCACTCTACCCTACACCACTCTACTCTATGCCCCTTTACTCTGCGCCACTCTACTCCACTCTCTGCCATTGCACTCTTTGCCACTGCGATCTATTCAGCACCAGTGTACTCTATTCCACTGCTCTCTATGCTACTCTACCTCACTGCACTCTATACCAATGCACTCTAAACCACTTTACTCAAAAACAATGCACTCTATGCCACTGGACTCTAGGTCAATCTTCTCTGTAAGACTGTACTTTAAGCCACTTCACTCTAAGCCACTCTACTCTACGACACTCCACAATATTCCACTCCATTAAACTCTGCTCCACTGACACTCTACTGCACTCTATGCCAATCCACAGCACTCTAGTCCACTCTATGCCATTCTACAACACTAATCCACTCTGACGCTCTATACAACTCCGCCATGCCACTTTATTCCACTCTATTCTATTGACACCCTACTCCACTCTACTCCACTCCATGCCACTCCACTCTATGACAGTCTACTCCGTTGTACACTACTCTACAACACTCTACTCCACTCTTTGCAACACACTCTACGCCCCTCCACTCTGCTCTACACCTCTCCACGACACCCTATGCCACTCCACTCTACGATGCTCTACTCAGCTCTGACACTGCACTCCACTTCACACCCCTCAACTCTATGTCCTCCCACTCTACGACACTCTACTCCCTCCACGACACTCAACACCCTACACTACTCTAAGACACTCCACTTCACAACTCTCCACTCACCTCTCCTGTATGCCTCTCTGCCCACTTTATGCCACTCCATAACACTCCACTCGATGATCCTCCACTCCACGTCACTCTCCTTGTCTTTACTAACGTTTAGCCATGCTGAACAGCACCTACTCTGGTGTACAACATTGCTAAACAATATTGGTGCCAGGCAATAGCTCTTGCATAGGCGAGACCGCTTTGCTTTGCCAATGCTTGTTTCCTTAGTCTTCCTACCTTGTCTCCACACATTGCAAATCCTCTAAAAGTCCCATGGTGCAGGGGCACAGGACCTAAGGGTGGGAAACTCCGCAGGCCGAGCAGGCGTGTGTCTGAATGATAGCCGAGAGCCATCGTAGTGTGTGAAATGGATGTCAGAATAAATTGACAAATAGGAGCTAGTGAATGACCATCAAGGTCATGCAGAAAAAGCGGAGTGAGGTCAGTGCAGGATGCACAGAGCTGGAGGTGTGGTCTCTTCACAGGCATCCCCAGCGATACCTATCGGAAGGCACCATGCCCTCTCTCTCCAGGGGGTGCCATCCCCCTCTCTCTCCAGAAAGGCACCAACCCCCCTCTCTCTTCAGGAAGGCGTCATCTCCCCTCTCTCTCCAGGAAGGGGTCATCTCCCCTCTCTCTTCAGTAAGGCGCCACCCCTCCCCTCTCTTCAGGAAGGCGTCATCTCCTCTCCCTCTTCAGGAAGGCGTCATTCCCCCTCTCTCTTCAGGAAGGTGCCATCCCCCCTCTCTTCAGGAAGGCGCCTCCACCCCCATCTCTCTTCAGGAAGGCGTCATCCCTCCTCTCTCTTCAGGAAGGCGCCACCCCACCCTCTCTTCAGGAAGGCGCCTCCACCCCCATCTCTCTTCAGGAAGGCGTCATCCCCTCTCTCTTCAGGAAGGCGCCATCTCCGCTCTCTCTTCAGGAAGGTGTCATCCCCTCTCTCTTCAGGAAGGCGCCATCTCCGCTCTCTCTTCAGGAAGGCGCCACCACCCCCCATCTCTCTTCAGGAAGGCGTCATCCCCCCTCTCTCTTCAGGAAGGCGCCACCCCCCCTCTCTTCAGGAAGGCGTCATCCCTCCTCTCTCTTCAGGAAGCTTCAGGAAGGCGCCACCCCCCCTCTCTTCAGGAAGGCGTCATCCCCCCTCTCTCTTCAGGAAGGCGCCATCTCCGCTCTCTCTTCAGGAAGGTATCATCCCCCTCTCACTTCAGGTAGGCGTCATCCCCCCCTCTCTTCAGGAAGGCGCCATGCCCTCTCTCTTCAGGAAGGTGCCATCCCCCATCTCTCTTCAGGAAGGGGCCATCTCCCCTCTCTCTTCAGTAAGGCGCCACCCCTCCCCTCTTTTCAGGAAGGCGTCATCCCCCCTCTCTCTTCAGGAAGTTGTCATCCCCCCTCTCTCTTCAGGAAGGTATCATCCCCCCTCTCTCTTCAGAAAGGCGCAATCCCCCCGCTCTCTTCAGGAAGACGTCACCCCCCCTCTCTCTTCAGACACGAGGAGAGTAGAGGTCTCACTGTGACTAGGTTAGGTTAGGCTTGCACGTAGAATTCCCCTTTGAAGAGGACACCAGAGCTGTGGCTGGATGCAGGGTGGGTGACAAGGCTTGCTCGACTTAACTTGTTCCAGAGTGCAGACTCTGAACAATAAACAAAAACATGGGAATACTTTTCTGAGCCCAAGACTGTTAGTGGCCTTATTGCCGGTGGTAGATGCATATTTGCCACTACTAATAACCAACTTTCCAACATTTGGTGTTCAGCGGTGTGGATGAGGATTTGTGTTTAAAAGTACACCTTTCAGTGAAGTGAATTTTGTTGTAAACATTCTCTGTATCGTTTTAGAACAAAACTTTTGAGTTTTTAATTTTTTGAATTTGGACTACACTGATCTTTAATCCATTGCTTTGATTTTTCCAGAACTGTTCTAAGTCTGATTTTGTGACCCAAAACTAGCAGTTGTGTTAGACCTGGCACCTTGGCGTGAGTCTCCCTTCCACTTTTTGCTGATGTGCCTCATGTTTTTTGCTAGTGTTAGCTGCTCAGGGCACTGTGCCACTGCCAATCAGTGCCACAGTGCAAGTGCTCCCTATGAAAAGTGTATACCTTAATTGGTTTCCATGATTGGCTTATTTGATTTACTGTCAGCCCCCAGTAAAGTGAACCAGGAGTGCCAGGCCTTGTAAATACAAATGCTGCTGGTGTGCCTGCAGCACTGGTTGTGCCACCCACAGAAGAGGCCTAGTAAATTGTGTCTAAGGTCTGCCATTGCAGAACCTGCGTGCAGTCTGGTACTGTCATGCTGGCTGGGCAAGTGCCCCCACTTGCCAGCCCCTAAACCTTCCCTTTACTTTATGTGAGTCACCCCTATTGTAGGCCCAAGGGCAGGGTGCATTGTAAGCATAAGGTAGGACAAGCCCTGATGTGTGTGAATTACAGCCATTTTCGTTTTTCACTATTGTAAGGCTACCTGTTCTCATAGGCCAGAATGGGCTGCTGGAATTATTACACTCTATAATCCCAGTAGGCTCAGGGGACATGGCAGAAAGTCAAGTTTAGTATGCCTGAACTCAGAATAATAAAATACTTCCTTTAGTAAAGTTTATTTTAATATCCTGTGTTTGCAAATGCTACTTTTTTGCAATTTTCACCCCGAGTGGGCTGGGGATGCTCAGACGTGAGTCCCAGACTCGCCACATCACTGGAGTCAAGCTATCCAGGCTGATAGCCAGAAACCGGTCCTTGGATGTTTGATTCCGGTCTGGGAAAGACATGGCTTGGTAGTTCGGACTGGACTGTTCCCATGAGGCACAGGGTCAGAGCTGATTTGCATATAGCCAGTGTCTAACCCAGGGTGATGTGGAGTGCAAAAAAATGATGGATTTAGGCCCAGATCCTTGTACTGGGGTGAATGTATGACATTGTTCTACATTCTGTCCATCAACTGTGTTTTTTGCAATTTTCACTCCGAGTGGGCTGGGGATGCTCAGATGTGAGTCCCAGGCTCTCCACATCACTGGAGTCAAGCTATCCAGGCTGAATGAAGGCTGATAGCCAGAAACCGGTCCTTGGATGCTTGATTCCGGTCTGGGAAAGACATGGCTTGATAGTTCGGACTGGACTGTTCCCATGAGGCACAGGGTCAGAGCTGATTTGCATATAGCCAGTGTCTAACCCAGGGTGATGTGGAGTGCAAAAAAACGATGGATTTAGGCCCAGATCCTTGTACTGGGGTGAATGTATGACATTGTTCTACATTCTGTCCATCAACTGTGTTTTTTGCAATTTTCACCCCGAGTGGGCTGGGGATGCTCAGACGTGAGTCCCAGGCTCTCCACATCACTGGAGTCAAGCTATCCAGGCTGAATGAAGGCTGATAGCCAGAAACCGGTCCTTGGATGCTTGATTCCGGTCTGGGAAAGACATGGCTTGGTAGTTCGGACTGGACTGTTCCCATGAGGCACAGGGTCAGAGCTGATTTGCATATAGCCAGTGTCTAACCCAGGGTGATGTGGAGTGCAAAAAAACTATGGATTTAGGCCCAGATCCTTGTACTGGGGTGAATGTATGACATTGTTCTACATTCTGTCCATCAACTGTGTTTTTTGCAATTTTCACCCCGAGTGGGCTGGGGATGCTCAGACGTGAGTCCCAGGCTCTCCACATCACTGGAGTCAAGCTATCCAGGCTGAATGAAGGCTTATAGCCAGAAACCGGTCCTTGGATGCTTGATTCCGGTCTGGGAAAGACATGGCTTGGTAGTTTGGACTGGACTGTTCCCATGAGGCACAGGGTCAGAGCTGATTTGCATATAGCCAGTGTCTAACCCAGGGTGATGTGGAGTGCAAAAAAACGATGGATTTAGGCCCAGATCCTTGTACTGGGGTGAATGTATGACATTGTTCTACATTCTGTCCATCAACTGTGTTTTTTGCACTTTTAGAAAGTTAGCATTGCTTGCCTGACTATTTCAGCCCGCCTCTGCTAGGATGTGTATCTGCTGTCTGGTTTCTGTGAGTGACAGGGCTGGGGGATTCCAGGGGACAGTCTGGGCTTCCAGGTGGTGAATAGAGGGATTATCCCCAGGATAGGTGGGATGAGTGCCCCTTGACTCTGAATAGGGCTGTGCTCTGCCACCACAATGCTGGCTCCACCTCCTGCGGAGCGTCTGATGTCCCTGCCCTGCACCCTGAAAGAAACAGCCAGTGGCTCAACAACAAAGTGCTCCAAAACTGGGCTGAACCAGGCTCAGGCCCCCTGGCCTGTAAAGACAAAAGAAACTGTGTATAAAAGTACGAGCCCTACTCCTAACCATTAGATCCTGATTTGACCACGAAGAACCTCTGCCCGACTAGAAGGACCAGGAGAAGCTGAAGGAGGAAAGACTGTCCCTAACCTGGGGGACTGGCCTGCAGTTGGTGCCTTACTGAAGAAAGGAGAGGAAAAGACCAGAAAGGACTTTGCAGCTTTTGTTCCTAAAACAATCTCCAAGGGCTTGATACTGAGCTTGCCCCCTGAACAGAGTCCCTGGACCAGTGGACTCTATTGTGCCTTCCCTGCCAAGTTGCTGGGACTTGTCTGACCTCCTTGTGCCACTGGAACCCCTCCTGAAGTGTGCCTCCTCGCCCCCCTTTGCAGCCCGTGCCTGGCCGCCCCCGCCTCGAGCTACGCCGCTCTCCCTTGAGCCGCGTCCGCTTCGCTGGGCCGCCCGCACCCTGCCCCCTCCTCCTCTGAGCCGCACACCTTTGGGTCGCCCCAGCCGCTGGAAAGATCCGGAGCCCCATTTGGGAGGCGAGAAACGCCCGCACGCTTGTAGCGTACCGGCCGCCTCCCACCCGCTCCGGCCCGCTGAGGAGATTACATGCATTGTCTTGCGGCAACCCGAACGGAAGGTACGGTCCGTACCTCCGAGGCGAAGCACCGCACCAAGAGAGAGCCGCCGATACTATCCGTACCTGCCACCAGGTGCCGCCTCGTACTTGCAAACTCGCACCGGACCCCCCCCCCTTGTGGCTTAGACCCGTCCGGGGCGTACCTGAAAAGCACATCGGACCGCCCGCACCTGCATCCGCAGTACAGTCCCCTTCAGCGAGTACTGTAGAAGTACGCCTCGTCGAGATGCCTCGCTCCTCGAACGCCTGCGCCCTGGATCGTCTGCCCCCCTCCTCCGCAGTCCCACTCAGTCGCCTCGCCCCTCGTGCCCCCTATGAGCCAGACTGCCCGAGAGCACCGCAGACCTCGTCCCGAGCCCGCCTTCCTTGGAGCCGCCTCTGCACACCACGGACTCCCGCACTTTCCATGTGCTGGGCGACTCAGACCACAGGGTCCGCTACGTTGAATTAACACCAGCAAGGTACTGTACCACGCGAACTCCAGCAGGAGTTCGCATCGGACTCGGGGTCAGCAACGTTTGTTTTCCCTGCATGGTTAAAGACACATACGAGTCGCACAGGCTGGTAAAATCAAACAACGCTATTTTTCTTAACGATTGTGGAACTGTTTGAAACGCTACTGGAACAGGTTTAAAAGCTACTTAAGCTGCCTGAACTGTTTTAGAAGTTAGTTGAACTTACGAGTGAAGCCTCTTTAAAGAACTGTAAAGAAACCTCTTGATACCAAAGTACTGTGGCCCAAGTTAACGTTATACGGGTCTTGTATTTAAGCCTGCATCTAGATATATATTTTTTTATATGTAAAGTATACAGATTTTTCTACATGCCAACGCCTGGTGTCCATTTGTGGTGGGTCTGTCTATTATTGTATGTGATCATAAATGCTTAACTAACTGACGCCCTGGAATTAGCCTTGTCTGCTTGCGCCACACTACCTAGTGGGTGAGCAGGGGTTATTCTGAAGGGTGATCCCCTTATCCTAACTAGAGGAGAGGGTCCCTGCTTGTCACAAGTCCTAACCCGTGCCAACCAGAGACCCCCAAATCTAACATTGGTGGCAGCGGTGAGGATTTTCGAATTTGCATCTATGATTTATATACAGTAAATTATTGATCACCACATAGTGAGAGCAGAACTATAACGCAGTCACAGATTTATTAATTTGGTTAGTTTTGCTGAGAGATCTCCAATTTTTTTAAATCATGCCTGGTTCACGCCGTGCTGGAAGGGCAGCCTCTGTAATTTCTGGAATGGATGACGTAGATTGCGAAGGACTTGATGGCTACGCAGTGGAGCAGTTGAGAGGCTTCTGCAATAAGTTCAGAGTTTCCCAATCTGGATGTAAAAAGAAGCCCCACTTCCTAAAGGCGCTGAGGGCCTGGAAGGAATCAAGGGCACCAGAGAATGCGGTGGAAGTAGAACCACCAGAAGGAATTGTTGATTTTTGCAGAGTCATGTCACCAGAGGAGTTGGCAGACAGGGCAGCAACCAGGGCACACGAAATGGAGATGGCAAAACTCAATGGGCAGAGGGACATGGAGAAACAAAGATTTGCAATGGAAGAGAAAAAACTCCAAATGGATCATGACATGAGGTTGAAGGATTTGGAGCTGAAAGCTAAAAGTTTGGAAACAACCCCCTCTGGTGGCAGCCCATGCCGGAACAGGTAGAGTCAAGGGTGTACATGCCTAAAGATGTGGTAAAGGAACACTTTAAGGGGGGTGACATAGAGCAGTGGGTCAAGGCCTATGAGGAAGCCATGTCTTCCCACCGGGTCCTTGAGAGAGATTGGGGAGCGGGGTTGTGGGGGCGGTTCCTTAGTGAGGGGCCAGACACCCTGCTAGATTTACCCTCTGAAGTTTACAATTCTTATTCCCACATGAAAGAAGCCTTAATGACCAGTTTGGGTTAACTCCTGAATTGTATAGACAGAGGTTTAGGGGTTGTACTAAGATTCCTGGGGGTACCTATGTCGAGTATGTAACCTTTTTCTGCAGAGCACTGGGTGGTTGGGTGAAGGGTAGCAAAGTGAATGATTTCCAAGGTCTCCTTGATTTAATTGCATGGGAGCACTTGTCTAATAATTGTTTTCCTGAGCTACACCAGCACCTGATTGATAGCAAGCTGACTAACCCTAGGAAGCTTGCTGAGGAGGCGGACCGCTGGTTCAGCACCAGGGTCTACAAGGGTCCAGTGGGAGACTCAGCCAAGGGTGGGCAGGGTCCCCAGCAGAGGGGTGGGGTGGGACAGGGGAAAACAGAAGGAGTTCCAAAGAGGGCCCCAAAGAAATACCCAAGGGAACCAAGGGAAATGTTCTCAGCCTCCCCCATCTAACAGTATTCATCAAATTCAGGATAAAGTACACAGTTAAGATGGTAAAGTGCATAAGTGCCATATTAGAATGTCACAGAAGGACTTATTCCCCTTTTACATTAATCATAAAATCAATTAAAAAAGATAAAAATCTGCTTTCATCCAAGAATTTAGGTATGAAGTGCCAAAGGCTAAATACAATGAAATATTCGGCAGATTGATAGTACAATACACAATTAATGTGCTTGTGATCTGATAAAAGTCCTGGTTAAAATTTCAAACCTTTCTTCAATCTCATAAAATTGATAGCCAATAAAAATCTTCTATCTCCAAATACAATAAGCTGGGTTTTATCTGTTTTTAGGATACGTAGCATATCATTGTGCATCCTAACACCCAATTTCCTGCCCAACAGTTATATCCATTTCCTTCTAGATTAAAGTAGGTGAGGCAGAAAAATAGGACGTGTGCTATATCCTCCTGTTTACCCAGCTGACACATTTTACATTTGCTATCTTCCCCCCGTTATGTGACTTTTCCCATTTGATTGTAAAAGTTTTGACTCGGAGAATACCATACCTGAATTTCAGGTAAAGTATCTTTGCAAGTTGGGGTTCAATTTGGTCTAAAAATGATTCAAAACGGGGTGTTTGCTTAAACATTAAAAATTCGGTTGTGAGTGAACCAGATCCACAATTTAGGGTAACTTTGTGCACAATAAAATTCCAGTAAACTTTTTTAATTTCCCTTTTTGATTTGAGAGTCAGCCTATTAGGGTTGTTCCAGAATTTGCTCAGGCCCAGATTTGATAACCACCTGCGGAATTTGGCCAACCAGGGAAATGTAACATGGGTGACAAGTGCAATCAATTCACCCAATGCCTGCCTATAAGTGGAAAGTTCGTCAGTAACCCATATCCTTATCCGATATGACAGGGTCATCTAAACTGCCCTATGCTCAATGCGTTTTAACCCCAAATCATACATATAAGAAATCACAGGTGTATTTTGGGGGAGGGGAATCATTGCCCTTATTGCCCTATTTTCTCCCACAATTAGGGCAGAGAGTTGCTCCCCACCCCACAACTCGGAGCCATACAGAGCGGCAGTTTAGACCCTGGATTTATACACCTCCAATGCAGGTGTAATAGACTTGGTTCCAGTAGCATGGAGTTTTTTCAGGATGAGTACTGAATTTTGCGTTAAAATAGTTCCAGATTTTCTAATGTGCGGGGACCATGAAAGTTTGGAATCTATAGTTAACCCCAAGTAAACAAAAGTATGGACCCTCTCCAAAACTGCACCATTCAACATTATATTCTTCTTAAAACTTTTGAGAGGCCTAATGGACATGTATTTTGTTTTCGCAGGGTTTATTTCCAAACCTTTTTGTGTACAGTAGACATCAAGGTTGTTCAAAAGGTTTTGCAGTCCCTTTGGTGTCTGTGAAAGCAGGATGGTATCATCTGCAAATGTCATGGCACATACATGGGTACCACCTAGCTTAGGGGAACCATGATTTCTATTTAGTAGGAAGTCAACCATCTCATTGACATAGAGAAGAAACAGGGTAGGCGCCAGGACACAGCCCTGGCGCACCCCTCTCCTCACTGGTATTTCTTCTGTCAGCTCCCCACCTTTGCCCAACTCACTTTTGCGAAGTTATCTTCGTGTAGTCTAATGAGTCGAACCAGTATATTTTTTGGGACCCCTTGTTTGAGCAGATTTACCCACAAAAGATCTCTTGGGATTGAGTCGAAAGCGGCCTTTAACCCCTTCCATGCTAATGACAAGGTCAGATCGTCATGCAGTACACTGAAGCTGTGCTTATGATGAGCTGACCTTGTCATGAACAATGGATTTTTATATTCATCAGCACAGGAGGGGAAAAGCCATAGCACCCAAGGTGTTAAATCAATAAAGGCCACATACAGTTTACCAGGTCTTAATCTGGTATATTTCCAGGCAATGGTTAACAGCCCAAACACCTGATCTATGGTGCTCTTTCTTTTTCTGAGATCTGCCTGACACGAGGACAGTATATCATTTTCGACTAGCCAATCATTTAACCTATCCATTATCTGCTTTGAATAGACCTTTTGGGTAATATCTATCAAGCTGATAGGTCTATAATTGGCGGGGGCCGTCCCTACTACCCTTTTTATATATAGGGACGATCTCCGCGCACTTCCATGATGTAGGGATGGGCTGTCCTCCGCTGATTGCATTACATAATAAATTGATATACGGTGCCCATACCTCAGGGGCGTGTCTAAAGAGGTCTCCAGGGATGTTTTCTGGGCCAGGCGCTTTAGACACCTTAATATATTAACAGTCAATAGGGCGAACCAATATTCCCAAGGAACTGGGTATAATTAATAACAAAAGAACAATGTTCCTTAGGAAAATTATTTTAACTTGACTTCTCAGTTAGAGGCTTGTCACAGTAGTGAACATCAATTTGTTTCAAGAGAACATACAAATAGTATTTCATTTGTTTTTATTTTCATTTAGTCATATTCATCTTAAATCAAAAGAATATGTATATGCATCATATTTCAGTCCACTTTTGGCAACGTAATGGTGTACTGTTAACCCAGTTTTTTGAATGTACAGTACAAAAAGACACTTTTGCAAACAGTATGGACAGTATTTACATCACTTCCATATCTACAGTAATTTACATAGATTATATATACACGATTGCGACTCAATCAATGGTGATGCTATTAACAAAAAAGTGTTGTTGCGTCGACGTTTCGGTCTCATACAATACAATTTAGCGAGACCATCATCAGGACATGGGTTGCACCAGGGACCTATAGTGAGACAATGTAAACAGAAACATAACTCATTCTGTACATACTCTTGAATCCAAAGTTTTGATTGTCTGCCCACACCAAACCAAGTGGTGAACATATAAATAAATAAAAAGTGCCAACAGTCTGTGTCAAAGGGACTAAAATGTCCTATTTACAAATATATATATATATATATACAAAGTGGCCATGTCCCAAAACGACATGCACCCACCCTTCTACCAGCACCGTGAAAAAGGAATGTATCAACAGAAAATGTAGTTCTTAAATTTTCAACCTAAAGCCAGACCTTACTATTATTCGTGGTTGTGTCTTGCTGCAGATCAGCCGGAACACATTTGAAACTCCTTGTGCATTGTCCTGGAGCCAGTTGTTCCACCATTGAAGGATTAGCGTCTTTGATTTGTTGTGAGTATATTCTGTTGATACATTCCTTTTTCACGGTGCTGGTAGAAGGGTGGGTGCATGTCGTTTTGGAACATGGCCACTTTGTATATATATATATATATTTGTAAATAGGAAATTTTAGTCCCTTTGACACAGACTGTTGGCACTTTTTATTTATTTATATGTTCACCACTTGGTTTTAATCGCTCTAACCTCTTCCTCAGCAATACTCACTTTACTAGAGAAATCTAACACCAATCTGTGTGTGTCGGTAATATGTGTCTGTACATGGGCATTTGGTAAGGGTAGGTTAGGCAAGCTTCTATTAGGTGATTGCTACCTCCCAAATTGTGGCCCTAATATTGTTTCTGGCTTTCTGCTAATACTGAGTATTTGTTAGAGCACTCAATAGATATAATCTCTTCTTGCGGGTCGCTGTCAAGATCTTTATCTAAGTTATCTGTTGTTTTGTTCCTAGCTCTGGTTATTTTGCTCATGTTAGTTCCTGTTTTTGGCTTAGAGACAGCTATTACAGGTGAAAAACCCTTTTCATGGCTTTGATGGACAGTAACTATATGGCTATTAGGCTCTTCACTATTGGTTTTATCCTTTTTGCCATAGTACAATGAGATTTTATTCCCCCCCTTAGAGTTAGACTTTTTGCCATTAGACAGCATATTCTCTAACTCTTCAATAAGGTTGTCAATGGCAGCAAGTGTGCAGTTCTCGGCTGCTGATTTTGGTTGTTTCTGGGTCCTTGGAATCTTTTTCTTGCCTGTTAACACTTCAGCTGCTTTCCTTTTCCCCATTATTACCCGCAAAACGTTGTAAGAATCAAGGGAATACTAAGTGGGCGGAATACATTCTCAAAAGCAAGTAATATCTATAGTGTGCAAAGAAAAATTTCTATGCACCAAGTACGGGTAAAGCACTATTTCCCATTAATAAAACCAAGTAAAGCATGTAAAAAAAAAAGCTTAGAATCAGTATTCCATCAAAAAATACGGAAACAAATTGTCATGGGGATGATCCGTACATACACACAGTGTTAAGTTAGCATGGGTTTATCACGAAGTTTAAACGCCATCTTACTTTCCTGTTCTGCTTTGCACACGACACGCAATTGCGCTATTGTTTAGAGAAGGCTAAGTATTTTGCTTCACATGAGAAAGAAAGCTGTTTTTCTGCATTTCTAAACTGCCTCGCTAGTTTTGTCTGTACAGTGAGCGCCTAGACAGTCAAGGTTATCTTGGACACAGTGTCTGTTGTTCGAAATGATCAGCGCACGTTCTAGCCATAACACACATGCAGCTGTGGACACCTCGGATATTGGCACGTTTAATAATGCACTGCGAATGCATGATCGAACACACTTGGAGGACATTCGTGTTCTGAGCGCTTGTGCAGAATTCGATGTGATCCACTTCTGCTAAGTACCAGAGGTATGGGGCCGCCTAGCTAAGCCTATGAGGCCTTCTATGAGTTATCAAATATTCTACTATCCAGGGAGGGTGAAATATAGGTGTATATTCAACCTGTTTCCATTAGCATTGTAACATGCTTTCTCCCTTTGTATTTTATGGAATGGTAACTATGCTGACAGTATTGATTCTGATAATATGTCTGCTTGTATTTGCTAAGATGCTGCGCTTGAGATCACGGCGTTAGAAATAAACATTTCAAACTTGCTCGTGTCTCATTTACTCCCTGTTTTGGACAGATATGAGAGTATAACGAAAGAGTGTTCTTGTTTTCCACATCACCTGAGGTATTCTAAGTTTCATGTTCTGGGTTGACTAATCATTGGGGTTTTTGCTACAGAACGAAGAACCAATGAGTCACTGATGCTAGTCTGGTAGGGGATTTTGGGTACTAAGGTGAGTTTTGGCACACCCTAATTAACTGAGGTCCTAAGTCTCTATGCACTATTCTGTGTAGGAACAGAATCCCTACTATATGGCGCCCAAAGTGGTTTGGTCGTATTTACAAGACCCTTGAGTAGTGCTTGTATCAGTCCTTAACCCCATCACTATTGTTTCCGGTTAACAGTGGTGCGGGACAAACCTACCTATAGTTACATAGGTCTTTTCAACCTTGAATAATTTTCAAACGGTTTTCTTTTGAATTACTACCCAGTTGTGCTACATAGTTTTGCATTGTACCACTTCCTTTCTGTGTTGTAATGGATGACGTAGAGATATCGCATAGCGGTTCGCAATCTTTTGCAAACTTAAAACATCACCTTGGATGGCAAGGCAGTTATCATGGTTGTGAGTGCTGAAGTTGCTTACCCTTTTGAGATCTTTTACTCGTGGGTGACTTTTCCTGCTGTGAACGCAGCTTCTGGTGTGCTTCACACTTATACTCACACAGCCGTGCCAGCGGAATATGTTCCGTATAGGACGCAGGAAGTTCCAATTAATGGTTGGCAGCATCGTGTTTGGTTTAATGGCGCCCTTCCCCACTCTTTGACAATGACTAGATTAAGTCCTTTGTCTTTTCCAGGTGCTACATGGCCTGTTTTAGCTGGATTTACACCGCATCCTCAGGCTTTGCGGCACGTTTGACGTACTTTCCGATCTCATCCTTGCTAATGTTAAGGGAGATGCGGTAAGCTTTCAGGTGTCTAATGCTTTACAGGCTGTTCCCGATGCGACAAACCCCGACAGTTACCGAGAATTATTACGGCGACTTAAAAGACCGTGGGCCATAATAGTTTGGGTGTCAAGCCGTTCTCCACTAAGGAGAAGAAACAAACGCAGGCTTCCAAATCCAATAATCCAGATCAGCCTAAAACTCAAAAGCAGAATTGGGGTAAGAACAAAAAACAGGGGATACAGCAACAGAAACAGGAGTCGCGTCCTGCATCTCCAGGGCCTGCGTCTACTGAACGCGTATATGATTTGCGCGACCGCACTACAATTAAGTGACCTGATATGAGGAGGCGGCAGAGGTCAGGGTGGCCAGCAGAGTCGTGACCAGCCCTGCCCGAAAGACGGAAAAGGCAAGCAGGACGATTCTACACCGAAAAGACCCCAGTTCCAGAAAAAGAAAGTCGCCGCTTTAACTGCGCGATATGCCACAGTTAGTGAGAACGTAGCTTCGGAATCTGACGCGAGCACTGACGCTGCTAGACAGCGCAGTGGAGATTACCATTGTTCAATAGGCGCTCCGTCCACTATTGAAGGTGACAACGACTGACCAGTATGTTGTTGTTGAGACAGCTGACACTAGAGTAGCTCCCCCTGACAGGCTTTATGAGATTAAACTTTTAATTGAAGGTGACATACAACATACCAGTAAAGGGGTATTTTGGGAAAATTTGACTACTACGTATGACATTTCGCTAGCTGAGGCTGACTGGCCCCCACCTTTTGTCCTCACTGCTCCGTGAGGAGAGGAGGGTATACTCCCTAGTTTCGCACACACAGTGGCAAAGGAGCATGCGCTGAATTTTGCAGAAGAGTGGGCTAAGGCCCTTGCGCCGGCGTTGAACTGTACTCACTCTGTTTGGGACAAATTCTCCCCCCAACATGAGATTCCCTTACGGTCTATGCAGCAGCCTTAGCCCCAATATGCGATGCGACGTGAAGCTAAGGCTTCCGTAGCAGAAATCCTTGAACAATTGGAGTATCAAAGAGTAATTGAAACTTGTGTGTCTCCGATGAATAACCCACTTTTTACTCTGACCAAACCTGACGGTTCGTACCGTTTGGTATTGGATTACCGGCATTTGAACTCGCATTGCCGTACCTGTGCAGTACAGAATACCCACGGCTCTGCCTTAGTGGATGGTCTTGTGCGAAAAAGATTTAAAACCACACTTGACATTTCTAACGTTTTTTTTGCCCACAACTTGTCTGGTGTAAGTTCCCAATGGACGAGCATTACCAGTGGTGGCAAAAACGCCAATTTAAGCGCCTGGCTATGGGCTATAAGAATAGTTCAGGAGTGTTTGCTGCTGTATTGTTTCTCTATTAGAGATAGTCGACCCAGATGCGTGTTCGTATGTGGATGACATTTATCTCACGGACGACGAACTTTGGGCGCATCTGTGCCGTGTTGACCGCATAATTTGTTGCTTTGCGGGCTTCCGTTACAAATATAACTTTGCAAAGTCTCACATTGCAGAGTACACTGTGTTGGGTCCTGGGCTACGAGCTCAACAATGAAGGTCGAGGATTGGCCCCTCACTTCGTGGAGAAATGTGCATAACTGCGCGCTCCGACAACTCTGAAAAAATTGCAATCTTTGCTGGGATTTTTTAATTTTGGGCGTACTTACATACCCGAATATGCCCAGCGTATCAAGCCATTGTATGCTTTGATACAACCAACTTTTACCAAATCGTGCTGGTTGCAATCTTTGCAGGCTGATTTTCTAGAATCTAAATTCTTGCAGACTCGTGATAAACACACCAACCTGGTGATAAGAATCGTCCCTGGGGAGGTGGGTTTCACGTACCTTACTTTTAACGAAGGTGACACAGTACCTATTGCTTACAAGTCACACTTGTACACTTCGGCTGAAATGCGGTTATCCACTGTGGAAAAAGATTTGACAGCAGTGCAGATGGCGATTCTGAAGGAACGCGTACTGTCGCTGTCAGAGACTATAGTGAAATCTTACCACGACTTGCACAGGAACAGGTGGATGCCTTTTTCCCAACTCCACCTCTAAGATACCAAGAGTTCGTTATATAAAACTCAACTCTCTAGGACCTCAAAGGGGAAAAGGGGAATTGGATAAAATAACAAACAAGAAGAAACTGCTCCGGAATATTCTTATTCGGCTTCCTAGGCTTGTCTACTGCCTGACGAATCTTAAGGAATCCTAATGCACAGAAAAATAAGACATCAAAATATTTCCTCTCCTAGCTCTCTCTTATCTCCTACTGCTTTTTCCTGTACCTTACCTAACACTCCAGAACTTGTGCTTCTCTTCAGTCTTTTCTTTTTTATTGCCTCATAGAACTATATCTGCAAGGTAAGTACAACAGTCAGCTATATTCTTTCTACAATAACTGTCTATATTTCCCTCATTTTCCTTATTCTCACCTCTGATAGTTCTTTAGCTGTTCTATTCTTTCTTTTCTAAGTATGTTTCACTTCACACTCTTACGTACTTTCTTTTTCTTTACTATAGGTGCAAGCTGGTGAATATCTGTCTATAAGGTGAGTAAGATATTCCTTAACTGTAGTCTCTCAGTATTGATTTTATCGTTCTCAACAAACTCCAATGTCAGTACTTAATATTGCTCTGGCTCAAGTCACTTTTCTGTGTCTTTCGTATTCCTCCACAGGAAACTGCAAATGATGACTGCGGTTGACCAATGTCCTTCGCATTCCAAGAGACTTGAAGAAGACTCGCTGGTAATTCTCTTCACTCTTGGTCTTTCTACCTGAAAACTTGTTTTGAGGGAATATAGGGAAGGGACTAGGCACTACGGGTACTCCGACTGAAGAATTGGGACTCAAGAAAGGGAAAACGCGACGCTGTGGGCAGAAAAAGGGGAACAAGGTTACACTCGACTATCTTCTCAAGAAGCTTTAGTGAAGTGTGCACTTCTGTTAGCGCTCGCGCTTCACCAGCTGTCAGGAATTACAAGCAGACAACCACCAGACCGCCAACTCATCTTACGAGTCGGCGGCCATCTTAGAATTCCGCTCGCGAGTTAGCGAACTCCAGCGGCGGTTCCAAGGTGAGTTCAGATTTCCAATTACACATACAGAATGTTTTCGTCTTGTTAAGGTTTTGGCAAGAATTTTGGCAAGAGTTTTGGCAGGCCTGACAGTACCCCCCAACAAAGGAGGTTCATTCTCTCTTGGTTTAGTCGGAACCTCTTGTGAAAAGTTCGCACTAAGCGAGGAGCATGAACATCCAAAGCCATTTCCCAAGATCTTTCCTCAGGGCCATAGCCCTTCCAATACACTAGGTAGTACAGATTTCCCTTCTGATGCTTCGAATCCAGAATTCCCTTCACTTCGAACTCAAGTCCTTACTCTAACAAAATGGGTTTTGGTGGTGACTCTTTTCGTAACTCTGGGGAAGCCTTTTTTAATAAAGAGATGTGAAAGACCGGATGAATCTTCATCTTGACTGGTAGTTTCAGACGATAGGTAACTGGGTTTATTTGCTTTTCAACTGGATAGGGCCCTATGAATCTTGGTAGAAACTTTCTGTTACCCTTCAGCCTCAAATTCCTAGTATTTAACCAAACCTCATCTCCCTCTTTTAGATCTGGACCTTCTCTTCTTCTTTTATCAGCTTCGGTTTTATAAGTCTTTTTGGCTTGTTCTAAATTCTGGGAAGCATCTTGCTGAACCTGTTTTAAATGAACAACTAAGTCCTTTACTTCCGGAACAGTAAGTTTGAGGTTCTTTACCGTAAAGTTTGGGTGACGCCATCATTTAAGTAAAACGGGGAGTAACCTGTTGAAATATTCTTTGCATTGTTGTGTGCAAATTCTGTAGCCCACAAGTAATCCGACCACTCCCCTCCCTGATTTAGTAGGAATAGCATCAGATACTGTTCTAACTCTTGATTAACCCTCTCAGTTTGCCCGTCTGTCTCTGGGTGAAAACTAGTAGAGTATCTGGCTTCTATTCCTAAACCATTCAGAAAAGCTTGCCAGAAATGGGATAAAAACTATGTGCCTCGATCTGTAATGATAACCTTGGGAATGCCATGAACTCTGACTATGTGTGTACTAAACTGGCTTGCCAATTGTTTAGATATTGGTACTCCCTTTAATGGTACGAAGTGTGCCATTTTGGTAAATGCGTCCACCACCACCCAGATGGTATTATAACCCTGATTGAAAGGTAAGTCCACTATGAGGTCCATAGTGATGGTGTGCCAAGGACTGGGAGGGGTGGGGATTGGTTGTAACAACCCTTTTTGTGCTTGCCGTTCTGATTTTCCCTGTGCGCAGACTTCGCAAGTTTTCACATAGTTCTCAATATCAATGTTCATATGCGGCCACCAGTAGTGCCTCTTTACCAATTCTTTGATCTTTGTTTCTCCTTGTGACCAGCCAAGGGGCTATCGTGACACTCTTGCAAAACTTGATTCTGTAATTCCTTAGTTGGTATGTACAAGGCTCCCTGATGATAGGGCAGTTGATGGCGAACTTCTCATCCTTCTTCTTCCTCAGTCCATTTTTGGACATCTTCAAAACTCATGACTCGTAAGATTTGTTCTCCAAAGGTATCTAATAAAGATGCACCGATGATTCTTGAAGTTGGTATGATGGTTTGATTCTCTTCAAAACACCTCTTTTCCTCCGTGCCAATCCTGGACAGGGCATCCGCCTTTCCATTTTAAGCTCCAGGTCGGTAAGAGATTAGGAAATCATATTCTGCAAAATACAGCGACCATCTCAACTGTCTCGGCGTTAGGGTTTTGGCAGATTTAAAAAATTGTAGGTTTCTATGGTCCGTAAAAACCGTTACTTGATGTCTGGTTCCCATTAAGTAGTGTCGGCACTCTTTGAAGGCGTCTTTGATCGCTAACAATTCTTTTTCTGTAATTGTATAATTCTGTTCTGCAGATGTTAGTTTTCTTGATCTGTAAGCGACTGGGTGTAATTGCCCCGTTTCTTTGTGTTGTTGAGATATCACTCCACCTATAGTTTGGTCGGAAGCATCTGTTTCTACATAGAATGGTTCAGAGGGATCAGCATGCAGCAGAACCGGCGCCGAAGTAAAACTTTTCTTTAACAACTTAAAGGCCTCTTCAGCTTCTTGGGTCCATTCAAACTTAACACCTTTTCGCAACAACTTGGTGAGTGGCAGGATTTTATTGGAGAACTCTTCTATGAATCTCGGGTAAATGTTTGCAAAACCTATGGAACTCTGCACTTCTTTTACACTGGTGGGAGACTGCCAATCAATCACTGCTTGAATCTTACGTTCATCCATGTTCATGCCTGTTGGAGAAAGGACAAATCCCAAAAATTCTACTTTAGAAACACCAAACGCACATTTCTCCAATTTTACAAACCGTCGGTTCTCTCGTAGTTTTTGCAAAACTTCTCTTACTTGTTCATTGTGTTTTTGTGTATTGTCAGAATAGATTAGGATGTCATCAATGTATACAATGGCACATTGGTCTGCAAATTCGCTCAGTATGTCATTGATAAAATGTTGAAGAGCTGCAGGGGCGTTACACAGGCCATATGGCATGACCTGGTATTCAAACAGCCCAAACCTTGTCCTAAAAGCCGTCTTCCACTCATCACCTTCTTTCATTCTGATCAAATGATAAGCCCCCCGAAGATCCAACTTGGTATAGATTCTTGCATTCTTGACCTGCTCTAATCGGACTGAAATGAGGGGAAGTGGATAACGATTTTGTCTGGTAATATTGTTGATGGCGCGATAGTCTATACACATTTTTAAATCCCCCTCCTTTTTTGGCACAAAAAACAGGGGAGAAGATACTGGAGACTTGGACGGTCGGATGAAGCCATTCGCCAAATACTTATCCAACTATTCTTTTAAATGTTGATGTTCTTTCTCGGTTAGAGCATAAACTCTACTGCATGGTAAATTTGCCCCAGGTTCTAATTCTATGGCACAGTCATAGGTCCGATGCGGAAGTAATTGTTCAGCCTCTTTTTCACTAAAGACATCTTCATAATCTTGATATTCTTGAGGTATTTCTTGCAAGTTGATCACACATACTGATGCACCACCCGTGCACAACGAATGAGCGGGGTTAGATTCATAGCCTTCTTCTTTTCTTCCCAAACAATTTTCTTTACAGTATTTCGACTCCATTGCAATTTTTCTAACACTCCAATCGATGGTAGGGTTGTGTTCTGTTAACCATGGCAAACCTAAGATGAGCTGGAATTGTGGTGCATCGATTAGATTAAATTGAATGATCTCTTCATGTCCGTCACCTGATTTCATCAGTACGGGTACAGTATGACTTACAATCGGTCCGGACGAAAGATTTTTGGCGTCTACTGCTCGCACTGGCTCCCTTTTAAGTTTTTGTATGGCCTTCAAACCCACTCTTGCTGCAAACTTTAGGTCACAGAAATTTCCTGTGGCTCCGGAGTCCACCATCACCGACACGTCCGTAAGTGTCGTTTGTCGAAATTTGATCATCATTGACAGCACCAAATGTGGGGAAGAGGACTGAAGCGTATTCGCCAACTGGTGCTCACTTGGAGTTGAGTTTTGATTCGCATCCACCGGTTCAACTCCCTCTACAGGTGGTGCTGCGAGTTTTCCTTCGGTTTAAACGTGGTTTTTGGTTTTTTCAGACAGCCCCTCGCGAAGTGCCCCTTCGAGCCACAGTACATACATAAATTTCCAATTCTTCTCTTTTCTTTCTCTTCTTTAGTCAACGGACCCCTTACGGTTCCGATTTGCATCGGTTCTGGGTTTGCTGGATTTTCAACGGTTCTATTATAATCTGACCGGGCTCTATCAAATCTGGGTACAATAGGTCTCTGGTCCTTCCTTCTTTCACCTTTTCTTTCTCCTTGACGAAAGTCTATATCTAGCACCAAATCGACCAAAGCTGATATCTCTGTAGGTCGGTTAAGTATCTGTGCAAGTACATCCTTCAGTTCATCTCGCAACCCATGATAAAAGACCGCTGCTCTCTTGCTTTCTGGCCAATCTGTCTCCACGACCAACTTATTGAATTGGGCTAAATAGGCAACCAAATCTCGACTGCCCTGTCGCAACTCCAGTATTTCATTGTCTACAGCTTGCGAAATTCTCCTCCTATCAAAGATTCTGAGAAATTCCTTCTAAAATTCATCATAATTTTGTAGGATTGGATCATCTCTAGTGACTAAGGGCATCAACCAAGCTGCTGCGTCACCACTCCAATATGAAAGAGCGAACGCCACCCGCGACTGCGCACCTGGGAAAATGGAAGGGCGGCACATGAAGTGGAGAGAACATTGTGTGAGGAAGATTTGTGCTTTCTGAGGGTCCCCACTAAATCGCTCAGGAGGGTCCAGTGGAATAACTTGGGACAAGGAGTGGATAACCTGTGTTGTTAATCTGTTCGAGCTCTCGGGCGGAGTTCCTAAAACCTCTCTACTTGCACTGAATGATTGCCACATTCTTTGAGCTAATTCAGCTGTTTCCTTTCTTGATTTAACTACCACTAGTTGTAGATTTTGATTTTCCTCCCTAACAGCTATTAGTTCCTTTTGGATAGCTTCCAAAACTGGCCCTAGATTCTGCATATTTATTCCTTCGGCCATCCTGTTCGGGTGCAATAAATAAACGTGGCGCACTTCACTCTGTCAGAGACTATATTAAAATCTTACAACGACTTGCACAGGTCGATGCCTTTTTCCCAACTCCACCTCCAAGATACCAAGAATTTGTTATATTAAACTCAACTCTCTAGGACCTCAAAGGGGGAAAGGGGAATTGGATAAAATAACAAACAAGAAGAGACTGCTCCGGAATATTTGTATTCGACTACCTAGGCTCATCTACTGCCTGACGAATCTTAAGGAATCCTAATGCACAGAAAAATAAGACATCAAAATATTTCCTCTCCTAGCTCTCTCTTATCTCCTACTCCCTTTTTCCTGTACCTTACCTAACACTCCAGAACTTGTGCTTCTCTTCTGTCTTTTCTTTTTTATTGCCTCATAGAACTAAATCTGCAAGGTAAGTACAACAGTCAGCTATATTCTTTCTACGATAACTGTCTATATTTCCCTCATTTTCCTTATTCTCACCTCTGATAGTTCTTTAGCTGTTCTCTTCTTTCTTTTCTAAGTATTTTTCACTTCACACTCTTACGTACTTTCTTTTTCTTTACTATAGGTGCAAGCTGGTGAATATCTGTCTATAAGGTGAGTAAGATATTCCTTAACTGTAGTCTCTCAGTATTGATTTTATCGTTCTCAACAAATTCCAATGTCAGTACTTAATATTGCTCTGGCTCAAGTCACTTATCTGTGTCTTTCGTATTCCTCCACAGGAAACTGCAAACGATGAATGCGATTGACCAATGTCCTTCGCATTCCAAGAGACTTGAAGAAGACTCGCTGGTAATTCTCTTCACTCTTGGTCTTTCTACCTGAAAACTTGTTTTGAGGGAATATAAGGAAGGGACTAGGGCTACGGGTACTCCGACTGAAGAATTGGGACCCAAGAAAGGGAAAACGCGACGCTGTGGGCAGAAAAAAGGGGAACCAGGTTACACTTGACTATCTCCTCAAGAAGCTTTAGTGAAGTGTGCACTTCTGTTAGCGCTCGCACTTCACCAGCTGTCAGGAATTACAAGCAGACAACAACTAGACCGCCAACTCGTCTTCCGAGTCGGTGGTCATCTTAGAATTCCGCTCGCGAGTTAGGGAACTCCAGCGGCGGTTCCAAGGTTAGTTCAGATTTCCAATTACACATAAGAATGTTTTCGTCTTGTTAAGGTTTTGGCAAGAGTTTTGGCAGGCCTGACAGTTGCAGGGAAAACGCATGTTTGTAGTTACCCCGTATCCTGCCCTCGAAGCAGTGACGAAAGCCAGTGTACCAAATTCTAAAGCTTTGCACCCACGGTGGATTCAATGGGCCACATCTATGACGTCTCTGGATGTCACGTTTATTTTTCATGCCTCCTTGCAGTCGCAGGAGTACTTACAGTATGAATTTGCTCATCCTGCTCCTTTGACTATGCGTCCATTGGAGGAATTCCATTGTATCATTTACACTGATGGTTCTGCGCAAGTTGCGCATGGGTCTAAGCACGCATATATCTCAGCCTGCGCAATTGTGGTCGGTACCATGGTGGATGGAGAATTCAAGTCCGATGTCGTGCATACACCGACATTAGGGGACTCTACCGCCCAATTGGCAGAGCTACGTGCTCTACTGCTTGCATTGGAGTATGCAGATCCTAGTGTGACTACTCTTATTGTGAGTGATTCTTACTACTGTGTCCAGTCTTACAATGACAATCTGTTCTTTTGGACTCAAAATGAATATCGAGACTCAAAAGGTAGCACAATAAAACATAAAATGACGAGTGGCTGAGCTTAAAGAGCGACTGCCACTCGCGTTTGTAATTCACACTCTTGGTCATCAGCGTGTGGGAGTTCACGCTGTCGGAAATAGTTTGGCCGACGAGGCCGCTAAATCAGCAGTATCAACATATTTAGTTGCAGCAGTTACACGCTCCAAAACTAAAATTGATGATGACATCTTGGCAGCAATTGCCGCTACTGAGAAGGGAAGTAAATGTCCTACGGGATTTCCTTCGCAGTATTCTTATCACTTAAGTCCTGATAAAGTTCCTTATGTGAAAATACCAGACGTTGGTGAAAGACTGATTCCCAACGCAGACCACAGGCACACACAGATTACAGCTGCCCACGAAGGTGTTGCGTCCGCGCATGCGGGCGTTTCAGCTACTGTATCTCAGCTACAACAACGGTTCTGGTGGCGGGGCCTGTGCAAACAGACGCGTGATTATGTCCTTCTTTGTGACATTTGTCAGCAGATCAAGCCTTCGACTGCTACGCGTCCGCCACAGACTCATTTGTACACATCTAATAAACCCCTTGGGTGCTTTTATTTAGATCACTGCGGTCCATTTTCTTCTGATACTGCATATAAGTACATCTAAGTAGCAGTTGATTTTTGCACATGCTTTGTTTGGGTATGGCCACACCGCAGCGCTGATCCGCGAACTGTCATAAGAGACTTGCGTGTCTTTGTGGGAATTTTTGCCTGTGGCACCTTCCATTCGGACCAGGGTCCAGCGTTCGCCTCTAAGGCATACAAGGATGCCATGTGTTCATTGGGGGTCCAAGTCAAGTTTTTGTCTCCATACCGACCTAAGGGTAATAGTGTTGTGGAGCGAATGAACTGTGATTTAAAGCAGTCTTTGACAGCCAGGGTTATAGGTGGTGGCAGGAACTGGCTAGCCCATCTCAATAGCGTACAATGTGCTCTTAATCATCTCCCTAGAATGTCTCTGGGTGGGCGGACCCCATACAAAATGGTCTTCGGTATCAAAATGTTCGTCCCGGACCTTGACTGTCTAGACGGGCAGGCGGCTGCTGCACCCTTTGACGTAGATGAACGCTGTCATGTTTTACAGGATCTACAAAAGACGAGAGGCAGTCTTGCTAAGGAACACTTGCCCTCTACATCTGATGCTGCTTTGTAGATCCCGGTAGTTGGCTGGCTACCCCAAGTCGGAGAACTGGTCCGAGAGAAGATCAAGAATGAGAAAGAATTTTGGCCCCTCGTATCGAGATCCGGTTCCTGTGCTTGGTGTGCAGGGCACAAGGACAGTCATTTTACCACCACTTCCAGGTCGTAAAGAAAAGAGGTACATTTCCATTGACAATGTCAAATTACACAGAGTGGCCGATTCTTTTTAATATGACACCTGCGGTCTCCTGTCCGGCGCTATAGCGATATTCTGTTCTGGTTCCGGCTCCTAGGAACAGGCCTGTGGATGTTGTCTTGGAAATGCCTGCAATTTCTAGTCTTTTATTGAACTCCTAACCCGATGCTCATCTTAATGAAACTGAATACACTTACCCCACTGACTTATCGATGCCCGATTTACAGACATGTTTGGCCAATGAGACACTCATTCTTCCACATCGAAGTCTCCTTCAAAGGTTTCTGTTTTTGCGACTTGGTTTAAAAAACTATTTTTGATTCCCCCTTGGATATACATCTGGCTGATTCTTTTTTCTATTTTTTGTTCATTTCCATTGGTTTTGTGGTGACCTTTTTCCGCCTTGTGAATGGCCACTACGTTGAAGAAAGAACTGTGATTCGGCCACTTAATGGAACTATGGCACCCCACTCTTCGTCCCACATCCACCGGTTCCAGAGAGACTTGGCTTTCGTAAATATTACTGCTTGGCCCGTCTTAGATGGGATTGTTTGGGATGCTGTAAAATTTCAGATACATGGACCTTCAGAGGTTATCAATGTACCGAATGTCCTAAGAGTTTCTATGGCAGATGTGATTAAACAGAACTTTCGTTCTGATGATTGGGATGTTCAAGTCGTACAGGCTTTGTTTTCTGACTTGAAATACTATGCTGCCTTTGATGCTGAAGATTTATATTTGGATCTGCAAATTATGGTGATTTTTATTGTTACCAACATTTTGGCAATCACTACTTGCACAAGGCTAATACCAGGAGGAACCTAGTTAACTACACCCTATGGGAACATTGTCCCGTGCCATTAGAAGGCAGCTCCAGTTCTTTTTTAAAGAAATTCATGTACTTTACTGACTTCAATCAGTCGAGTGTTAATTCATTTTATTTTAAAATGACAGAAAAGTCCTCTTCCAGAGTTAGACTTACCTACACGAAATTATTGTATTACAAGTCCTTTTTAGACCAGTTGGCTGTTGGGGGCTATAATTGATCTTAAATCTGTTTGGGGTTCTAAAAGTTGGCAGGTGCAAGGCACAGAGGCTTTGCATCGCGCATGTCTCATCCCAAAACATGCTGTTTTTAAATTCAACTATTTCTCAAATAACATGCTTTGGATTGGCTACTCCTAAAAAAATGAATGCTCCTTATTTTCCAGAATTAGAAGAATACCCCGGCTTGGATAATAATACCAGTTTGTCCATTAAAGAATTACAGGCCCTGATGCTGAATTCTACATTTAACATTTCCAGTCTAGACCCTAAGGGTTGGTTGTTGTGGCACAAAAGTGCAGATTCCTGCCAACATCGCTTTCTGGGTTTGGCCGTTGGCTACACTCATGTTAGGGTTGATCCATGTTTTATAAGTGACCATTCAGTCACTACCTATTCAGTCGGCAAGTTATGCCAGAGTTGGCTCAAACACTCGACTAGCGTTGGTTAAGTTGCATTTATCTAAACTAACTGACGATGTTGATCTGAATGATTTTGTTAAGGGTCCTGCTTCGGGCATATCTAAACGTTGTATATATGCTGCTTACAATGAGATTTGAAAACTGTCTCAGATTGAGGCTGCTTCTAGATTGAGAGCTATAGATCAGGCGAATTTAGAAAAAGTACTGTGTCAAACGACAATATATCCCGGCTGTTGCTGCTCCGCAACCGAATGCTTAGTTATTATGGAGCGCTGCCTCTTGCTACGTTGAGTGCGGCTTATGGATTATCGTTTCGATTTTCCTTTTTCACATGCGTCCAGCCTGTCTTTCATTGCCTGAGCTGCAAATTCGACTGGGCCCTGATTTGTGTCTCTGCAGTACAGTGTCTCCTAACGCGGATTATGATCAGCTGATGAGCCCCTTAGTTGCTCATGAATTGTTCTGTTCTGGGGGCGGGATTATCGCCTTTGCAGCAATGCATGGAATATTGGGACGTTGGAATGTATTTGCAGCGGCGCATGACTTCTTGGCACGCAGTTACATTGAAGAAGACCCGAGTTATCCTCCTATGATCCTAGAGGCTCTGGTCATTGAGGAACATGTATGTTCATTCCCATTACTGAACTGTATGGCTGAAATGTTCTCGGATGAGAATAGTGACTTCTTGTTGGAGGCTGTCACTTTATACTGAAAAGTTTGGTTATCCGCTGGTGCAGACTTAGGTCTAGCCTTGACTATTGCTTTATCCAGCGTGGTCCAAATCTCTCATCACTTTTAAAAAAAAAAGAAGAATTGTGAAGCGCGATTCTGTGACCCGTCTCTCTCAGCTTGGCGTTTCCGCTGTGTGTGGTTTTTTCTGAAGAAGTAGTTTAATTCTTTTCTTCAGTCTGATGGTATGATAAATAGTTTTGCAGTACTGGAATACGGTTGTTGTTTCATAATTCTAAGGCTTGGCCTTACTGCAGATGAGCCGAACCCTTGATTGGTTTACGTCACTTTATACTGTGCATACACACTGTTGGAGTGAGAATTTATTCTTCGATCACTCTCTTTCAGGACTGACATGATGTGTAGAACAGCAACATTTTGTCCTTGCCCCTGGGTTTTGGAGTCTGTAAAACATTTAGGTTTTATTTGTTCCGGTTCCCATACTGAATTTTTATTTCAGAGTGATTCCCGTTTTTTCCATTTTTTGCAAATTTGAACTTCATTCTATTTTGAACTTGAACTCTGCGTTCATGGTTTGCTCTCATTCTTCCACATGCTCCGATCAAGGGAGGGTGTCATGGGGATGCCCGGTACATACACACAGTGTTAAGTTAGCATGGGTTTATCACGAAGTTTAAATGCCATTTTACTTTCCTGCTCTGCTTTGCACACGGCATGCACTTGCGCTATTCTTTTGAGAAGGCTAAGTATTTTGCTTCACATTAGAAAGAAAGCTGTTTTTCTGCATTTCTAAACTGCCTCGTTAGTTTTGTCTGTACAGTGAGTGCCTAGACAGTCAAGGTTATCTTGGACACAATGTCTGTTGTTCGAAATGATCAGCGCACGTTCTTGCCATAACACGCATGCAGCTGTGGACACCTCTGATATTGGCGCGTTTAATAATGCACTGCGAATGCATGATGAAACACACTTGGAGAACATTTGTGTGCTGAGCATTTGTGCAGAATTCAATGTGATCCACTTCTGCTAAGTACCAGAGGTATGGGGCCGCCTAGCTAAGCCTATGAGACCTATTAGTTATAAAATAATCTACTATCCAGGGAGGGTGAAATATAGGTGTATATTCAACCTGTTTCCATTAGCATTGTAACATGCTTTCTCCCTTTGTATTTTATGGAATAGTAACTATGCTGACAGTATTGACTCTGATAATATGTCTGCTTGTATTTGCTAAGATGCTGCGCTTGAGATCACGGCGTTAGAAATAAACATTTCAAACTTGCTCTTGTCTCATTTACTCCCTGTTTTGGACTGATATGAGAGTATAACGAAAGAGTGTTCTTGTTTTCCACATCACCTGAGGTATCCTAAGTTTCATGTTCTGGGTTGACTATTCATTGGGGTTTTTGCTATAGAACGAAGAACCAATGAGTCACTGACGCTAGTCTGGTAGGGGATTTTGGGTACTAAGGTGAGTTTTGGCACACCCTAATTCACTGAGGTCCTAAGTCTCTATGCACAGTTCTGTGTAGGAACAGAGGGCCCGATTCACAGAACTAACTAAAGACAAAATACTAAACTTACTACTTTTGGTATTTACAGAAGTTAGGATTTTGTCCTAAATTTGACTTAAGACAGACTTAAGACAGACTTAAGTTAGGATTTTGTCTTAAGTCTGTCTTAAGACAAACTTAAGACAAAATCCTAACTTCTGTGAATACCAAAAGTAGTAAGTTTAGGATTTTGTCTTAAGTTAGTTCTGTGAATCGGGCCCTATATTCCTGCTACAAAATCAAAGATGATCAGTAGAGTAACAGGAAGTCCACAAATTGTCTCTCACTAAAAGATGTTTTTGGTTTAAAATGTTTCAAACATGTTCCCTTAGTCATTAATCTGTAGTAACCACACTCTCTTACCAGAAATGAAGAGCTGGCAAGCTGATCTACTAGACGAAATATCAGGGAGGTGGCCCAGCCATATCCAGGCTTTGACGGGCACGGATGGGCCCGCCCTTGGGCCGGGCACGCCCGCGCGCGTCCCACGCTGCGGGAGCCCACAAGTGTTTTTATGGCGCATCTTGGTGCTTCCGCTATGTCGCGGTGGTAGGCGTCAGGTGAGGGACAGTGGGAGGTTTATTCCCCCTCAGCAGAATGGCAGCACAGCACGGGGTTTGCTGAATCATTGCAGTCCCCCTGGGACTGTTAGCACAGGGCAGGCAAGGCAAGCAGCACAGCACGGTGAATAATGAATCGTTGCAGCCCCCCTGGGATTGTTAGCACAGGGCAGACAAATCAGTTGGCAACCAGGGCTTGGGATCCCACAAGTGTTTTTATGGCGCCTCCTGGCACTTCCACTATGATGCGGTGGTAGGTGTCAGGTGAGGGACAGTGGGAGGTGTAGTCCCCCTCAGCAGAATGGCAGCACAGCGCAGTGGTTGCTGAATCGTTGCAGTCCCCCCGGGACTGTTAGCACAGGGCAGGCAAGTCAAGCGGCACAGCGCAGTGAATGATGAATCGTTGCAGCCCTCCCCACACTGTTAGCACAGGGCAGGCAAATTAGAGGGCAACCAGGGCTTCACGGGCGTCTAGTTCTACTAATTTATCAGAAAATGTTTTTCTTGTCCGCTTGCATTTTGTTATTTCAGACAATTGTATTTCGTTCATTTTGCTTTTTAGACTTTTTATACATGTTCTCCTTAAACTCCTCAAGTTCAATTTCACCCATTTCTGGTTCTCTCATATCTTTTTCCTTATTTTCTCTTTTCGATTTCTTTTGTCCTTTTCTCCGTTTAATACATATACATGCTAATCTCATCATCATTATTAATAATATTATTACAGTCACTGGAATTAGTATTTTCCCTATCAGAGAGCTACATATTTCTGTGAACCATTTCTTTACAGAGGAAAAACATTTGCCATGTTTCTTCCAGTTACCTTCAATCTCCAGTGATGCAATTTCTCTGTGCAAGTCAGTAATGTTCTTAATACTACCTCTGTATATTCTGATTTTTGTCTGAAATGTAAGTGCAACAATGCTGTACCTTCCACATTTCACAGACTCCACCATCTTTTGCCAAACGAATGTGAAGGGCAAGTCGATTTTGCATTACCATAGCTCTCATGGCAACCATTTCGGTATTTACCATTAATAACCCTCCAGCAGTATTCGTTGATAAACAATCTACTACTGTAGACAATTTCCAAATTCGGTATGCTTTCAAAGATACTCCCACTGCTGGTATCAATGCTCCAAAAATGTCACCTTTTATTTCTGAGAAACCTTCTCTTCTCCTCCGTGTTAGTGGTTTACCTATTTGATGAATTCCATTTGTCCCTCTTTCCACGTGGAATATTTTTGGAAATGTAACAGGCTTGGTTCCCACAGATATAGTAAACACCTGGAAATACTGGATCTTTTCCTCACTTGAATCCCCATCCGCCCAGGATTTTATATCTATCTTGATACTCGCTGGAACCCACAAAGTTATTATCATACAGTGTTATCTCTACTAATACACAACTTCCCTTGCTGGGGCTAATCTAAAGCCATTGCTGCATTAGCTTCCCTCTTCCACCGCCCATGGGGGGATTTTTATCTTTTCTATTGTTGCCTTTCTTTGAAACTTAACTCTTCTTTCTTCTACCATATCCAAGAATATATTTTCTTCCTTCCTCAGCCTGCAAATGAGCTTGTGTCTAAATGCATATTCTAAGGTTAACTCTTTTGTTTCTAAGAAAAATTCTCCAAGAACTTTAGCAGGTTTTACTTTGTTTAATTTGGGGACTACGGGAACTTTAGCAAAAACAGCACCTATGTTAGTGTAATAATATTCTAATTTAACTGTTCTATAAAATAGGCTAGCTATGATACTACAAGTTACCCCCTACGGGATAAGGGAAGATGGTGGTATGTCACACCTTCTGATACAGACGCAGGTCGCAATCACTAACATCTATAGTTTCCACATACTCATACAAAAGCTTTGTGAAAAAAATTCTTTGAAAAATCTGTTATTGACTTATCCATGTGAAGTTCAGTTCTATCTATCAGTGTTGCAGCATCCCTTCTGTTAGTTTTCTTGTCAGTGTTCGTGGTATTGGTGGTACCAGATATCTCTTCTCCCATTAACCTAAGTGGAATGTTTATTGCTAAAATGATCCAGATAAGCATTAGCAATCCTGTACAATCAAAACACATTTTACACCATCTACGGAAACACTCACATCTGAGTTTTCTATTCTCTGTGTCTACCATTTTGAGACTAAAATATGTAGTGTGTGTACAAAAGATGAACTCCCACACCTCAGAATGACATTCGCCTTTTTACCCCTTCTTTTATTGTCGACTTAACCAATGACTTTGACACACTTTTGGTTTCTCTGGCAAGTTTGTCGTTATCAGTTCATGTGTCTAGCCTGATTATTTCTGACCTCTTAAAGATGAGTGTAATCCACTCTCACCCACTTGTTCACAATCTTTTTTTTGCTCCTTGTGACTGCAATTTACTTCTTCACAGTCCTCGTTTGGCTTTTCAGGATTGCAATTTACTTCTTCAATATCAGGCAATGGGATGTATACCCATTCAGATTACTTGTATTTTTGATTAGGTCTTTTCACTCTTTTGGGTCTCTGCAATAGGTCTTTATTAGTTTTTCTTTGTTCTCTTTAACTTGATATTTCATTTATTTGTTCTGCATTGTCTTTATTCAAATGTATTATCTTATTTTGCAGTCCTTTAAATTCTTTAGGCCGATTGTCTCCTTTTCGTGGCCTTTTCAATTCAGCATCCCTTTCTCCTCGTTCCGTTCTCCAAGTTCTTTTCCTTGGTCCCACTTTTTCTTTATCTCTCCTTCACTTTCTTCGGATTCTGTTTCAGATTTTATTTTTTTTTAAAACCTTTATTGACATCAAAAGAAGACAGGTCGAGGCCCACAACCAAGCCGGCCGGCCGCAATGTACAAACCAATCAGGAGTCAACAGGCAAATATTACATAATCAATTAGTACAAGCAGAGGCCGCACAATCGCAATAGGGGAGAAGAGATACAGAAACTAAAGGGCTAAAACACAGGAGTAAATAAGGCTTAATTTTATAATATGGGGAGAGGACGTGTGACAGGCTCACTTGCAATACGGAGGCATCCGACATCCCGTAACCAACCTCAACATTAAGAAGGGGGCATGGGGCAAAATATCAGGGGTACAACACAATGCAGTCAAGAAATCAGGATACGTGAGACACAGTCAGCCCCTGAGCATTATCCTCGTAACACGCCCGCCACCCAAGACACTACCAAGCCAGAACAGAGGGATCGGAAAGACAATGCAGCAAACCCCGCCCGTCACAGTACCCTTCTGGGACACAGAAAGGAAAAAAAAAAAAAGGGGGGGGGGAACTAAACAGGGAGGGGGGAGAGGAAGGGAAAGGAAAATGGAGGGAAGAAAACGAAACAATAAAAAGGGAATAAGAAAATATGAAAAAGAAAGGCAGAAGACACGCCGACACAGACCCCCGAGAAGGGGAGGCAGGAGACAAAAGGATTAGCGGCCCAAGTGGGGGCGTGGCGATCGGGAAGAAAGACAGCCGAAATATAGCAGGATGAATAACAACGCCATACCCCCACCCGAAACACACCATAGGAGGTCGGGACAGGCGCGGCCTCACGAAAAAGAGATACAAAAGGGCCATAGAACCAGAAGACAAACAAAAAATAGAACCCAACCCACCCGTCCCACCCTGCACCCCTGTAGAAGGCTATGGCCTACCCTTCAAACAGCGTGCCTGTCGCCCTAAACCAGAACCCAAAATATAGCGAGAAGAAAGAAAGAAACACAAGACAAAAAGGCAACAAAAGCGGAGAAAAGGAGACAGGAGGGAGGAGCAGAATAACTATAATCCAAACGGTCGGCCGCAGCCCCCCGCCCAACCCGACAAGCACAATCAAAAACGGACCAGGACGACACCCCATCACGCGCCACAAAATATTAGTAGAAGGGGACCTCCAACCTTCCTACGATCAGAAACAATTGTGCAACGAAATCATATACCGGGAATCAAGCAGAAGTCGTACATTTCACCCCCAACCCTTTCGAGCAACAAGCCCCACCCACCACATGGCAATGTATAACCACATACTAAATACGAAATCAGCATATAATCGAGTGGAATGGTGACTAGCATAGATACGTGGGGGGTAGATAGATCCATAAGTGAGCAGTAGTCCAAACTGAAAGTATCGATGCATCAACAATCGAAGCACGAGCCATGAAAAACAGGAGTTCAGTTGCGCCACTGGAGCGGGCGAGGTGGTCCCAATTATAGACACAGGCAAAGTCATCGAAGCAGGCACAGGAGGAAGTCCACCCATAGTTTCAGGCAGCAATGTCGAACAGGGTCGCAGTACAGCATCCAAGTCCCCGGGGCCCGAACCTTGAAACGCAGGGGGCCCCAAAGTCACCAGCACACTACACGATCCTCGATCAGTGGTAGAGACACTCAGGTCAATCAAGGGGGGTGAGGCCATGAAGTCATCGGAACAAGAGGGCGACAAGAAGAAACGGCCGCCCAAAATGGCGGCGGATCGTGGCGGACCCATCGAGACGCCCAGGGCCAGGGAAGCGTGCAGGGATCTCAGGGCTTCCAGGATATCTCTGACTGTCGGCTCACGCCCACCAGATCCGATCCCCACACAATTAGGCACCTCGGGCCCGCCGCCACAGGGCGACTCTCGTTCCGGAGGGCCGGCCGCCATTTCGTGAATCAGCCCAATCGCCGCCCACGAGGACCCCCGGAAATAACAGTTCTCAAATGTAGGACTTTACAAGCGCCAGGGGTCCCAGCAAGGGAGGCCTCGATGCCAAAAGGATATCCGCCCAAAACGGGTCTCCGCCAGCACCAGCACCGGTGCCCCAAACAAGCGGAGTCCGGGCCCCGAGGACCAGGGCTGCCGGACAAAGCAGCGGCGGGGGGAGACCCCTTCTCAGAATCAGGTCCCGGGGCTTCTCACCCACGTCGGCCGCGCGGCCACCAGGGCAGGCCCGGGTCAGGATCGCCGGGATCTTCGCACATCGGCTCCCAACACTGGTTCTAGCTCTCGGCCGGGGCAGAGAGCCGTCGGATCCCACCAGCCAGGTCCCGGTCCAAGTCTCGCGGAGGCCCCGATCCGTCGGAGGACACAACTCCGGAGCCACTGCACGCCGAGACCCCGGGGTCAGATGGTAAGTACAAACAAGCCGTTATGTTTCCAATTCCCCAAAAATGTGCCGTCCCGGGACAGAGTAAAAGTCAGGATAAGCGATCAGGATGGAGGGCTGCGGGAGCCGAGCTAAAGGGCGACCATTACGTCCGCGAGCTAGGCTCCTCCTCTGTTTCAGATTTAATTTCAGGTCCTCTTACTTTGAATGTTATGATTCCTGATTCACTGTCTGAATCTGAACTTCCTCTGGGGTTTTTCCTCAATTTTCTCAATCTCTGTATCTGAATCTGACCCTACTCGTGTTTCTTCCATTTGTAATTTTGAGTTTGATCCTCCTCGGGGTTCTTCTGCAATTTCTTCTGCCTCTCTATCTGAATCTGAATTCTCTTCTCCTATTTCTACAACTTCTGGAGGATTTTCCCTTAAAATTGTGCTTGATTTTTCCCTGTCACTGTCTGTCCGTTCCTTTTCTCCTGTTTCATTATCTGTTAATTGTCTCTCAGACTCATTTGTTAGTCTTTCATTAGTTTCAGGTTGCTCTTCTTCAGACGTCCAACTGGTATCTGATATCTCCAGACGTCGACTTACTGGCCAATCTTCTGAACCTGGAACTCTGCCGGTCTCAGGTTGTTCTGTTTCAGATGCCGAGCTGATATCTGATATTTCCAGACGTCGACTTACAGATCGATCTTCAGAATCTGGAACTCGGTTGGTTTCAGATTGTTCTTCTTCAGACGCCGAACTGTTATCTGATATTTCCAAATGTCGACTTACGGGTCGATCTTCAGGATTTGTAACTCTGATAGTGTAACTGGCATGCACCCAGTACATTACACCAGCACACTTTACTGCTGTGGTGGTTACCAGAATCACTTGACGTGCCTTGTCCCAGCGTGGTGTGGTAAATAAATAAATAATACCCTATTTTTGACTAGACTTATAGCATAACAGATAGCTCAATAAAATAAGAGTCAAGATTCGAGGTAGTAGGAGTTTCTGCAGGTTTATTACAGCACAAGGACAGGATCAGGACAACCTGCATGGGAATAGGACAATAAGGCCCGGCAGCTGCCGGGGCTGGGTCTGGGATGAGCGCGCTAACATTCAATAACAAAACATTGATTTATATACATAGCGCAAACACATAGCATTACATTGCAGTAGGCGTAGCAGTGGGTGGAGCAGAAGGCGTGACGCGTAGCAGTCGCGAGAGATAACAGTAAAAAGAGGTGTAACTGGGAGTATACATAGACATGTGATGCAAACGTAACAGAATATGTCATGAATGGGCGGAAACTTTGGAGGGGGCTACCTAAGGAGCCGGGACCTCTAACCTAATGGTGCGCGAAAACTGGCAATGACGTGTTACTAGGAGAAGCTGGGGGCTATGAACTCTGTGCTAGGAGCAGAGACTAGAGTCTGAAGGGTCGGAGCGACATGTACCTAAACCCTATCTGGTATCTGATGTTTAGGGAACATGTTGATATAAACTAGAAGTCATGAGGGGAAAAGCTAACTTGATTCTAAGACTGGACCATGCATTATTCTACATGTAGTGCGTGATGAAGAATACTAAATGACCATTAAATACAGTATTTCTCTAACGTGGAGACGAGAAGGCTAGACAATGACGGAAACTATTGATGCAGTTCAGTAGCTTAGGAATGCAGAGGAGGAGGACTGAACTGATAACTGGAACTATAACATACTTTTGGCAGACTCAGAGGCAGAGCCAAGCTGCACCGGGCACTGCGAGGCAGGAAGTAAGTGAAGGGTCGAGGATACAGGTGGGGGCTGTATCGCTCCTCAGCGAGGCTTTCAGGAGACAGGAGCTGAATCCAGGGTCCGGGCCCTTTTGAGGCCTAGAAACGGGGACTTTATAATGGAATAACGTGCACACTGAGAAACGTGGCAACATTACTTTACATAGGCCTAATATTCGTAGTATTCACGAAGACTGGAAAATAGCATACTAGAGGTGGACACAACTGGAATTGCGTCATTAATCAGGCATGGGGAATAACATATGCATATTGGTCATGCACACATAACATATGATGGATGAAGCGTAGGGACACAGAACATGGCAAAATTTACTTTTCCACATTCCCTCCTTGTCACTACGTTTCCATCAGGAAACATCAATTTTCATGATACCATCTATCATTTCATACAGTACCATTTGCTCGTCTCGAATTGTCTTGGAACGGGATTTAGAACGGGGCTTGGGACTAGGAATACAAGAGGTAGCACACATGCTGCAAATCGCAGGGCCACATTGTATACAGAGGCAGCAGCTAAATATGATCGCTACTGCAATACCTAAAAAGGACAGGACTTTCCATCCCCATGCGGAAATTACATTCCAGAACCAACCGGACCATGTCCAGGTGCCTGGATCTTGGTGTAACAGATGGGCAATTTTATGGAGTCTGGTTATAGCTGAATAAACAGACGGCGCGTTATTTGGAATAAAAATGCAACAACTGGATCCGAGGACTCTACAGGCCCCGCCCCTATCGGCCAGTATGACGTCAAGGACGAGACGATTTTGCAAAACGACAAATCTCATAGCAGATTGCTCTTCGGTTAAGTTACCTAGAGCGGAGGCAGTCTCATCTACTACTGCTTCAAGGGTTCTTGTTAACCTACGGATTAGCTTACTGTTTACAACTGTGCCTAAATAAGGGAACACACCTTTATCAATATCAATGAATTGCTCTGCAGCAGTTTCAGTATAATCGACAATCGGGAGATTTCTCTTGTGTCTGGTATGTACTAGGAAGGAATTCCTATGATAATCAGGTGGGGCTAGGAAAACAGGTGGCAGTAGGAAAGCAATGTAACAGGTTCCCTCCCAATCGAGGGGCAGACGGACATATGCAGTTTGACCACAAATAAAATAAGAATGACGTGAAGCTTTAAAAATAGATTTCCCACTGTCACTATACTGGATAACAGTAGTACATTCACTATGACCTATATGTACAGAACCATAACTACGGACACATAATTCGCCTTTGACTGGTAGTACTGAAATAGCAGGTAAGTCTGGAGTAGTATCAGACTGAACATTCAGGACCATGAAATTCGACGAATAATTACCTAAATTATATACTTCGTTTTCTAGATCTAAACCTGTTCTGTGGGGGAGACCTTGCTTGTCTGGAAAACATGTACTGTTAAGAAAAGACATATCTGTTGAGGATGACGTTAACGTGGACCATGCTCCACACGAACCATTGTGTGAGAATGGATAAGGAAAAAGTGGCAGAACTCCCTTCGGTGTCTGGAAAGGGGGGAGTCGACCACACACCCAACAATTAGTGGCATTGTTGGTCTGGTGTGAATAATGTAACATACGGATAAATGTGTTGTTACGCATAGCGAGGCGGTAAGAATATTCGTGAGGAGGCAGATCACTAAACGTGTGCTCTACTGTAGCATTAGCAGACATATTTGCATGAGGAACTGGAAAACACAGGAAAAGTGCGTAGCTGGTGCAGGAAATCATTATGCTGAGAAATAATATGAAACTCAGAAAAACGATACATTGAAGTGAACTTCGACTGACTCTCTCACTATGGGGGTCTATTTTATACATGTCAGAAACAATTTAACCGTTTCACCTAGGGGAGGACTTATACAATCAAACTGACTGACTTATTTTACTAGACCTGAGCTTCAACTTATATTCCTGTTGCGGAGTTTTCTCTAACAAGGGAGGGGTTGTAATAATGTCTTGTGCGGGACAGTCCTTTAAAACAATGTTCTGGCAGTCCTTTGAATCCTGGAAATCCTTGGAAATGTTTTTGGAGACTGATTTCAATGGATTGAAAAGTTTTACATGAGAAAGGTGGACCCACCCCTTCCTGCCTTCCAACTTGACGGCGGTTCGGGTGGTCAAGAGGACCTGACGTGGCTCCTTCCAACGTGGTTCCAGCGGACTTGATCTGTCGAAATTTCTGATCATCACAAGGGAACCTGGAACGATCTCGTGCGGTGCCACCTCGGTATTGTCTGGAAATGCGGCGGCAACCTGTGAACGACATGAGTTGAGGGCAGACATCAAGGAAGCTAGGTAATCTGTCAGCATATTACATGAAACATCGGTAATACTTCGGGGTCTAGGAGTACCCCACATGTTAGGGGGGCGGCCGAATACGACCTCATACGGGGACAGACCTGATCTGGAATGTGCGACCATACGCATATAAAATAAAGCGACTGGCAGAGCTATTAACCAGTCCACACCTTTGTCCTTACAGACTTTTGCAATGCGGATTTTCAGAGTCTGATTATGCCTTTCGACTAGTCCAGCTGCTTCTGGATGGCGTACACAATGAAACTTCCACTGGTACCCTAACAACAGGGAAACGTGCTTCATTAACTCTGAGGAGAATGGCTGACCGTTATCAGAATATACGACTCTAGGGAGTCCGTATCTAGGGAAAAATTCACGAACCAACTGCTTGGCAGTGGTCGCGGCTGTGTAATCTGGGACTGGATATGCTTCTGTCCACCTGGACAAAGCGCATACTACTACAAGGACATACTTGAAACCTCGACATCGCTCCATCTGAATATAATCCATCTGGAGGACCTCAAAAGGGTGGTCAGGGGGCTGGAAACCACCTTGTTCCACCGGGACACTTTTACCTGGATTAAACTGACAACATATCATACAGGTACGGACTTTCTGCTTGGCTGCAGCTCGTAAATGCTTGTTGAACCAAATGTTCTGGATACTGTCTAACATAGCTTTTTCTCCTAAATGGGCTGGACTATGTGCGGTATTGATAATGACTTGAACCATAGAATCGGGGAGAAACCATGTGGCTCTACCCTTCGTTAACCATCCTTGATCTGTCTGGACCCCTCCTTGTTCGGACCATTTCTTGATTTCATCGGGGGTAGCATGTAACTGGATATCTATGACATCTTGAGTAGGGTCTTTAACTGTCATGCATTTAGTCGGATCTGGAGTATGTGTCATGTTAACTGGAATGTCTGGAGTCTGTGCTGTAAGCTTGGCTGTGCGGTCTGCTAAATCATTACCCTAGGAAATAATGTCTGTAACTTTCGTATGTGCTTTGCATTTCATAATAGCAATAGATGTCGGTAAATGTATGGCATCTAACAGGGCTTGAATAAGGAGACCATGCTGAATCTTGGTTCCATGAGAAGTCATGAAACCTCTCTCCTGCCAGAGCACTCCGAAGTCGTGTACAACTCCGAATGCGTAACGTGAATCTGTGTAAACATTAACTTTCTGGTTCTTGGCGTGTATACAGGCTTGTGTCAGAGCGACTAGCTCTGCTGCTTGAGCGGACAGGGTGTCAATACGGTGTGTCTTGATAACTTCAGTGTCGGTAGTCACTGCATACGCGGCGACTAGTTCTCCTGTACTAGTTCTCATACATGAACCATCTACATAAAGTGTCAGGTCAGGATCTGGTAACGGAATGTCTGTCAGGTCTTGTCTTGGCTTCGTCGTAATGTTAACTACTTCCACACAATCATGTGGGTCTAGATTTGAATTAACTGATGGTAACAGTGTAGCAGGATTCAGAACGTTGCAGCGTCTGATTTCTATGTGTGGCTGGAACAGTGTCAATTCATAACCTGTTAAACGTGCAATTGTCAAGTGCTGAGTTTGTGTTCGGTTTAAAAGAACTTCTACTGAATGTGGGACTTGTACTGTCAGGGAATGTCCTAAAACTATGGAATCACTTTGTCTGATAGCTAGTGCTGTGGCTGCAACTGACTTGAGGCACGCAGGCAACGCCTGGGCGACTGGATCTAATGTGCTCGAAAAATAAGCACAGGGCTTGTATTGACCTGCTTGATCTTGTGTGAGAACAGATAATGCTGTACCTTCCCGTTCAGTAACGAAAAGTGTAAAAGGCTTACTGTAGTTCGGTGTAGCTAGAACTGGAGCTTGGCATAAAGCTTTCTTTAACTCGTTAAAACTAAGTGTATGTTCAGATGTCCAAGGGAGGACAGTCGATACGGCTGCCTCCTGTGTCGTTAACTGTATCAGTGGCTTGGCTAGAAATGCATACTGGGGAATCCATTGTCTACAATAAGAAGTAAGGCCGATAAAAGCACGTACCTCCTTCTGGGTTCTGGGCTGGGGAAGACTCGCTATTAACTGGATACGGTCGGGTGTCAACTGCCTACCCCTCTTGGACAGCAAGTGTCCTAAGTATACCACTTGCTGGACACAGAATTGAAGCTTCGAAGGTGACACCTTGTGCCCCATCTCAGCTAGAAAATACAGAACTGTAAGGGATGCTCGCTCGCAAGCACGTTCAGAACGGGCTGTGATCAGTAGATCATCGACATACTGGAGCAGGGCAGTGTCAGTTGGCATGTGAATGTTGTCTAGTTGTCTCTTGAGTGCTTGACTGTAAATGCTAGGGCTTTCTGTGAAACCTTGAGGAGCGCGTGTAAACATATAGCTCCTTCCATTTAAACAGAATCCGAAAAGAAACTGGCTGTCTGGATGAATTGGAACACTAAAAAATGCATTCTTGAGGTCTATGACAGTGAAAAACATGGCTTCGGAATCAATGGCTGTTAACAGGGAAGAAATATCTGGGACAACTGGGTACTGAGGAATAATACATTTATTAAGCTCTCGTAAATCAATCACTAATCGATATACTGGGGGTGCATTCGGATCAGTACGTTTCATGACTGGAATGATCGGAGAATTACATACATTGGAGTCAGTTTCTACAACTACTCCTTGAGCCATGAGCTCGCCAATAATTTTGGATAAGGCTGCTACAGCCTCAGGTGGCAATCTGTACTGTCTGATTCGGGGTAACACTACACCTGGTTTGAGAGTCACACGATGGGGTGTGATTTGCATGTAACCTACATCAGTTGGACCTTGCGCCCATAAATGCTGTGGAACATTAGACAATCTTGAATCAAAATCTCGTAACACATAGTGACCCTTAAAGTCACGTAGGAACAGACGTATTCCCTCTGGGGAACAGCAAATAACTGTACCTAACTCTTTCAGTGTCTTAATACCTAATAGATTTTCTGGACATGACTTAGTAAGTAATAGATCAGTAGTACGGGACAATGGACCTACTTCTAGAGTAACTGGCTTAGATATTTCATTAACTATTGGCTTTCCTGAAAATCCAAGGGAAACATTTCTTGAGCCTGAGAGTGGAGCCCCTGGAACTTCGGCATGACTAATTGTGGTCCTACTTGCCCCTGTATCGATCAAAAACTTTCTGTCTTTCCCCAATACTTGACTGTGAACATAGGGACCTTCTTGATCTACAGGTATCTCGATGAGAGGCAAGCCTACCTCCCTCTCTAGGCTGTTTCATGAATATGACTGGTACTCTGGATACTCAGACTGTGCATACTGGTACATCTGCGATGTAACATGCTGTGTTGCAGCAATAGGCTGCGGTGCGGAAACTGTCTGTTGTGTATTCTGTAGCTGAGGAATCTGTGAAACTTGTTCTTGTCTCGGCGGACGTGGTCTTTCTTTAGTCTTACCAGTAGCTATGTTATGTTTCAGAACTGCACACTCGTTTATAAAATGACCTGGCTGTTTACAATAATTGCAGTTCCCTTTAACGGGAGCTGCAGGATGACTGGCTTGATTCGGACCCCTCTTCTGACTGTCTTGAGGAACAGATTGTGCAACTAGCACTTTCATTTTCGTGTCTTTCATACGTTTTCTTTTGTGTTCTTGCTCTTCCCTGATTCTATTCTGGTGATACTGGAGCATCTGGAGCATCTGGGACGGAGTATTTGCTTGCCAGGTGCTTTCGACTTTCAAAACTCGGTTTTTAATTTGTGGACTTGAATTCTCAACTAATTTGGTGACGAAAAGATGAGGGTATGACTCACTACTTGTCTTGAGACCACTGTTGATACTGAAACATTTTTCAAATCTAGAATAAAAATCACTAATATCCTCGTCTTGCTTCTGTTTACAGGCTGAGATTGCATCCCAGTCTTCTTTCCTAGTTGTCAATAATCTGGGTAAAACTTGAATCAATAATTCTGGTAAATCTTTACATTTATCTCCAAGACCGGTACCTGGTACTCGTGCCTTGTCTTCAGCTTCTAGAGCTGCCCAATCGATCTTTTTCTCTCCCACCTCCCATTCTTTTTCCTTTAACTTTTCATACACCCCTGCGGGTAACAGGACCTTTAACATTTTAATGATATCTGGGTAAGTGTATTCTCCCATACGGAGCATGTCTTTTAATTCTCTATGGAACCCTGCTGGATCTTTGTCATGACAGGGAATTAATTTCTTCATTTCAAGAAGTTCCATCTTTGATATTGGAGTGTATACAAACACTCGTTGCATTACGCCACCCGCCCCTTGGACTGGGTGGACTTCTCGTAACGGATTCTGTCTGTCTATGTAGAATGATTTACTTTCTGGGGGTGAGACATGAACAAAATGCGGGTTCAAAAACGTTCTATACTTGTGACGCTGTTCTAGAATGACACTAACTAAATCGGTACCTAGACCTCTCCATCTATACTGGAGTAACTCGTTCAGGATATCGTGCAACGGGCCTGGATCAGAATGTTGACCCTCATACTGAGTAATGAGGTGCTGGATCATATACATACCCACCAGTCGTTGCTCGGCTGGGGGCAATTTCAGAAACATTTGTGCCACTATTTCGTCTGGAAAAGTGGTAGAATCAGTAATCCATCGGACTGCTGATCGGGCTAGTTCTTGTTCATGCATAGTACTTAGTTCACTGTAACCGACTCGTGATTTCAGAATGTGATCGGTAGCTTGAAATACTTGTTCTAGGGAACCTTGTTCTGGTACTAGATGTTGAAAAATAGACTTGGGTTCTAGACGTAAATGGCGATCTGGAAATCTGGATTTTCCTACATACGCTATTCTGGCGGGATTCTCGTTCTCTTCCTCTTCAGGATCAGAGATACTTTCTTTCTCGCTTACTTGTGCTGCTTTACGCTGGTCGTGTAACCTTATTATTTCTTTACGAATTTTCTTGTACATACTCTCCATGGCACTGACGGTCTTGTGCTTACCCTCGGCTATATTATCACTCCACCTTGTCAGGATTCTCATTTCGGCGGGATCTTTAGACGGGTAATCTTGTTCTCTTATTAAACAATTGATCAGGAACTTTAATATCATGAGCTGAATCTCGGCTTTCCTTTGAGACATAATCTCGCCAATACTTTCTGGATCATCCCCTGTACGGATGAAACGATATATTCTGTCTAGATCTTCTTTCATATTCGGTAAGGTGACTAGATACTCGGTCACCCTCCTTACACGTACGGAATATAAAACCATATTATACTCGCCTGGGACTGCGTCATAGACACATTCGTTAAGGGCTTGTCTGATTTCTGTAACAGACTTATTACTTTTAGGAGTACGCTGTGATGCTTGAGCATGTAATTCGAGTGCTGATAAACGCTTGTGTGGCGGCGGGGTTTGAGGAAAACCTCCTGCGGCCCCTAGACTAGAGTCGTCTACTGAGGCTCTACGTCCTGGCAGAGTGGGAAATGGAACTGTAGGCTGGACCGGGGGTACCGTAACAGGTACTCCGGTGTCTGGAGAAGCATGAATTACCTGGTTTACAGGGACTGGCGGAGCGCGGACAGGATTTGCATATTCGGGGACTGTGTCGTCCAAATAGGACGAAATAAAAATATCAGCTGCGGTCGGTTTGTGACGTAGCTTGGTCGGAATTAATGGTGGCGGGAAATTACTGGATGCCTCTGGGGTCGCTTTTGGCACTCCTTCGGCAAGAAGAGGATACATACCCTTAATAAGGGCATGCCTCTGTCTGTCTGACTGTTCTGCTTTGACTTGTTCACCTATCTCGATTAATTCTCTTTCTTGGGCTCGTTCTTGGGATTCTCTACTTAACTCTGACTTTCTGACTTCCTTTTCCGTTCTTTTATGAGCTTCCTTGCGCCATAACTCGATGGCATCTTTCTGTGACTGTCTGGCTTTCTTTTTCCATAATGCTTCTTCTACTCGCATGATACATTCGGCATCCCATGTACCCGATACGGGCCATCTATACTTTTCTTCTAACTGTTTGGTATACTCTACCCATAAATCTAGATACATTATGGCGCTTATGCCATGTTTCTGATACATAAAATGACCTGGACTGTCCCTAGGCGGGACAGGAACCGCTTCCTCTAATAGACCTTTTCTAGTTTTTAACTGACGTAACTTGGAAAATATAGGCATGACTGAACTGTAATCTGGACACAATACAATACACAATAAAAACACGAAATCACATCGCACTCATACCACAACAGTAAAATACATGAAGAACATTATAAATAACAGTTCGAACAGAATATTACCTGGAATACTGAGAACAGAAATAGAACAGATTTTCTCGAGAACGGAACAGACTAGAGTTACTGGATGCACTGCTGTAACAGTACGGAACATACCGGTCCCATAAAGGGACGCATCAAGACCCGTATCCACCTAGGTGAACACTTCGTTTGTGAGTCTGGGCACCACCAACCCACGGACCAGGAGTCAATTTAGATTGGTCCTGTCTAGATACTACCCCAGCAATGGTACTCACCGGGCAGCACGGAACGGAAGGCCTCGGACGGGACTGGACTACGACGGACTTCGGACTTCGGACTTCAGTTATGGGTGGGCCTCCGGATACCTCGGACCTTGGACTCTCGGCTTGGGCTCTGGTCGGGACTCGCCGCGTTCCTCCACCGTCTCGTTTGGATGCTGGACCGCCTCCTCCGTCTCCTCCGTGGGCCTGAGGGATACTTGGAGCAGAAATATCTGCCAGTGCACGGTATGGTTCCGTCACGACTGCAGAGGGTCAGGGGGTCGGCGTGGCTTCACCGACGCGTGGGGAAAGGGCAAGTCCCTGTTCGGGCGCCATTATGTGGTAAATAAATAAATAATACCCTATTTTTGACTAGACTTATAGCATAACAGATAGCTCAATAAAATAAGAGTCAAGATTCGAGGTAGTAGGAGTTTCTGCAGGTTTATTACAGCACAAGGACAGGATCAGGACAACCTGCATGGGAATAGGACAATAAGGCCCGGCAGCTGCCGGGGCTGGGTCTGGGATGAGCGCGCTAACATTCAATAACAAAACATTGATTTATATACATAGCGCAAACACATAGCATTACATTGCAGTAGGCGTAGCAGTGGGTGGAGCAGAAGGCGTGACGCGTAGCAGTCGCGAGAGATAACAGTAAAAAGAGGTGTAACTGGGAGTATACATAGACATGTGATGCAAACGTAACAGAATATGTCATGAATGGGCGGAAACTTTGGAGGGGGCTACCTAAGGAGCCGGGACCTCTAACCTAATGGTGCGCGAAAACTGGCAATGACGTGTTACTAGGAGAAGCTGGGGGCTATGAACTCTGTGCTAGGAGCAGAGACTAGAGTCTGAAGGGTCGGAGCGACATGTACCTAAACCCTATCTGGTATCTGATGTTTAGGGAACATGTTGATATAAACTAGAAGTCATGAGGGGAAAAGCTAACTTGATTCTAAGACTGGACCATGCATTATTCTACATGTAGTGCGTGATGAAGAATACTAAATGACCATTAAATACAGTATTTCTCTAACGTGGAGACGAGAAGGCTAGACAATGACGGAAACTATTGATGCAGTTCAGTAGCTTAGGAATGCAGAGGAGGAGGACTGAACTGATAACTGGAACTATAACATACTTTTGGCAGACTCAGAGGCAGAGCCAAGCTGCACCGGGCACTGCGAGGCAGGAAGTAAGTGAAGGGTCGAGGATACAGGTGGGGGCTGTATCGCTCCTCAGTGAGGCTTTCAGGAGACAGGAGCTGAATCCAGGGTCCGGGCCCTTTTGAGGCCTAGAAACGGGGACTTTATAATGGAATAACGTGCACACTGAGAAACGTGGCAACATTACTTTACATAGGCCTAATATTCGTAGTATTCACGAAGACTGGAAAATAGCATACTAGAGGTGGACACAACTGGAATTGCGTCATTAATCAGGCATGGGGAATAACATATGCATATTGGTCATGCACACATAACATATGATGGATGAAGCGTAGGGACACAGAACATGGCAAAATTTACTTTTCCACAGTGGTACCAAACAATTTCTTCTTCTGTGGACTTTTATGCAGATCCAATCCCCTGGGATCAGTTCATGAGCTGGCTTTCTCTCAAAAGTGTTTGCATCCGGTCCAACCTGATGAAACAGAGAATGCACCACATCAGCCAATCCTTTGCAATAGTCCAGAATGAGATCATCAGTTATAGGCAGCAGTTTGTTGATAGGTACGTAATCTTGTCTCATAGCTCATCCCATTATTATTTTGTGAGGACTTAAACCAGTTCTCCTGTCAGGTATGCTTCTTATACTCATCGGCACTAGGGGTAAGGCATTTGGCCATTTGAGTCCTGTGGCTTGACACACTTTCCGTAGGCTATTTTTATTTGTGCCATTTACTTGTTCGACCACTCCAGATGCTTCTGGTCTGTATGCACAATGTAGTTTTTGCCTAGTGCTTCACATATCAGTTGGATAACTTCATTTTGGAAATGTGATCCTCTATCCGTCTCTATCTTTACAGGGAAACCGTATCTAGGAATGAACTGTCTCAGTAGGAGTTTTGCCACTGTTAACTCCATTATTCCTTCTTGTGGGATAGGCCTTCACCTCCAGCGACAGAACAGACAGACAACCACCAAGACATGCCTCAATCGGTTACCTGGAGGCATCTCAAAGAAATACAACTGCATTCTGGTAAAAGGTCCTCTCTCCCGTCCTATGGTTCCCAGACTCACTACTGTTTTGCTTCCAAGATTTATTTGTTGGCATATAAGGCATCTTTGGCAAAGACTTTCAATTGCCTTACCTCATCCCATATTTCAACTGGGTTAATAAAAAGCAATGGACATAAAACATTTTCTTTTTCCCTACTCCGATTCACTGAGATCATGTTACGTGCACAATATTGGGCTAATGCGTTGCCAAAATTATTGCCTGTTGACACATAATCCATTCCATCTTTGTGTGCTGCACACTTTACCACTGCGATCTGTTTAGGCAGCTGTATCGCCTCGAGCCGCTTCTTCACAAACTCACCATTCCTTATGGGAGACCCGGATAAAGTCAGGAACCCCTCTGGGACCAGAGCTGACCGAAATCATGGGCCATTCCGAAGCCATACTGATTATCGGTGATCACAGTGATTTGGTATTTCTTTACCAACTTGCAAGCTCGTATCAGGGCGATCAACTCAGCAACCTGGGCGGAACGTATTCCTTTCAAACAAGATGCTTCCATTATAGTTGCTACTGTATACACAGCATAAGCAGCATTCAAAACTCCTTCTGTTGTCCTCAAGCATGATCCATCCACAAACTTCACATAATCGGACATTTTTAAAGGTTCATATCTAATATCAGGACGGGGCTTTGTGCAAAAATCAAGCAGGTTCAAACAGTTGTGGTCAATGTCATCTTTGACTGACGCATTTACCGCATCTGGCAGTAATGTGGAGGGATTTAAGTTTGTATCTTTCAATGGTTACATTGTCAGTACCCAGAACCACCTTTTCATTCCTAGTCAGCCGACTATGTGTCATGAATTGGGTTTCAGTCCGTGTCAGAAGGATTACGACTGAATGGGGAACAGAGACCTTTAAAGGATATCCCATCATGATTCCTTCACTCTGCTCCAGACTCACACAAGTAGCAGCTACTGCTTTCAGACATCCAGGCAACGCTACAGCTACTGGGTCCAAAACTGCTAAAAAGTAGGTTATTGGTCTCCTCATTCTTCCATGTCTCTGCACCAACACTGAAAGTGCACATCCATCCCTTTCACTGCAATACAGCTCAAATTATTTTTCATAATAAGGCATTCCCAACACCAGAGCCTCACACAAACTCGCTCTCAGTTCCTCGAAAGCCTTTGTTTCTTCCTCATCCAACACAATCAGATCTTTCACATCACTTTTAATCAGTCATTGTAAAGGTTTTGCAATCAAAGAAAATCCACTTATCCACTGTCGACAATAACCAACCATTCCAAGGAACATTCTTACCTCTCTTTGTGTCACTGTAGCTCTCATCCCTTTAATAATCCTGATTCTTTCTATTGACACTTTCCTCATTCCTTTCCCAATCTTATGACCTAAGTACTGGACTGCTTGTTGACAAAATTTTTGTTTTGATGGTGACACTTATTAACTACGGATACGCAGGAATTGCTCAGAAAAGGAAGATTTTGAAGTGTGTGCTGGAGCATTGTCACTTCAATTAAAGAATCACAATTACCCGCCACGTGTAGTGAGACAAGCCAAGAAAAGTGCTGCAAACAATAACCGCGAGGCTTTGCTCGAACCACCAGTGGTAGAACAGCCACTAGATAGACTGACCTTTGTCAACACTTTTAGTGTACTCTCGAATCAAGTACAAAGGTCAGTTCAGAAACATTGGAAAATTCTGAATTTGGCGACGGATACTATCCCTCTCCCCCTTTTCTCGTTTAAAAGGGGCACGAGTCTAAGAGATAGCCGGATCCATACTAGACCGACGACCCAAGCTGTAATTCCAGCTAATACACTCTGGGGCCTACCTCCTGTTCAGGGTCACTACGCTTGTGGCTCCTGGTCAGCCTGCCCACAAACTGAAACTACAGAAATTGGTAGATATAGGCACTGGTAAACCCTGGGTTCTAAAAAAGCACCCTAACTGTAACTCTGAGAAGGTCTTCTATATGATCACATGTCCACTGGGGTGGCAGAGTGGGCTAAAGAACGGTAATGGATTAAACCCAGATCTGTTGACTGTAAATGTAAATGTAAATGTAGTGTATTTTGTAAAGTGCACAGCTGCCCCAATGGGGCGTCCCGGCGCTGTATAACGCTGTGGAACTCTTCCTGGCTCTCCATGTGAGATGCCCCTCCTGGGCACCTCCAAGGTGAAGCCAGGCATCCCAGTGTTGTAGGGGCCGTGGTGGAGATTAAGCAAGCTATTGCCCAGAGTTGCAGCGTGGGACCCATGATTAGAGTAGGTGCCGAGGCGAGAATTATCGAGTCCGCGGACATTGAGCCCAAGACCCAGCCGCGTCGGGACTTGAACCCTGGTCCCGGGCCTGATCTCTGCTTCAGAGTCTGCCGCTCTAACCAGTGAGCCACACATCTCCACTTGGGTGTGAGTGTTTGATTGGCTCAGATGCTCCGCCCATCACCACCCCCTTTTGTACCTCTTTGTTCGCCATAAGTTGGCATGGAATGCTCAGACGTGAGTCCCTTGCTCTGTGGTACTGAAATTCTGCACCCATATCATAAAATCGTCGTATCATGACGATTTTGGTAACATCAGACCGAAAATGGCGAGTGCAAGGTCTGCGAGTATTTTCGTCATGTTTTAGTGGCGAGATTACCATGAAATCAGGGATTCCGTTCTGAACCCTCGGGTTCCATTTTGTGTACGGCAGCCATTTTGTGGTTGCCCTCACATAGGCCGACTGGGTCCATGGACACGTACACCGTTGGCTGACTCCTGTGTGACCTGGGCAAGCTGACTCCGTTGCCCGAAGCCAAACCTGCTCGGCCTGTTCCTTTCCCAGTGGCCGATCGAGATTAGGAATCAAGCCACAACATGCCATAAACCCTGTCTTGCACACAACTATGTCTAATCTTACTCACACCTGTCTCTGTTCCTTTCTTTATGGCCTGCTTTACGATGAGGAGGTGCCCATTTTTATTAGGGTCCGTCCGATTATCTGATGAAAAGTGTTGGGCCTTGCCGGGTAATTGGTTGTGGGCTGGACAAACTGAAAAATGGGCTTGTCATCATGATTCTGCCTTTTCTTTGTCGTGAAAATATGTGAATGATCAACTGTAAATAAGGAATGTTTGCCTGAAGCACAATATTTGGTATAAAAAGGGTTGACTGGTTTTTTAAGGTTGAGCAGTCTCCTGAGAACATACACTGTGTTGTACTTCTAGGATACCTGTTACTGGTTGCAGCCAATAAATTTGATCTTTGACGTCACCAAGAAGTTTCTGAGTTTCTGTAGTCTGAGACAGGAGAATCTGAAGTCTTCGGGTGTGTCCCCTGGCACCGCTGGGTTCTAAATAACCCGGTACTTCATTTGGCGCCCAATGTGGGGCGATTTCAGCGGTACCGGTCCAAGCCAGAGGTTCGTGAGGAGCTTCGTGTGAGAATTCTGGAGGAAGGCCAACCACTTCATCGACCCCTGTATGTCATCGTGGTCCGAAAGTCTTTGCTGCGAGGTTCCCCGCTTTCCGACGGCTACGAAGGACTGCTGCCCTGACTATTGTGGTAAATAAATAATTAATTACCGGATCTATTTTTGACTATAATCAATAAACAGGTAGCTCAATAAATAAGAGTCAAGATTCGAGGTAGCTGAAGTTGACAGGCTTTAATCAAACATAAAGGACAGGAACAGGACAGCCTGTACAGGAATAGGATGGAAGGGCCCGACAGCTGTCGGGCAGGATCTGGGAATTGGCTAGCAAACTTTAATATTCGTGCACAATATATATATCAAAATAATTGCATTACATTCAATACAGTAGGCGTAGCAGTAGGCGGGGTTTGTAGCAGTCGCGAAAGATAAGGGTAAGATGATGTAACAAGAAGGCGTGTACAGGGCGTATACATAGACATGTGATGTAAACGTAACAGAATATGTCATAAACGGGGCGGAAACATGGAGGGGGCTACCTAAGCAGCTGGGACCTCTAACCTAGTGGTGCGCGCAAACTGACAATGACGTGTTACTAGGGAGAACTGGGGGCTATGACTTCTGCGCTAGAAGAGGAGACTAAAGTCTGGAGTGTCAGAGCGACATGTACCCAGGCATATCTAGTATCTGGTGTTTAGAGTACATGTTGATAGAATCTAAAAGTTATCAGGGCAAAGGCTAATAGACATTAAGACTGGTGCATGCATAATTCTACATGTAGTGCGTGCAAGGAATATTCTATGAACATTAATACAGTATTTCTCTTATATGGAGACATAAAGGCTAGAACATGACGGAAACTATTGATGCGATTCAGTAGCTTAGGAATGCAGAGAAGGAGGGCTGGACTGATAACTAGAAACATAACATACTCTTGGCAGACTGGGAGGCAGAGCCAGGCCGAGCCGGGCACTGCGTGGCAAGAAGTAAGCTAAGGGTCAGGGATGCAGGTGGGGGCTGTATCGCTCCTCGGAGAGGGTTTCAGGAAACAGGAGCTGAATCTGAGTCCGGGCCCTTTTGAGGCCTAGAAACGGGGACAATTCAATGAATTAACGTGCACACTGTGAAACGTGGCAACGTAGCTTTACATAGGCCTAATATTCGTTGCTTTCACGAAGACTGGAAACTGGCATACTAGAGATGGACACAACTGTAATTGCGTCTTTAATCGATCAGAAAGGAATACATGCATATCGGTCATGCACATATAACATAACATGGGGAACACGTAGGCACATACAAAATGGCAAAATTTACTTTTCCACATTCCCTCCTTGTGCCCTACGTTTCCATCAGGAAACATCAATATTCATGATACCATCTATCATTTCATATAGCATCATTTGCTCGTCTCGAATTGTCTTGGAACGGGACTTAGGACTAGGAATACAAGAGGTAGCACAAATGCCGCAAATCGCAGGGCCACATTGTATACAGAGGCAGCAACTGAATATGATCATTACTGCAATACCTAGGAATGACAATACTTTCCATCCCCAGGCAGATATAATACTCCAGAGCCAACCGGACCATGTCCAGGTGCCTGGATTCTGGTGTAACTGATGGGCAATTTTGTGAAGTCTGGTTATAGCTGAATAAACAGACGGCGCGTTATTAGGAATGAAAATGCAACAACTAGATCCGATGACTCTACATGCTCCTCCTCTATCGGCCAGTATGACGTCAAGAACGAGACGATTTTGGAGCACGACAAATCTCATAGCAGATTGCTCTTCGGTTAAGTTACCTAGAGCAGAAGTAGTCTCATTCACTACTGCTTCAAGGGTTCTGGTTAGTCTACGGATTAACTTACTATTCTGGATAGGTCCTATAAAGAAGAAGAAACCTTTATTGAAATCTGTATACTGTTCTAGAGTAGTTTCAGTTTGATCGACAATTGGGGACTCGATCTCCCTTCTATGCCTGACGTGTACTAGATGTGTGTTTCTGTGATAATCAGATGGGGCTAGGAAAACTGGTGGCAGTAGGAAGGCAATGTAACAGGTTCCATCCCAATCGAGGGGCAGACGAACATATGCGGTCTGACCACAAACAAAATAAGAATGACGTGAAGTTTTGAAAATAGATTTCCCACTGTCACTATACTCGACAGTAGTAGTACAATCACTATGTCCTACATGTGCGGAACCATTCTTTCTGACACATAATTCGCCTTTGACTGGTAGTACTGAAATAGCAGGCAAGTCTGGAGTAGTATCAGACTGAACATTCAGGACCATAAAATTCGAAGAATAATTACCTAGATCATATACTTCATTTTCTAGATCTAACCCTGTTCTATGGGGGAGACCTTGCTTGTCTGGGAAACATGTTCTATTCAGAAGGGACATATCATTGGAGGATGTCGTTAACGTGGACCATGCTCCACACGAACCATTATGTGAAAACGGATAAGGAAAGAGTGGCAGAACTCCCTTCGGTGTCTGGTAAGGGGGGAGTCGACCACACACCCAACAATTAGTGGCATTGCTGGTCTGGTGTGAATAGTGTAACATTCTTATAAATGTATTATTACGCATAGCAAGACGATAGGATAACTCGTGAGGAGGCAGATCACTAAATGTGTGCTCTACTGTAGCATTAGAAAACTTGTTTACATGTGAAATTGGAAAACATAAATGTAAAGCGTAACTTGTGCAGGTAACCATAAGGCTCATAAATAGCAAAAAACTTAGAATGATGATACATCGTATAGAGTTTTGACTAACTCTCTCACTATGGGGGTCTATCTCATACATGTCAGAAACCTGTCTAACCGTTTCACCCGAGAGGGACTTAGACAATTAAACTGGCTGACTTATTTTACTAGACCGAAGTTTTAATTTATACTCCTGTTGCGGAGTTTTCTCTAACAGAGGAACTTTCAGTTCAGGATTCAGATCAAAGTCTGGTTTCAGGCAGTCTTTAGAAATGGAACAGTTCTTTGAAAATGTTTTTTCTCGAACTCCATGGAACTTCTTCACATGGGACAGATGGACCCACCCCTTGCGGCCTTCCAACTTCACGGCCGTGCGGGTGGTCAGGAGGACAAGTCGCGGCTCTTTCCAACGAGGCTCCAGCGGACTTGAACGATCAAAGTTCCTTACAAGGACGAGGTCGCCTGGAATGACCTCATGCGGTTTCACTTCGGTATTGTCTGGAAATGCAGCGGCAACCTGTGAACGACAAGAGTGTAGGGCAGACATCAAGGAAGCTAGGTAATCTGTCAGCATATTACTGGAAACATCTGTAATACTGCGGGGTCTAGGTGTACCCCACATGTTTGGGGGGCGGCCGAATACGACCTCATAAGGGGACAGACCTGATCTGGAATGTGCAACCATCCTCATGAAGAATAAAGCAACTGGCAGGGCAACTAGCCAGTCTACACCTTTCTCTTTACATGTCTTGGCAATACGGATTTTCAGGGTCTGGTTATGTCTCTCTACGAGACCGGCTGCTTCAGGATGGCGCACACAATGGAACTTCCACTGGTACCCTAACAAGAGGGAAACATGTTTCATTAACTCTGATGAGAATGGCTGGCCGTTATCAGAATACACGACCCTAGGGAGTCCATAGCGGGGAAAGAATTCACGAACCAACTGCCTGGCAGTGGTCGCTGCTGTATAATCTGGAACTGGATATGCTTCTGTCCACCTGGACAAAGCGCATACAACTACGAGGACATACTTGAAACCTCGACATCGCTCCATCTGAATATAATCCATCTGGAGGACTTCAAAAGGGTGGTCAGGGGGTTGGAATCCACCTTGTTCCACCGGGACACTTTTACCTGGATTGAACTGGCAACATATCATACAGGTACGGACTTTCTGCTTGGCTGCAGCTCGTAAGTGCTTGTTGAACCAAAGGTTCTGTATACTATCTAACATGGCTTTTTCTCCTAGATGTGCTGGACTATGTGCGGTATTGATAATGACTTGAACCATAGAGTCGGGGAGAACCCATGTGGCTTTTCCCTTCGTCACCCATCCCTGATCTGTCTGGACCCCTCCTTGTTCGGACCATTTCTTGATTTCTTCGGGAGTAGCATGTAACTGTATGTCTATGACATCTTGTGTAGGGTCCTTGACAGTCATACAAGTAGTCGGATCTGGAGTGAGTGTCTGTGTTGTGTTAACTGGAATGTCTGGTGTCTGAGCTGTAAGCTTGGCTGTTCGATCTGCTAGATCGTTACCTTGGGAAATGATGTCAGTAACTTTCGTATGTGCCTTGCACTTCATGATAGCAATAGCTGTCGGTAAATGTATTGCATCTAACAGAGCTTGAATGAGGAGACCATGCTGAATCTTGGTTCCATGAGAAGTCATGAAACCTCTCTCCTGCCAGAGCACTCCGAAGTCATGTACGACTCCGAATGCATAACGTGAATCTGTATATATGTTTACTTTCAGGTTCTTGGCACGTATGCAGGTTTGGGTCAGAGCAACTAGCTCTGCTGCTTGAGCAGACAGGGTGTCAATACGATGTGTTTCTATAACTTCAGTTTCAGTAGTCACTGCATACGCGGCTACTAGTTCTCCTGTACTTGTTCTCATACATGAACCATCCACATAAAGTGTCAGGTCGGGGTTAGGTAATGCAATGTCTGTCAAGTCTTGTCTGGGCTTTGTCATAGTGTTAACAACTTCCACACAGTCATGTGTGGCAGGATTCGAAGTAACTGACGGTAACAGTGTAGCGGGATTTAAAACATTGCAGCGTCTGATTTCTATGTGTGGCTGGAACAGTGTCAGTTCATAACCTGTTAAACGTGCAATGGTCAAGTGCTGAGTCTGTGTTCGGTTTAAAAGAACTTCCACGGAGTGTGGAACTTGTACTGTCAAGGAGTGTCCTAATACTATGGAATCACTTTGTCTGATTGCTAGAGCTGTGGCTGCAACTGACTTGAGGCACGCAGGCAAAGCCTGGGCTACTGGATCTAATGTGCTCGAAAAATAAGCACAAGGCTTGTACTGTCCTGCTTGATCTTGTGTGAGAACAGATAATGCAGTACCATCACGTTCTGTGACAAAAAGTGTAAAAGGCTTACTGTAGTTCGGTGTAGCTAGAACAGGTGCTTGGCATAAAGCTTTCTTTAATTCATTAAAACTAAGTGTATGTTCCTGGGTCCAAGGGAGGACAGTCGATACGGCTGCCTCCTGTGTCGTTAACTGTATCAGTGGCTTTGCTAGAAATGCATACTGAGGAATCCATTGTCTGCAATAAGAAGTGAGGCCAATAAAAGCACGTACCTCCTTCTGTGTCTTGGGCTGTGGAAGACTCGCTATTAACTGGATACGATCTGGTGTCAACTGCCTACCCCACTTGGACAGTAAGTGGCCTAAGTAGATCACTTGCTGGACACAGAATTGTAATTTGGAAGGGGACACCTTGTGCCCCTGCTCGGCCAGGAAATACAGAACTGTAAGTGACGCGCGCTCGCAGTCACGTTCAGAACGGGCTGTGATCAGTAGATCATCGACATACTGGAGCAGGGCAGTGTCAGTTGGCATGTGAATATTGTCTAGTTGTCTCTTAAGTGCTTGACTGTAAATACTAGGACTTTCTGTGAAACCTTGAGGAGCTCGTGTGAATTTATAGCTCCTTCCATTTAAACAAAAACCAAAAAGGTACTGACTGTCTGGATGAATGGGAACACTGAAAAATGCATTCTTGAGGTCGATGACAGTGAAAAATGAAGCTTCAGAATCAATGGCTGTCAATAGGGAAGAAATATCTGGGACTACTGGGTACTGGGGTATGATACATTTATTAAGCTCTCGAAGATCAATCACTAATCGATATACTGGCGGTGCATTTGGATCAGTACGTTTCATGACTGGAATGATAGGAGAATTACATACATTGGAGTCAGTTTCTACAACCACTCCTTGAGCAATGAGCTCGTCAATAATTTTGGATAAGGCTGCTACCGCCTCAGGTGGCAATCTGTACTGTCTGATTCGTGGCAAAACTATACCTTGCTTGAGAGTCACACGATGGGGTGTGATGTGCATACAGCCTACATCAGTTGGACCTTGCGCCCATAGATGCTGCGGGACATTTAGTAACCTTGGATCAAAATCACGTAATACATAGTGACCTTTAAAGTCACGCAAAAACAATCGGACTCCTTCTGGGGAACAGCAAATTACTGCACCTAATTCCTTCAGTGTTTTAATGCCCAACAAATTTTCTGGACATGATTTCGTAAGTAACAAATCAGTAGTTCGGGACAATGGACCAACTTCTAGGGAAACTGGTTTTGAAATCTCGTTAACAATTGGCTTTCCTGAAAATCCAAGGGAAACATTTCTAGAGCCTGAGAGCGGAGCCCCTGGAACCTCGTCATGACTGATGGTAGTCCTACTTGCCCCTGTATCAATCAGAAACTTTCTGTCTTTCCCTAATACTTGACTGTGTACATAGGGACCCTCTTGATCTACAGGTATCTCGATGAGAGGCAAGCCTACCTCCCTCTCTAGGCTGTTTCATGAATACTGTTGATACTCTGGATACTCTGTCTGGGCATACTGGTACATCTGCTGTGTAACATGCTGTGTTGCAGCGATAGGCTGCGGTGCTGGAACTGTCTGTTGTGCATTCTGTGGTGGCTGAGAAGTCTGTGAAACTTGTTCTTGTCTAGGCGGACGTGGTCTTTCTTTAGTTTTACCAGTAGCTATGTTGTGTTTCAGAACTGCACACTCGTTTATAAAATGACCTGGCTGTTTACAGTAATTGCAAGTCCCTTTAACGGGAGCTGCAGGATGACTGGCTTGATTCGGACCCCTCTTCTGACTGTCTTGTGGAACAGATTGTGCAACTAATACTTTCATTTTCGTATCTTTCATACGTCTCCTTTCGTGTTCTTGCTCTTCCCTGATTCTGTTCTGGTGATACTGGAGCATCTGGAGCATTTGGGACGGAGTATTAGCTTGCCAACTACTTTCGACTTTCAATACTCGACTTTTAACTTGTGGACTTGAATTCTCGACTAGTTTAGTAACAAAGAGATGAGGGTACGACTCACTACCTGTCTTCAGACCACTGTTAATAATAAAACATTTCTCAAATCTAGAATAAAAATCACTAGTGTCTTCATCCTGTTTCTGTTTACATGCTGAGATTGCATCCCAATCTTCCTTTTTCGTGGCTAGTAACCTTGGCAAGACCTGAATCAATAACTCGGGCAATTCTTTACACTTGTCCCCAAGACCGGTACCTGGTACTCGTATATTATCTTCAGCTTCTAGAGCTGTCCAATCAATCTTTTTCTCTCCCACCTCCCATTCTTTTTCCTTGAGTTTTTCATATACCCCTGCGGGCAACAGGACCTTTAACATTTTAATGATATCTGGATACGTGTATTCTCCCATACGGAGCATGTCTTTTAATTCTCGATGGAACCCTGCTGGATCTTTGTCGTGACAGGGAATTAATTTCTTCGTCTCTAAGAGTTCCATCTTTGTGATAGGGGTGTAAACAAATACTCTTTGCATTTCACCACCCGCTGTCCTAACTGGGTGTACTTCTCGTAACGGATGCTGTCTATCTATGTAAAAGGGTTTACTTTCTGGAGGTGAGACGTGAACAAAATGCGGATTCAGAAACGTTCTATATTTGTGGCGCTGTTCTAGAATGACACTAATTAAATCGGTACCTAAACCTTTCCATCTATACTGGAGTAACTCGTTCAGAACATCATGTAACGGACCTGGATCAGAATGTTGTCCCTCATACAGTGTAATGAGGTGCTGGATCATATACATACCCACCAGTCGCTGCTCGGCTGGGGGCAGTTTCAGAAATATTTGTGCCACTATTTCATCTGGAAAAGTGGTAGAATCAGTAGCCCATCGGACTGCTGATCGGGCTAGTTCTTGTTCATGCATGGTACTAAGTTCACTATAACCGATTCGTGATTTCAGAATGTGATCGGTAGCTTGAAATACTTGCTCAAGAGAACCTTGTTCCGGTGCTGGAAGAGGAAAAACTTTCTTGTGTTCTAGGCGGGAATGTCGGTCGGGAAGTCTAGTTCTACCTACATACGCTATTCTGGTGGGATTCTCGTCGTCTACCTCTTCCGTAGAAGAGTTGTCTTCTTTCTCGCTTACTTGTGCTGCTTTTCGTTTCTCGTGTAACTTTATTATTTCCTTACGAATTTTCTTGTACATACTCTCTATACTACTGAGTGTCTTGTGTCTTCCCTCGGCTATATGATCACTCCACTTTGTCAGAACTCTCATTTCGATCGGATCTTTATCTGGATAATCTTGTTCCCTTATTAAACAATTAATTAGAAATTTTAAAAGCATGAGCTGAATCTCGACCTTTCTTTGAGTCATGGCATCGCCAATACTTTCTGGATCTGCTCCTGTACGGATGAAACGATATATTCTGTCTAGATATTCTTTCATATTCGGTAGGGTGTCCAAATATTCGGTCACCCGCCTTACACGCAATGAATACAGGACCATACCATCATCGCCTGGGACTGGATCATAACGGCATTCTGTAAGAGCTCGTTTGATATCTGCAACGGACTGATGTTTGGGCGAACGCTGTAACGCTCGGGCATGTAACTCGATTAATGTCAGACGTTTGTGTTGGGGCGGGGTTCCAGGAGGACTTCCCCCCGAGGCCCCTGGACTAGAATCGTCGGTGGGTACTGTACGTGCTGGCAGAGTGACTGATGTAGCGGGTACATGTACTGTAGGCTGGACCGGGGGTACCGTAACAGGTGCTGCAACGGGTGCCCCGATGGCTGGAGGAACAGGAATTACATTATTGGCTGGAGGAACAGGAATTACATTATTTGCTGGAGCTGGCGGAACAGGATTTGCATATTCTGGGACTGTGTCGTCCAAATAGGACGAGAGAAAAATATCAGCTGCGGTCAGTTTGTGACGTAGCTTAATCGGAACTAATGGCGGCGGGAAATTACATGGTGCTTCCGGGGTTGCTTTCGGCAAGCCCTCGGCAAGAAGAGGATACATACCCTTAATAAGGGCATTTCTCTGTCTGTCTGACTGTTCAGCTTTAACTCGTTCACCTACTTCGATTAATTCCCTTTCTTGGGCTCTTTCTGAGGATTCCCTACTTAATTCTGTTTTTCTGATTTCTTTTTCTGTTCTTCTATGAGATTCTTTGCGCCATAACTCGATGGCATCTTTCTGGGACTGTCTGGCTTTCTTTTTCCATTATGCTTCTTCTACTCGCATGATGCATTCGGCATCCCACGTACCTGATACGGGCCATCTATACTTTTCCTCTAATTCTTTGGTGTATTCCACCCATAAATCTAGATATAATATGGCACTTATGCCGTGCTTTTGATACATAAAATGACCTGGACTGTCCCTAGGCGGGACAGGAACTGCTTCTTCGAGCAGACCTTTTCTGGTTTTTAACTGACGTAACTTCGTGAACAAAGACATAATTTAGGCTGGAGTCTGGACACAATACAATACACGATAAACACGATAATGACTTTAAGAAAACAAATCACTCATACCACGACATTGAAGACACATGAAATAACATTTAAAATAACAGTTTGGACAGAATACTACCTGGTATACTGAAAACAGAACACATGAATTTCTCGAGAACAGAACTTACTGGAATGACTAGATGCACTGCTAAAACAGTACGAAACTTACCGGTCCCATAAAGAGACACGTCAGGACCCGCGCCCACCTAGGTGAACACTTCGTGTTGGATCTGTGTACCCAAACCCACGGACCAGAGACAAATTACTTTGACCCTGTCTAGATACTACCCCAGCAACGGTACTCACCGGGCAGCAAGAACGGAAGGCCTCGGACTGGACTGGACTGCTACGACGACGGACGGACGAACTTCAGACTTCAGTTACAGGTGGGCCTCCGGATACCTCGGACCTTGGACTCTCGGCTTGGGCTCTGGTCGGGACTCGCCGCGTTCCTCCACCGCCTCGTCTGGACGCTGGACCGCAACCTCCGTCTCCTCCGTGGGCCTGAGGGATACTTGAAGCAGAAATATCTGCACGTGCACGGTATGGTTCCGTCACGGCTGCAGAGGATCAGGGGGCCTGCGTGGCTTCTCCGGCGCGTGGGGAAAGGGCAAGTCCCTATTCGGGCGCCATTATGTGGTAAATAAATAATTAATTACCGGATCTATTTTTGACTATAATCAATAAACAGGTAGCTCAATAAATAAGAGTCAAGATTCGAGGTAGCTGAAGTTGACAAGCTTTAATCAAACATAAAGGACAGGAACAGGACAGCCTGTACAGGAATAGGATGGAAGGGCCCGACAGCTGTCGGGCAGGATCTGGGAATTGGCTAGCAAACTTTAATATTCGTGCACAATATATATATCAAAATAATTGCATTACATTCAATACAGTAGGCGTAGCAGTAGGCGGGGTTTGTAGCAGTCGCGAAAGATAAGGGTAAGATGATGTAACAAGAAGGCGTGTACAGGGCGTATACATAGACATGTGATGTAAACGTAACAGAATATGTCATAAACGGGGCGGAAACATGGAGGGGGCTACCTAAGCAGCTGGGACCTCTAACCTAGTGGTGCGCGCAAACTGACAATGACGTGTTACTAGGGAGAACTGGGGGCTATGACTTCTGCGCTAGAAGAGGAGACTAAAGTCTGGAGTGTCAGAGCGACATGTACCCAGGCATATCTAGTATCTGGTGTTTAGAGTACATGTTGATAGAATCTAAAAGTTATCAGGGCAAAGGCCAATAGACATTAAGACTGGTGCATGCATAATTCTACATGTAGTGCGTGCAAGGAATATTCTATGAACATTAATACAGTATTTCTCTTATATGGAGACATAAAGGCTAGACCATGACGGAAACTATTGATGCGATTCAGTAGCTTAGGAATGCAGAGAAGGAGGGCTGGACTGATAACTAGAAACATAACATACTCTTGGCAGACTGGGAGGCAGAGCCAGGCCGAGCCGGGCACTGCGTGGCAAGAAGTAAGCTAAGGGTCAGGGATGCAGGTGGGGGCTGTATCGCTCCTCGGAGAGGGTTTCAGGAAACAGGAGCTGAATCTGAGTCCGGGCCCTTTTGAGGCCTAGAAACGGGGACAATTCAATGAATTAACGTGCACACTGTGAAACGTGGCAACGTAGCTTTACATAGGCCTAATATTCGTTGCTTTCACGAAGACTGGAAACTGGCATACTAGAGATGGACACAACTGTAATTGCGTCTTTAATCGATCAGAAAGGAATACATGCATATCGGTCATGCACATATAGCATAACATGGGGAACACGTAGGCACATACAACATGGCAAAATTTACTTTTCCACACTATCGCCCTGTCTTGGACCCTTTGATGATTTGTAGAGCGAGACGATAGACGAGTCTTCTGGTGACGTCATCGATACCTCAGTTAAGTATGAGTGGAGCGTCTCCCAGTCCTTAGTTTTTGGGTATCCCCTTGGGATCTTTGATTTGGAACTTGCAAGGACCAAAGCAGAGGGACTCGTGTATTCACAAGACTATCGTATTCGATAATCCTTTGAAGTTTGAAGCTAGACTACTGAGCGAAGATGCCTGGTCTTAGCAGACTTTGAAATTTGTTTTGTTGTGGTTATAATAGGGATTCCCGATTGAAGGACTCGTGTCCGGTTCCTCCAATTGGAACTCCAACATATGAGCTCTATGTGAAACATGGTGTGGGCCCAATCACATATAACGAAGTATGGATTCGTTACACAAAAAAGGACGGTGTCCTTCAATGGCCCCGATACGGTGGTTTTGACACAGAAATTCTAGATAATCTAGAGGTCAGACTCTTTAAGAAGAAAGCCCGGCCGGCGATGTTTGACTCTTTCCGCCTATGGCGAAAGGAAGCCAAACAGAAAGAAATTAAATTAGCAAAGAAAAATAAAAGAGAAAAGGGTATGTCGATAATGCAAGCTGCTACGCAGTATAAAGATAATGAAGAAGAACAAGCGAGTGAGCAGTTGCACAGGCAACGTAAATTGGCGATTGATAAATGCTATCCACTTTTGCAGCTTCTTCAGCAAGATGTAGCAAAGGAACTTGAGAAAGATCCTTTAATGTCTCATTTGTTGAGTTTGCCACCCCCTTATGCGCAGAGTGCTACAGCACTTCCGTAACCTTTAGTGGCGCAACCTCTGGTTGCTTTGCCCCTTGCTATTGCACAGCCGCCAGCTCCTCTTTAGCTGGCTCCTACTCCTCTGGTGCAGCCTTCTCAAGGGCCGCCGACTTTGCTACCTGCTCCATCCTTAATTCCTACGACTTTTTCACCTATTCTTGCTGCCTCCTCTGCTACTGCTCCTACATTAGCTTTTTCTCAATCCGCTTTATCTCCTGTCCTGTCGACTTCTCCTTCTGTTCGACAGAGAATGACGGACACTGTTACTAGTCTTTTGTCTCCTTTCTTTGGGTCATTAAGCACGACACCTGTTTCAGAGCATAAACAGTTGCGTAGCCAACTGCCTGATTCTAGAGAGAAGGGAGTATTGGATCATTTGGCGCATAAATGGGTTACTGACCCTGCAAGATATGAGTTAGAGTCTGTCATGGATGTCTTCCGCCAATGGGACGTTACAGAAGGGGGGTTGAACCCATGCAGTCACGGGGACCTGGGCGCTATGTAGTACATATATAAGGGGGGTCCCCGTAGATGAGGAGGGTGTATTGTAAATTACATACACTGATATTATTTAAGAAAACCAATAAAGTAAAAATATATATAACAATTATACGATTGGCATTGTGATTTATTAACCAATACTATGTGATTGCAAGTGGCAGTACAAAATCACATGAATTTATAATTGCAAGCCCCAAGGGGGGAGAAAAGGGGGAAAGGGAGGGAAAGTGGTGCTCAAGGAAGTGTTAGAACAAGGAAGTAACACAGTGTCAAGAGGTAACAATTGTATTACGAAATTGAAGACAATTATCACAAACAATTATAATACAAAAGCCGAAATACAAGCGCGGTAATGCGTTTGCTGATGAAGTTGCGTAAGAAACGGCAAGAGATGTGATGAGTCGAATGTATGTTGTGGGCCCTGCAAGATGGATTGGTGATGTTGGAATGTGTGAGGATACGATCGAGAGTGTGAAGTCGATTCAAGCTGAAGCTGCAGAGAAAGAGTTGAGTGTGTGGAGAGAGAGTACGGGTAAATTGGATGCGAATGGTTGTTGGGTTGAGTTGTCAGAGCATCAGAGATGGTTGTTACCCAATGCGTATGTGCTTGCAGTGGTTACAATGGCGCATGGAATGGCTCACATCAGTGTGAAAGGGATCTGTAAGTTGTTGGCTCCAGTAAGGCAAAATGCTGGAATTCGTAAGTGTGCAGAGAATGTGGTTAAAAATTGTATGGTTTGTCTGAAATACAATCCTGGTAGGGGAACTCCAACTCCAGCTGGTCATTTTGCGCTCGAGGTTTTGCAGCTAGATTTCATCCACATGGAGAGGTGCAATAACTTGAAATACGTACTCGTTGTTGTTTGTGCCTTCTCAAGATGGGTAGAAGCATATCCCCTAAAAGATAATACTGCCTTGTCCACAGCTAAAGCTCTTGTCAAAGAATTTTTTCCTAGATTTGGTTTGCCAAGAATGGTCTGGAGTGATAATGGGAGTGAATTTGTGGGTCGAGTGATGAAGAGAGTATGTGAAGGGCTAGGAATCCGCCAAACATTTCATGCTGCAAATCACCCCCAATCAGCTGGACTAGTGGTACAATGGCACGTTAAAACTGAAACTGGCCAAGATAAAAGCGAGCTCTGGTCTTAAATGGCCTGATGCGTTGCCATTAGCACTTTTATCGACAAGAATGACTGTGCATTCACGAGTGGGACTTAGTCCGTATGAGATTGTGTTCGGTCGCCCGGCCAACATATGGGGAGTGCCGAGGCTGACGAAATTCAGCGAGATTGAACACCCTGTACTGCTTGATTACTTATATGATTTGACGGCTAAATTGCGTGTTTTACACCAACAGGTTCACAATACTTTGCCTCAGGTTTCTGAAGACCCAGGACACGTCATCGATCCTGGATCGTGGGTCCTAATTAAGAATTTCCAGCGGACAAAGAACGATCAGCCCCGTTGGATCGGCCCCTACTTAGTCCTTTTATCAACAAGATCCGCAGTACGAGTACAAGGAAAGAAGAACTGGATCCACGGCGTACATTGTAAGAGGGTCCCTTTGCCTCTGCCGTACGACCGGTGGGTCCGGGATGGTTTTGCTGACTCTGAGACTGAGACTGTGCCTCGTTTTCTGCCTTTTAGAGATGCACATTTAATTGGGACAAATTCTGAATGCGAAAGCGACGATCCTCTGCAAGAAGCCGTGCCATCTTCAGTTCGACTGGACGCTACTGAGCCTGACCTATTGTTTCGTGATCAGACATTATCAGGGAAAAGCCGTTATAATCTGAGAACTATGGACGAATAAAGTTCCTTTTCCTTGCTATTTTTGAAAAGTACAGCTCTCTCATTTGAGAAACTTTTTTGATTTTTGTTTTTCGAAACACCATCCGGGTTCAGCTGTAGGGTCGCGGCATCAAGTCTTTGGAGTGCAAGCCGAAGACACAAGGTCGACGGTTCTGGTTGGTCCTTGGGAGTTCCCTGGACTGACAGGCGCATTCCTTAGCACGGAACACCCTACCTCCGCGAGCACCAAGGTTAGAGGATGGAGTTTTTCGAGATGGAGAGACCTGCCAAAGAGATGAATTTCAGAGCCAAAATGTGTACAATGATGACTAGAAAAAGTTTTTTGATATTATGCATTTTCATGTTGTTTAGTGTAATGATGTTTTTAATAGGATATGTTTTATTCTCTTTTCGAGTGACATTTGCACCCACTACACAACCCATACCTCCTTCTACTCTTTCCTCGCATTCTTTTCACCCTCTACCTGAGCATGAGTCCATTAGAAGATTAGAGTTTATCAATAACTCCTTTGTTCAGCTTCTGCACCAACACCAATTAGTAGTGAACACGACTAACTGTTGGGTGTGTGGTCTTATGCCTCATACTACTGATAAAGGTATTCCTTACCTGGTCCTGCCATTCAACTATAATGGTTGTGTGTGGGCATACCGAACGATGTTCATCTATGCTCGTGAAGTCCACCCCCTACGTTCCGTGAAAGACAACCCAAAGAATAGTGCTCTAGTCAAGGGAATAGTCGACATGATAAAGGGAGCTGCTTCCTATGAGGCTATCCCGAAAGATGACACTAGCGTATATTGGATGGAACGTGACTGGATATGGAGCGAATCTGAGTGAGAACCAGCGAGCAAAAAGATCATCTCCGATTTGGATTGTACCCCATCAGGGTCACCTATGTCTGCAGGGTAATGGCAAGAATCCCAGAGCTCAGTTATGGAAGAGTATCTGCACTGAGACATACGCCTTTGCATCCCAGACTTCCCCTTCGTTCCTAGCAGCTAAGGGTACCTATTTCATCTGTTATGATAAAGCATACACATGGTTGCCCCCTGACTTCTCGGGCACATGTTTCGTTTCGTTCCTGTTGCCTCCCACCTACACAGCTGCGGCAGATTACCACAAGACAAGGGTAGTTAGAGGTGTCTTCAGTAAGGAAGACACTGCAGGACAAGAATTGGGAGATTTCTTGAAGGGTTTTCTGTCGTTTTGGGGACCTATGGTTAACAGCAGGAACATAAGGCAATTGACGAGGGTGGTTGAGTCCACCATGGTTGAAACTGCCGGTGTCCTTAGTAACTTGACTGCTGAGCTCCAGTCGGATCGTCTTATGACTCTTCAAAATAGAGTTCCGTTAGATGTCATACTTGCAGACCGAGGTGGGGTATGTAAAGTGATCCAATCAAGTTGCTGTGTTTTCATCCCAGATAACGCTCCGACAGTGTCCCAGGCCATTTCCAAACTACATAAGATCTCTGAATCTATACATGTGGATAAAGGAGATTGGTCGCTAATGGGATGGTTCTGGGAACTGATATCCACCCGGGGATGGAAGATTCTGAAGGTCATTGGGATGATTTTAGCAATTCTTTTCCTGTTCTGTCTGTGCGTACAGTGTGCTCCTACTATATGTGGCCTCTGTGCTACATCATGTGTGAGGAAACCTGTATCGAGAGACGAGCTAAGTAATAGGATGATGCTACAGCAACATCTCAATGATTTTATGAATATAGACCTAGACTCAGATTAGCGTGAGTATAGGTTATTGCCTATGTAAGGGCAAAAGGAGGGTCTGTGGTACTGAAATTCTGCACCCATGTCATAAAATCGTCGTATCATGGCAATTTTGGTATCATCAGACCGAAAATGACGAGTGCAAGGTGTGCGAGTATTTTCGTCATGTTTGAGTGGCGAGATCGCCATGAAATCAGGGATTCCGTTCTGAACCCTCGGGTTCCATTTTGTGTACAGCAGCCATTTTGTGGTTGCCCTCACATAGGCCGATGACTAAGGCCGACCGGGTCCATGGACACGTACAGCGTTGGCTGACTCCTGTGTGACCTGGGCAAGCTGACTCCGTTGCCCGAAGCCAAACCTGCTCGGCCTGTTCCTTTCCCAGTGGCCGATCGAGATTAGGGATCAAGCCACAACATGCCATAAACCCTGTCTTGCACACAACTATGTCTAATCTTACTCACACCTGTCTCTGTCACTTTCTTTATGGCCTGCTTTACGATGAGGAGGTGCCCATTTTTATTAGGGGTCCGTCCGACTATCTGATGAAAAGTGTTGGGCCTTGCCGGGTAATTGGTTGTGGGCTGGACAAACTGAAAAATGGGCTTGTCATCATGAATCTGCCTTTTCTTTGTCGTGAAAATATGTGAATGGTCAACTCTAAATAAGGAATGTTTGCCTGAAGCACAATATTTGGTATAAAAAGGGTTGACTGATTTTTTTAAGTTGAGCAGTCTCCTGAGAACATACACCGTGTTGTACTTCTAGGATACCTGTTACTGGTTGCAGCCAATAAATTTGATCTTTGACGTCACCAAGAAGTTTCTGAGTTTCTGTAGTCTGAGACAGGAGTATCCGAAGTCTTCGGGAGTGTCCCCTGGCACCGCTGGGTTCTAAATAACCCGGTACTTCAGCTCACTTTGCCACTGGATTCAAGCAAGCCTTGCTGAAGATGGCTGGAATGCCAGAAACCGGTCCTAGGAAGCTTGTTTCCGGTCCAGGAAAGGCATGGTTTGGCAGTTCGGGCTGGACTGTTCCCATGAGGCACAGGGTCAGACTGATTTGCATATGGCCATGTCTGAACTGGGGTGGCAGAGTGGGCTAAAGAACGGTGATGAATTAAACCCAGATCTGCTGACTGGGTGTGAGTGTTTGATTGGTTCTGATGCTCTGTCCATCACCACCCCCTTTTGTACCGCATTAAGATATATAGGCATGACAACACGCAGGATTAAACAGAGGATCAGTGAACATAAGAGTACGATACGGTACAAGAAACAGTCCACTGGCCTTACCAATCACTTTTTGACTATGAATCATAAAGCTGAAGATCTGAAGTGGATTGTCTTGGAAAAACCTTTTGTTCCACCACATGTCAATGATGTTTCAAGATTCCTGTTTGTCAAAGAACAGAAATGGGTATTTAGAATCAAATCCGACATTCTTGGTATGAATGATTCCTTCCCGTGGATCACCCTATGATCAGGATCTGATTAAGTACAGCTAGCCGGGTTCCCAGTTATACCATGTGACGAGATGTTATGGCCATAAGACTGCATAACTGTACGCACCAAATACGTAATTGTTCAATGTCTGTAGCACAAAACAACACACATACACTATCTAGTCTCATACACCCTCCCTTGTAGAGTATTGTGATGAAACAACTATATGACATAAAAGGTTTAACATACCCTCTTTTATAGGGTGTTTTGAATGCTACTACTTTATTGGGTTGTTTATTAGCTGAATGATTGAGGAGGTAAAGTTTATCCTCCTTATATATCTTGAACTTTCCCTCATGGTCTTTGAAACACCCCCCACCTTCCCCCCCTGTCCCCTTATTTATCTGATGACCAATCTTGTAGTTCATACAGAATCAGAAATTAATTAGTAGGGTGGTATATATAGATACATATTTATGCAGATAGACTGTAAGCTATTTTTGACATCTGCTTATAGATATGTTTTGTCATTAAAAATCTTCTGACAAGTGAATACTGATGAAATACACATTGTCTGCATTATCGACTAGCAATTCAATGGCACAAGTACTTGGCAGAACATCTAAGTTTTGAAACATTGCCCAAACACACTTTTTCGCGATTCCAGTTGGGATGCGAACTACATATCCCATGACACATTGGGAAGAAGATACCCTGAGACAGATCGCGCACCATACGCATGCGCAGTGATTCTTGTTCTCGGCGTCTCCTTCGCTTTCCTGACGTGGAGTTCGGGTGAGATTACTTCCGTTTTCCACCTCCATTTTCAATGAAGTCTACTTTTTGGGACTATTTGTAACCGCCTAAGAGATGTCGCCTTTACCTCCCACTCAGCTCAGTTTTCTCCCGAGGTACCAATGGATAGGTAAGCGACATCTGGTCTTGTTTGGTGTACAAGCCCCAGTTGTTTTTCACATTGCTTTACCATAGTTTTTCACATTGCTCTACCGTCTATCATCAGATTCGGAAGAGCCTGCGGCCGCTACCTTGTATCGGCTTTTCCCTCGTACATACCTGCCAACTGCCTAAGATCTGCTCTCGTTCTGACTTAGGCTTATAACTGACATCTTAATGCCACAACCGGCTTGTTTCTTTGGGGGATTGTTTTTATTGAACTATACTGTCTACCCCTTTACTTGATCTACATATTATCGTACATCAAGTTTGAAACAATTTTAGAGGGGGTACATTTTTATCTTACTTTCACCCCCTTCTTAGGAACTTAGTATATTTGACAGCATAATATACATGGCATTTTTACAAAGCCTGATTCATGGCTCACTAGGCTATTTCTCTCATGAGTATTGATTGATTAGTCGGACCTGTAGGGGTGTACTAATATGCCAATCGATCTGGTCTGTATACTTAGATTATGAACGTTACATCGTAGGAGTATTTTGGCATTAGGTATTTTATGTGTAAATAACTTACAGGGATATTCCTGTTTGAAGTCTTTTCTTGGGAAGTGTCTAGATGTAATAGAGTTTTATTAGGAAATGATCCACAGAGATAATTATTTTTTAGTGTGATCTGTTACATTTACCAGTTTTAGAGCGGGGCCTCATCCCCTGAGCAGTCGCCAGGAGAGGTGAGGAGTACTCCCACATAGAGTTGGGTAAGTACGTTTATTATTTTTTCAAAGTTGTCTGTATACTTAAAAGTGGTTGGCTGGACATGTATACCAGTGTATGTAACATGATAGAGTATGGTCAATGAGATTCATGGATAGCCTGGATCAAGGAAGAAGTGATGAGATTTGATTTTGTCGATATATATGACAGTTATTTATTGTTGTTTCTTTAGGAATGATTTTGTATGTTCCTGCAAGGTAGGCTTACCTCATGGGAGCTACTGGATACTGGTAGGTTGTATCATACCAAACCAGTTTTTTCTTTTGTGTTTGATTGCACTATCAATTTTTGCAGTAGCGCTAGATTGGTCCTGACGAAAACCTAGCGGCTGAAACATGTAGAACTCTTTTCCATCGCATTTTGACCGTTATATTTTCAAACTGTAAGCATACTATTTTTAAGATTGACACTGTGATAATGTTTATTAAAGTTTCATAAGTTATCCCAGTAGTCAATTGTATCTTTTTCACTGTATAATTTTCACTTTTTTGCACTGCAAACCATCAGCACCTCACATCAAGACTAGCGAGTGGTTGCACCGATCACTGTGGTGTAGAACAAGCTAAGTTTTGATACTGCATTTGGCAGGTTGCACATATTGGGCAACCTACCATCAATCCCAGATGACGAAGAGTAGCCACTCAAGTGGGCTGATGGGATTTTCTTGCACTTATTGTCTCTCCTTCTTCTATGGCCTAGGCCTCTGGAGGTCTCATCCATTTTCTCTTGTTTGGTAGATCGGTAGGTTCTTGGTTTGTTGTTCAGTGATAGAGTGGGGATTGAACACTACCTGGCCTTTAAATATTTCCCTAGGACCCTATGTTTAAAGTTTTTTGTGTACTGACACTTTACGTCCTCGTTCTGCCAAAAGATTCAGTAAAGGAATTTTGTCGGTAATACATGCTTCTCTGGTCTTCGATGCCACCAGTAGCTCATCGATATATTGAACCAAAACAGTTTTTTCTGGCATTTTCAGACTTTCTAACAATCTTTTCAGAATCTGATTAAAAATGGTAGGGGCTTTCAGAATACCCTTGTGGAATTTGGCACCATGCCAGAATACGCTCTCCAAACCTGAACGAAAATAATGGCTGGCTTTCAGGATGTAATGGAATGGAAAAGAATGCATGGCATAAATCAATGACCGTGTACCATTCTGCATCATGAGGGACTTGATGCAGAATTACAGCAGGGTTTGGCACGATGGGACAACAAGGGACAACGATTTTGTTCATCTTATGCAAAACCTGCACTATTCTATAGGTTCCGCTAGGCTTCTTTAATCCCATTATAGAAGAGTTACATGGACTGCTCATTATTTCTCTCAGTATTCCTTGTTCGAACATCATATCAATCACAGGTGTTATTTCTACAATAATTTCTGATGTCAGCTTATACTGCGTGTTATTAGGGAAATGTGTTCCTTCTTTTACAGCAATCTTTACAGGATCGATGTCTCTCATTAGATCAATGTCGTCTCCTGTGAAATCCCATACATCAGACCTCACCATTCCTTTTAGTTCATATGGGATTTTCTCTGCATCAAACACAGGAAACATGTCATTTGCTACTGATTCTAGTTCAGCCATTGTCAATTTATATAGGACATCCTCATCTGGCATTTGGAATGCAATGCCATCGGGAGAACAGTAGATGGTACAATTCATTTCACAAAGTAGATCTCGTCCTAGTAGGTTTACAGGACTAGAATCACACACTTTAAAGCGATGCATGTCTTTAACCCCTTCGGTGCTCATGACAAGCTCAGCTCGTCATGAGGTATACCTCTAGGGTGCTGACCGCACCCATTTCTATTATGACCCAGCACAGGGGAGGAATAACAATAGCAGCCATGGTGTTAAATGGACCAATTTCTACCTCTACAGGTTTCGTAAGAGGAGCCTTAATTTGTCTATTTGAAACACCTACAACTTGGATTGTTTCACCTGAGAGAGGAAGGTTTGGAATTTCCATTGATCTAACAGTAGAACGGATAGCACCAGTATCCACAATGAATGTAATATTCACATCATTCACCTTACCATCCACAAATGGGCCTGACTGATCTACCTCTAGAGTTGCGCCAAGCACGCACTCTTCTTCCTTTCCTGGGCCCTGCCAATAACTTTAATCCGGCTCATTTCTGCCTTGACGTAACCAGTACTGTGAGACCTGATCTCTAGACTGGGTGAGAGTACTCTGCTTAAATCAGAGACTCTGTCCATCACCACCTCTTGTTGTAAATAATTTTGTCCACCCTAAGCATGGAAGGGTATACTCAGATGTGAGTCCCTTGCTCATTGCACCATCAGGATTCAAGCAAGCCGGGCCGAAGACGGCTGAAATGCCAGAAACCGGTCCCCGGAAGCTTGTTTCCTTCCCAGTGTAAGAATTGGCTTTTGTAGTCTGGTCTGCCCTGTTCCCATGATGCACTGGGCCAGGGACAGACTAATTTGCATACAGCCAGGTTCTGAAACTGGGATGGTGCAATGAGCTAAAAAACGGTGTTGGATCTAGCCCTGATCTCTTGACTGGGTGAGAGTACTCTGCCTAATTCAGAGACTCTGTCCATCACCACCCCTTGTTGTAAATAATTTTGTCCACCCTAAGCGTGGAAGGGTATTCTCAGATGTGAGTCCCTTGCTCATTGCACCATCAGGATTCAAGCAAGCCGGGCCGAAGATGGCTGAAATGCCAGAAACCGGTCCCCGGAAGCTTGTTTCCTTCCCAGTGTAAGAATTGGCTTTTGTAGTCTGGTCTGCCCTGTTCCCATGATGCACTGGGCCAGGGACAGACTAATTTGCATACAGCCAGGTTCTGAAACTGGGATGGTGCAATGAGCTAAAAAACGGTGTTGGATCTAGCCCTGATATCTTGACTGGGTGAGAGTACTCTGCTTAATTCAGAGACTCTGTCCATCACCACCCCTTGTTGTAAATAATTTTGTCCACCCTAAGCGTGGAAGGGTATACTCAGATGTGAGTCCCTTGCTCATTGCACCATCAGGATTCAAGCAAGCCGGGCCGAAGACGGCTGAAATGCCAGAAACCGGTCCCCGGAAGCTTTTTTCCTTCCCAGTGTAAGAATTGGCTTTTGTAGTCTGGTCTGCCCTGTTCCCATGATGCACTGGGCCAGGGACAGACTAATTTGCATACAGCCAGGTTCTGAAACTGGGATGGTGCAATGAGCTCAAAAACGGTGTTGGATCTAGCCCTGATATCTTGACTGGGTGAGAGTACTCTGCTTAATTCAGAGACTCTGTCCATCACCACCCCTTGTTGTAAATAATTTTGTCCACCCTAAGCGTGGAAGGGTATACTCAGATGTGAGTCCCTTGCTCATTGCACCATCAGGATTCAAGCAAGCCGGGCCGAAGACGGCTGAAATGCCAGAAACCGGTCCCCGGAAGCTTGTTTCCTTCCCAGTGTAAGAATTGGCTTTTGTAGTCTGGTCTGCCCTGTTCCCATGATGCACTGGGCCAGGGACAGACTAATTTGCATACAGCCAGGTTCTGAAACTGGGATGGTGCAATGAGCTAAAAAACGGTGTTGGATCTAGCCCTGATCTCTTGACTGGGTGAGAGTACTCTGCTTAATTCAGAGACTGTCCATCACCACCCCTTGTTGTAAATAATTTTGTCCACCCTAAGCGTGGAAGGGTATACTCAGACGTGAGTCCCTTGCTCATTGCACCATCAGGATTCAAGCAAGCCGGGCCGAAGACGGCTGAAATGCCAGAAACCGGTCCCCGGAAGCTTGTTTCCTTCCCAGTGTAAGAATTGGCTTTTGTAGTCTGGTCTGCCCTGTTCCCATGATGCACTGGGCCAGGGACAGACTAATTTGCATACAGCCAGGTTCTGAAACTGGAATGGTGCAATGAGCTAAAAAACGGTGTTGGATCTAGCCCTGATCTCTTGACTGGGTGAGAGTACTCTGCTTAATTCAGAGACTCTTTCCATCACCACCCCTTGTTGTAAATAATTTTGTCCACCCTAAGCGTGGAAGGGTATACTCAGATGTGAGTCCCTTGCTCATTGCACCATCAGGATTCAAGCAAGCCGGGCCGAAGACGGCTGAAATGCCAGAAACCGGTCCCCGGAAGCTTGTTTCCTTCCCAGTGTAAGAATTGGCTTTTGTAGTCTGGTCTGCCCTGTTCCCATGATGCACTGGGCCAGGGACAGACTAATTTGCATACAGCCAGGTTCTGAAACTGGGATGGTGCAATGAGCTAAAAAACGGTTTTGGATCTAGCCCTGATCTCTTGACTGGGTGAGAGTACTCTGCTTAATTCAGAGACTCTGTCCATCACCACCCCTTGTTGTAAACAGTACTGTGAGACAGCAGCTGCATGCGGCAATTTTGTTACCTGCTCTCCGTCGTAGAATCCTGTCTCTGCACTGTACCTCTGAGGATTTACGCTCTGAGGGAGAGGTGGTTTCAGCACCTAACACCGTTGAGTAACTACCTGCTGCTGTTGCGGCTGTTGGCAACTCACCTGATTCTGCACCTGTGGATTCAACAGTTGATTTTCACGGTTAACCTTTGATGGCAATTTACACTCTGTTTTCCAATGCCCTAACTTTCCGCAATTATGACCTGGCCATTTCTTTTTGGCTTCTTCTATGCTTATCTGACCTTTCCATTTGCCAATATTGTGCTTTGACCTTGCTTGCCCTGTTCCACTGGACTGATTATTCATCTGAGCTTCTTGTTGTTCTGGAACCTTTATTTGTGCCCACATTGCCTTCTCTTTAGGATTACGCTGTCTGGCATCAATGTCGTCACTGCAGTACTTTGCTTATCGCAGCACATCATCGACAGGCTTATCTTGCCAGCATAATATATGCTGCTTAATAATCTCGCTAATCTCAGGTCTCAAACCGTACACAAATCTATAAACAAAATGACTTATGTCCTTTTCACTCATATTTTCATATCCGCTATACTGTTTAAAAACTAAAAGCAACCTTTAGTAGTAGGCATGCACAGACTCCTTGCTTTTCTCATGTGTTCTATCAATTTCTACCCAATCTGTTTCTTTCGGGGAAAACGTATTCTTCAGGAACGTAATCACATGTACATACTTTCTCATCACATCTGGGCATGGTGCTCCTGTTTTGTCATCTCTAGGGTACTCCTTCTCCGGACAGTCAACAGTGATTTTGCAATATGTCCACAAATAAGCAGGGACAACGATTTCGAATAATCCGTCGAAATCTACCCACAATACTTTCGAAACCTTCACAAATCTATCTACCTGTCAATACCATTCCACAGGCTTTTTTTCTCTCAACCTGGGGAAAATCATTCGTGAATGACAGTATATCCTGTTTAGACAACGGGACGTGTACATATCCTCCTCCCGTGATCTCCCTCATTGGGCCTTCTACTACTGAGGGTTCCCGTTCTCTTACCGGAAAAGCCAGTGTTGCTTTATCAGCTGTTCCTTCTTTCCTTCTTATCCACCTACTTCTCCACCTGTCCACATCTCCCCATCTTCTCAGTAACACAGTTAGTTCCTTCACTTGGGTTAACCTTCATGAGGTGTTCAGATTCTCTATATCGTTTTCAGTAAAATCTACTCTCTATGGCTTTTGCAATCTCTTGTTCTTTGCAAAACCTACTCCTAATTTGTTCGCTGCTTCCTCTAGTTTCTCATGTAAATTCTTGGCTCTCCATGTTATTCTTTTACACATAAACATGAGCTCTTCGTCCTGATAGGTGTTTAGTCGATCTGTACCAATAGTCCCCAAAATCAGTTCCTCCATGTCTATTATTAACTTCACCACATCCAAGGGTTGTGGTTCGGCATCTTTATTCTGCAAACTCTTTACTCAATCACTTAATTAATCTGGGGACGGACCCACAGGGGTCATAGTTAACCTCATTCTGTCTAAAATTCTCTCTGGGGTTACAGTTGTTGACTCTGCTACCATATGAGTCCGATTTACTGGACTCTGATTTATGGTCAGATTTGTAGGCGGACCTAATCTATATGGATCAGCAAAATCCTTCATCTCATTTTCAGGAATTATCCCTTCTCTTGCCCTTTGCATACCAGGATTAAATGGAATGGTTAAGGAATGGTCATCCCTCTTTAGGTTCTCGAATACTGGGATTCCTGGCCCTATTGTTACTGGCACAGTCACAGCTTCCATGTTCTTCATCAATTCTCTTATTTTGTCAGTTAATTCTGTTGTGGTTCTGGCTAATTCAGCTGTATTATCATTATCAAGCCTCGCAGACTGTAGTGTTTCTGATCTGTTAAATGAATTGTTTATCCCTGAATTTGTTGAAAGTTGTTCTGGACTTTGATTCATCACAGTTTCCTTTGGCGGTGCATTTGGTGTCACCACCGCAGAATCCTGTTGATGTGGAGGTGGTCTCCTATTTAAAATGTCTTCCAGCAACTCATCAGCTGTATCCCTCACTCCATACCCATACCTTTCTGACACTGCGTGTTTTCTTTTCTCTGTAGAATGTTTCCCTGTAATTTCCTCAACTGTTCTAGCAGGAAACATTCCATCAGTCACATTAGCATGCCGCCAACGTCCCATTCGTTCTTCATGATTTAAAACCCATACTCTACCATAACTATGACTGTAATTCTTTACACCTCTCTGTCTCTCTCTTTCATACATTTCATCTTCCCATTCACCTAACGCTTCAAATTGAGTTGGACTAGGTCTCGGTTCCAGTTTCATCATTCTTCCTATCAAATTTCAAATCACAGCTGTGCTAAACGATCTGTTCTCTGGAAAAGCCAAAATGCCATTGTCTTTAGTATATTTCACCCAATTGTATAACCATATACAAGTATAATAGCCATATTTCACCATCATATAAGATGCTGGTGGTTTCGGTGGAGGAAATACCTTTCCTTTCCAAGTCACAATAGGTTTGTCTTTCTTGAAAAGATTTTTAAGTTTCCCGAACCATGACGTTTTCTCTGGTTCACCGTAATACATTTTTACTCTTTTATGTTATCAAAACACACAATTCCTTCGCCAATTGACACTTCTCAATGCTTCGCGTGTCTGACCTATCCCAGCGTGTCTCAAACCAACGCATCAATCAGAAAGCTCTACACTACTCCTACACTGACCTATTCCAGTGCGTCTCACACCAACGCACTAATCAGAAAGCCCTCTGCTCTTCCGCAACTGGCCAATAGCAGCGCGGTCGTTTTGACGTCAGTTCTACTCCTGCTTCTGCCGATCTCTCCTTTACAAAATTTATATGCACATAATTTCTTAACCTTTTTCTTTTCACTAAAATGCTTAGATTCAACGTAAAATACACTTCCATTGTCTGTTTCTCTAGACAAAAAGGATAGCGTATTCAAACTTACAAGAATATGTTCAATAAGTGCAGCACTTCCCTCTACCTTACCCTTCTCTCACGCAAGAGGCAAACCTATTTCTCTGGGGATAAAACACATGTGGAGACTATACTGTTCCTGGGAATTAAGGCCAAAGATTCACAAGAGAACCTGTTGCTATTTCATTCAGCACAGACACACAGAAATGTCCCTAACATAACACACAGTCCTGTGTTATCACCAAATTAAAATCAGACAATGTGCAATTCCAGGTAGGTACCTTCTCTTGCCACACTTGTCCACTTCCTACTTCCCGAAAGCTTCAAAATTCCGACTATACAAAACGTGATACAAGACTCAACATAGAGTGTTAGACATGAAAATAATCAATAATCAATAATCACCAAACTAATCAATAGTAACCATCAGTCTGCTACCAAGTAATTGATCCAGCGTGGCTAAAATAAAATTTCTACAACACAAATTCAGGAAACATTCCCACAGACTAACTCTTAGTCATACTCATATCGCTGGGGCCTGTAGCACCGAAAACACACACAATCATTCGTTCTCCTGGATCTGTGAGCTGCTGGATTAGACGGGGTACCTTATTAAAGCTGTCAGAGAATCACAATATAGACTTTATATACATTATATACAATAATTTGGATCCTGACTGCCTTTAGCATCAAGGTACTCCACCATTTGGTTGATGAACCAACTAGTTGAGTAAGTTGATGGTGATCAAGTTCAGCTCAACCACATTTAAAGCTTTTATACATTTATAATCACAGTTTATATTAAAGAACCACAGACTCGTATTTCAATGTTAAAACATTAATTTATCTTAAAGAATTTTTGCAAAATGAGATTAGGCTTTATTAAACAATTTTTTTAAAATATTCATAGAACAATCGAGGTCTTTTAAGGAAAAGGAATTTAGGAAAGTTTTAGAAAATGAAAAGGGGAAAAACGATTATTACCCTTTAGACTAGGGCGATGATGAGAATGGTCCACCAGGAAGGCTGATGAACCACAGGTTTCAGAATGGAACTCCCAAAGCCGACTGACTAACCCTATAATCTCTTCCGCACATCCAAAAGGGTCAGTTCCAGCAAAGTTCTGGCGCAGTCAAAGTTCAGAGTCCATGAACGGCAGAGTCTCTCACAGCATCAGGATAGGGTGAATGTAATGTCCGCTCAAAAATATCAGAATGGACCCCTATTATACTCTATTCCTTGGTTAACTACACACAAAAGATGCAATCTTTGGGGGCAGGAGTCACGGGGATTGGTCAGTTAGGATGAGGTGACAGTTTCCCCATCGCCCTCCTAGTTCAAACCGGTTTGATCATGTATGTCGAAAGGTGACCCAATGTCTTTCAATGTATTTGCAACATTTACTGCAAGGCCCACGGTAAACATCTCCTCTCCTTAGTTCCCAGGCATAGCATTTTGAACTTTTGGCACAGTTTAAATTTTCAGGCCAGGCTGGCCTTGGCCTTGCTCCCTCCGGGCACAGTTTGCTTAGTCAGGATGAGGTAACGATTCTGCCCATGCACGGGATTCGCCGTGCGCAACCTCAGCAGCCATTTTGGAAGCAAGGCCTAGCAGGCCCGAATGGAACTAATAGAGAGCAAACACAACAGAAATTATAACATAGAAAATAAGCCCTTATGCTTCCCACCCATTCATCTAAAGACCCATTTTAGGTATTACCTATGATGGAGCGGGTAGGACAAAAACTTTTGTACACCTACTCTAATTTGCGTAAAATTAACCTAACTAATCACTCTAACCCTAATTGAGTAATCTGTTTGATGTGTACTTGATACTAATTCAACCTTTTGCACCTAAGTAAACACCCTTTACACAAGGGACTAATGGCAAAACTGCATGGCATAGATAATAAAGCTAATTAAGTACTCAAACTAATCTTAGAGTGTGTTAAAATAGTAAATAACATGAAATTTGCATGTTCTGTGTTGCTTTGTGACTGTATTGTTGCCCAAGATGTCAAACGATGAGTATTATGGCCTTAATGTTGCTTTTTGCTAAAAAAAATACTAAGACGCCTTGGGTTTAGTATGGGGTTAAACATTAGTACTACATTTCCATATTTAAATTTCTGTATTTTATTGATTTTCACCTTGTTAACATTTGGGCCTATTAAGCCATGCAAATCCAAGATGGCGTTGGGAGAGCCACATGCTACGCTGAGCGCATGGTGTTTTCGCTCATGACCAGATCACCTCAGAGGTCATGTGGTCGGTGAACCATTGACATCGCATTCCCAACCAAGGTTGATTTTGCTGTGGACTTGTCCCCGAGCCGAAGATGAGCATATGAGAAATTGTGCAAAACAAAGAATGGAACCTGTCAATGGAGCTGTATTCATCGAAAAGATACATTTTCTGGTTCCTACATGGGAATCGGATGAACTATTGCTCTTTGGAACCTTTGTGCTAAGTCACCATGTAAAACCAGTTTGAGCTGGGAAGAGGGAAAAGGACTGTCGCTACCCTCTAAACCAGCCAATCGGAACATTGGTCAGCCCCTCAAGTTGCCACTCTAGTATGAAGTAAGACAGGGAAAGGTATAAGCAGCCCCTCATTTGTCATACCGCGTTTGACCCTTTTCATTTCCTCGCTCCACTCTGCCGGACTGCATTTTGCTGTGGATTGCTGAACAGACTTTGTCATTTTAGTGAACTTTATTTTAGATTATTGGCGCATTTTCCACTCACTTGTCCTGTTGGTGAGATCCCCTGCTTGAGGGTCAGGCAGTCAGCTTATGGGAAGTCCTTTCCAGTGATTGCGGGTGTCCATTCGAACCGAGTTATCATCTTCTGCTCATGGGTAATTGAATGATTTGCAATCTAGTCATGTTTTCTCTTAAATTCTATTTTCTAATGCTCATTTCATGAATAAATCTGATTTTTATTATAAAATAAATTAAAGACCTAATGATTTATGCTAAGATTTAGATAAACTTGGATTTGATCTAACTTAAACCCGAGTTTGTGATTTAAATGTTATAAATATAAAATGCTTCCAAGACTTGGATTGGCGAAATAGCAGGTATATATCCAATAACACCAACAATCAATCCAACTAGTAGGTCCATTGACCGAAAAGTGGAGTGCCTTGATGCGAAATTCAGGATTTCTGAAAGTGTAAATAATGTGTATATATTGAGAGTAGATACAAAATCCTGATAGATAATAAGGTATCCACATGTCCAGCAGCCCTTCTCCTAAGCACAGATTCTAGAGTGCTGTGTGATTGCGGTGAGTGTTGGTGTTATGGGCTGCATCTGCTGTCTGTATGAATGACTGATCTATGAAGTGAGTGTGTGACAAAAGGAGATTTGTAAATTGCCCCATTTGCACTGAATCAGATTTCCTGGTAGCGGAGAGGATGGTTATTATTGTTTTGGTTTGGTGATTATTGGATTTATGAGGACTAATACAATTTGTTGAGTATTGTCTATGTTATGTGTAGTCGGAATTTTGAAGTTTCCGGGAAGTAGGAAGTGGATTTGTGTGGCGATAGAAGTCACATGGAATTGAACATTGTCTGGTTTCAGGATTCGCGATAACACGGAATTGTGTTATGGTAGGGAAATATCTGTATGAATGTATTGAGGGAAGTAGCATCAGGTTTCCTTGTGAAACTCTATCCTTAATTCTCATGAGCATTATAGTCTCCACATGTGTCTTTTCCACTGAGAAACGGGTTTGCCTCTTGCTTGGTAGAAGGGTAAGGTAGAGGGAAGTGCTACTTTATCGACAAAACAAGAACATTCTGTGGTTGGGTAGAGGTAAGCGCTGCCTACTGGAAAGACAGGATTCGTGTGTAATTGAATAAAGCTACCTCTTTGATTTAACGAAACAGACAATGGAGATGTGTTTATGTTGTTACTAACAGATTTTGATTAAAGAAAACTGAAAAAAAGAATTGCCAATACATTTTGTAAAGGAGGGGTCAGCAGAAGCAGGAGCAGTGGCTAGAGCTGATGTCAGAAAGACCACGCTGGGATAGGTCAGTTGCGGGAAAGACTAAAGTTTCTGTAATTGGTGCATTAGTGTGAGACTCTCGAGGATTGGAGAGTTACTGGAGTGACATAGACGCTCCAGATAGGTGCGTTAGTGTGAGTCGCGCTGAGATTGATCAGAAAACGTAAAAGCAGCGAAAGGTGAATTACAGAGGTTATTTGATATAGATTTTTACGGGAACAACACAATGATGTATTACAATCCGCATGAGAAGGAGAAACAGTCATGGCTTGGGAAAATAAAAGTCGATTGTGACTAGAGAAGGACAGATACTTCCCCCACCGAAAACGCCTGCATCTTTTATGGTGACGAAATATTGGTATCACACCTGCATTTGGTTGGAAAATTGGGTTAAATACACTAATAATAATAATAGGCACATTTATAAAGCGCATTGTTACAATCGGCCAGTGTGTCCCCGCGGTGCTGTGCACCTGCCCAGATTGCCACAGCCTAACCTCGCCAGTCCTAACTATCCCTGGGGAAGAGATGCATTTTCAAATGTTTCCTGAGACTCAAGGGAAGTCTGTTCCATTGCTGTGGCAGCCAGAAAGCGGAAGGAGCACCCACCCATCTTTGCTCTCTCAATTGCAGGATCGCACACCAGACCCGCTATCTCAGTTGGCGTGCTGGGAGATAAGGAGTGAGTAACTCAGACAGGTAGGAAGGAGCCATCCCCTGAATAATACAGTGGCAGATGCACAGTGCCTTGAACAAGACTCTCTCTCTTATCGGCAGCCAGTGGAGCAGAGCCACCGCTGCTTTCGAGGAGGCCCTCCTAGAAGCATGAGAACCAGACGAGCAGCTGCGTTCTGTACACCCTGGAGTCTAAGCACACATTTTGTTGTTGCACCCAGGTAAAGAATATTACCATAATCCAGGCGCGATGTTACCAGGGCATGAACCATGGTCTTTCTGGCAGCGGTAGGCAACATGCCCAGGGTTTTGTGAATGCCCATCAGGACTGCATAACAGGCACCTGCCACCCGCCTGGTTTGGTACTCAAAAGAGAGCTTTGTGTTCAGCCATACCCCCAGGTTCTTCGCCTGAGCGCAGGGCGTAGGGGTGGACCCCAAACTCTGGGGCCACAAGGCCGATGACCACGCCGACGGGGCTCTCCCCACCACAAGCACCTCGGTCTTTTTGCTATTCAATTTCAGGCAGTTGTTATCCATGCATGAGGCCAGACCTTGAAAGCATGCCACGAAATTGGAGTCCTGTGCCGGTGTCAGGGAGACCACCAGTTGAGTGTCATCGGTGTAAGACACAACCCTGATCCCAAACCCATCAGCAATCTCCGCTAATGGAGCAACATAAAGATTGAACAGGGTCGGGCTCAGGGTCGATCCCTGCGGCACCTCCTGTCTCAGTTTGATGACTTTCGAATATTGGTTGCCCTGTCTCACCTGAAACCTGCGCTCTGACAAAAATGATTTCATCCAACTCAATGCACTGCCAGACACACCTCCTTTCCTCAGACATTGCACAAGAGTGTGGTGGGCAACAGTGTCAAAGGCGGCACTTAAATCCAACAGCATTAAGGCCGCAGTCTGACCCGCATCCACATATTGCCTGATGGATTCCGTAGCAAAAAGCAGGGCAGATGATTCCGTCGAATGACAGGCCCAAAATCCAGACTGAGTGGGGTGCAGGAGATTGAATTTCCCAATATGCGCCGTAAGCTGCATGTTTATCACTTTCTCAGCAACCTTTGCAAAGAATGGCAGAAGAGCAATTGGACGCAAATTGTCCAGCTGGTGTCAGGTCCGGCCAGGTTAATTCCCCAATATGTCTCAAGTTCCTTCCTGTGGGTTGCAAGGGACCTCTTAGGCGTTATTTTCGATCTAGTAAGAGGCTTCCAAACAGGTGGTCTTCGCTATTGTTGTTCAAACAGATGAATTCCTTTCGGCAGAACTTCAAGATGGCCGCCAGAGAGGATTCCGAGGTTGGCAGTCTAGTGTTCAACCTCTTCTCCAAGCGCAACTGTGCTCGCGGTTTCAATCGCGGCAAACTGCGCACTTCAGCTGAACATTAACGAGAAGCGGTCGCAGTGATTCTTGCGGCGTTCTCGGAACTTTCCTTTCCGTATCCGTGAGTGCCACTGACCGCTACTTTTCCTTGAAGACAGGCTGAGACAGCGGTAACCCAATTTTAGTTTCTAGTAGAAAGAAGTATTTCTGAAGGAACTTTTATGGAAGTCGATTTCAGTCAGGATTGGACTGAAAACCCCACAGACTATTTATGTTTGTTAGCGCTTGACAGAGAATTATTTGCAGGCGCATAAGACAATGAACTATTCAGTTTTACTTGTGCTCCCAGCACAGAGACCACATTTTTGAGCTGCGATATGGAGCAATGTCGTTGAACTGATAACAGAGACTAGAGAGTATTTACTACAATTTTGTTGCTACGGTGAGCCAGCAAAGAATCACAAGAATTCCACAAGTAGGTGTAGTGTTATATATATATACTAGCAGCCCGTCCCGACGTTGTCCGGGGTAGAAAATGTATGTGTGTAATGTTTGTAATGTTAAAGTTTAATTTATTTTAAGATTTCACGGTATACAACATTTTTGGTTTCATTGCAATGTGGTCGTAGACTGCGCTTATTTTTTTGTGCTTGTGTTTTATATGTTGTCCTTGCAAGTTGTGTTTTCCGCTTTACCATTGTAAACTTTAACTTGCAGTACAGTATGAAAATTCTGTTTGAGCGTTTATATTGAAATTGTGTGCCCCAAAGTTTTGAAAGGGAAGCGCTATCTATGCAGCTTCACGTCGGGATGGCACTTCATGTACTATTTTTTTTGTGAATGTGTTTGTGGGGTAGTGCATGTAGTGTTGGTAAGTGTGAAGATGATAGGTTGCTTTGTAAGTTGTCTGTATTTGTATTTCTTTTGTTGTGTGTGCTTCCTAAGTTGTAATAAATGTGCGGCGTGAATGTGCGTTTGTTGGGGCCTGTTTGATTATTTTGATTGAATTTGTGTTTGATAGGGGTGTTTCCAGTGCCTGTGCGTTGTCGTTTTATTTATGTTCTTCGTTGTGCTTGTTGTCCGTCTATGTAGTTGTTTGTTTGTGTGTGCGTGATCATTTATTTAGTGGTTTGAGTGCCTGCGCGTTGTCCGGTTATTTACTCCTTTCCTTGTGTGTGCTTTATGCTTTCACATATTAGTGTGGCGTGAATGTGCGTTATCTTTACTTCCTTCGTTGTCTTTGCGTGCCGATTTGGAATGTTTTACCGGTGCGAATGTGCGTGCGTGAAGATTTCTCCTGCCTAAATGTGTGTTTGCGAGTGCTTGTTTGAGTGTTAGCGATGTCTCATTTTTTCTCTGTAGTCTGCCTGACTTTGTGTAGCTGTGTGACGGAGCCGTTTAGAGTATTTCGGTAAGTGTCCCCGGAAGCCGCCTGTTTTTTTTGTTTGTTTACTTCCTTCCCTCTGACATTGTTGACGCGTCCAATCATGACAAAGGTATGTTGGCGCTTTCTTGCTGTCGGTAGCCGCGCCCCTATGTATGCAAATTAATATTGTGGGTTTGCACGGCCACGATACGGCCATTTACTCCACCGGGCATTTACTTTAGCATACAGCCATAATTTTAAAGTTGCACATGAAGCTGAGGCGCTTTTGTTTGTAGTACGTGCCCATTTCCACGGCCATATATGATTGATGCCCACGATACGCCGACATCAATAACGAACGCCTCGCTGCGGTCAAGCGACGCCACGCCCCACAACCAAGCCCACGACACGCCCACTGGAGTAAAGGTGGCTAACTTTAAGGTTGATGAGACGCCACACGCCACGCCCCCACGCCCCACGATCACGCCCACTGGAATTTAACACGCTCACGACAACGCCCACAAGGAACTACTTTACACCCTATGTTCTTTGACCTTTGTAATGTATATGGTGGCCAGATGTATAGCCTATGTCCATCTGCTGAAACTACCCTTTCCAATGGTGTATTGGGTGTTGTGATTGGTGCTGTAGTTCTTGAGTCTACCCGCCTCAAAGGTTTCCAGTTCTCTCTTTATAATATTAGTATATATATATATATATATATATATATATATATATATATATATATATTCACTGAAAAAACCATAGGTTATAGACCATATATAGTTAGGAATTAGCATTTACAAAACCTTGAAAATTCACTGAAAAAACCATAGGTTATAGACCATATATAGTTAGGGATTAGCATTTACAAAACCTTATTTTACTCACACAAAACCAATGAAATTCCATATATAGTTAGTTGTACTAACTATATATCACGCACCCGCAATCCACTGCTGATGATGTCACATATTACATCATTCATGACATGGTCAGTGACATCACTGATGACATCACTGATGACATCTCAAATGACATCACTGATGACATCACTGATGACATCTCAAATGACATCACTGATGACATCACTGATGACAACATCCAGTGACTGTATTTTTCTGTAAAGTTAAAATATGTCTTACATATTTATGAATGAGTCGATGTATAAGTGTCTGGACGAAGGATTTAGTAGGTGCATGACTGAATGTATGAGTGAGTGATTAAATGTGTCTCACTGAGTGCATGGGTTAGTGACTAAACTGTCTTAATTTGTGCATCATTATGTCTGTTGTTCTGTAAACTGCTGCATGTGTTGATCAGTAGCTATATGAGTAACTATATGGGTTATTGATTGGTTGCCCAATCATTTGTATGGGAGACTGAGTGTGTGTGTGGGTGGCTGGGAAGTGTATGACTCTGTGCATAGATGTATGGGTTCAAAAGTGCATGTTGGAAACAGCTGTATGGGCGGTTGACTGTGTGCATGACTGTATTGGTGAGTGAATAGATATCTCAGTGCTACATGTCAAATTAAGTACATATGTAAAATACAGTACATGTGAGAGTTGACATATATAAATAACTGTGCATAAGAGCCAGTGAATGTGTGAGTGGCTGTATGGATCATTGTGAACTTGTATCCAGGATTGTATAAGTGAGTAAATATGTTTTAGTATATGTTTGAATAAGTAAGGTGTGTTTAACTGTATAGTTAAGGAAATGGAGGTGTGATTGATTGTTTGCATGACTGTCTAGGTGTGTGTGTAACTTCATGGATGAGTGACAATCTGTGAGTCTGTGTTTACACTGAGTGTATCTAAGGTTATATTAGAGTCTGAAGAGGTTCATCGTATTATCACATGAATGATTTTATCAGTGATGTCATCAGTAAAATAAGGTTTTGTAAATGCTAATCCCTAACTATATATGGTCTATAACCTATGGTTTTTTCAGTGAATTTTCAAGGTTTTGTAAATGCTAATTCCTAACTATATATGGTCTATAACCTATGGTTTTTTCAGTGAATTTCATTGGTTTTTTAATAGCTAATATCAAAACCTTTACAATGTATTATTCTTTAAATAGAAAAATATTTTTTACATGTTTTTAATACAATTTTTTTTTATTATTTTTTTTGTTTCGCTCCCGGTACGCGAACCGGTTAGCTTCCCGTTAGCTCAATCCGGAGGCGCGACCCGGTCCGCGAACCGGTAAACGTTCCTTTTGCGCACCTCTCGCTTTAGAAAACAACATCGTGACGCGTCGCGTCAGCATGACGTTTCGCGTTCTCGCGTAATACGTCATATTACGTGCTACGTTCGCGTACCCGGAAGCGCAGCGGTACGCGGACCGGGCGCTAAACACGAAAAAAAACAAAATTTTTTTTTTTTTTTTTTTTGCCCCGCGGGGCCCTTTTAAAACCTCCACATTAAACCTAGGGGGTCAGCGAGGATCTACTATGCCCCCTTATGGTTATTTCCCCCTTTGTTTTGGCCTCCTCTTGTCTCTCGATCCTACCGAGAGACAAGATGGCGGCCGCTCCGGACTGTTTAGAATGTTGACAGACACCGGAGAGCCAATCAGCTTCGCTACACGAAGTTCCGATACGCGTAAGGTCCGCGAACCGGGGCGCTGCCTGGTCCGCGCTTACAGATATATATCTTTTTTTGAACGTTAATTTCTCAAAATCCACTGCAGCACATATATTGAGACCTACAAAAGGCACATCGGGCTACCAGTCCCTACAATTTTGCCAAGTTTCGTGCAAATCCATTCAGCCGTTCGGGCTAAAAGTGAGGCTAACCGCCCTATGGAAAACTCAATGTTAAAAACACGTTTTGGGACCCCCCTTTTTTCTCGGCCCCCCCTGGACGAACTCCCCCCAAATTTCCAGGGGCTGCTCAGAAACAAAATGTTCAATTTTCCTGAAAATTTCAGCCAATTCCGTCCACAAACGCCAAAGTTATTAGACATAGAATTTTCAAAAATCCCATAGGGAAAAAATCCTAACTATATATACCTACTGGCGACCGCCAGTAGGTAATATATATATATATATATATATATATATATATATATATATATATATATATATATATATATATATATATATATATATATATATATATATATATATGTATATATATATATATATATATATATATCCAATTCGAACAGGAACCCAAATTTGAATTGAAGCCACAGGAAGTAAATTCAGCTCTTTTTATTTTTCTTACTAATTGCAGCTTGCTGGCAGGCACAAAACACAGGAAACCACATCAGAAATTCAAACGCCAGGACGCGTTTCAGGAGTCCATCCCTTCATCAGCAGCATAAGTTCTGAGAGAATTAAAAGCACTGTTCATGGCGCACATCTTTATACACATACCTGCCTCAGTGGGCGTGGTTATTTTCATGGACTTCTGGGAACCGTAGTGCTGCCTATTGTATTTCCCTCATGGGCGTGCTTTCATTCTTCACTTTTGTGAATAATCAAATACCCAAGTGGGTCGATGCGCTTTGCTGGCGAATGTGTCTGCCCTGCTTTATAGATGCAATTTCGAGCGTCAAGCTGGCCCCTCCCCATTAGTAGTCAGCTTGTCTTCCTCCCAAAGCACAAACATCTTTCTGGTGTCTGAACGGGTCCGCAACAGCGATGGGCTTCAATTCACGACCTCGGGCAGGCCGTTAATAATCCAATTCGAACAGGAACCCAAATTTGAATTGAAGCCACAGGAAGTAAATTCAGCTCGTTTTATTTTTCTTATTAATTGCAGCTTGCTGGCAGGCACAAAACATAGGAAACCACATCAGAAATTCAAACGCCAGGACGCGTTTCAGGAGTCCATCCCTTCATCAGCAGCGTAAGTTCTGAGAGAATTAAAAGCACTGTTCATGGCGCACATCTTTATACACATACCTGCCTCAGTGGGCGTGGTTATTTTCACGGCTTTCTGGGAACCGTAGTGCTGCCTATTGTATTTCCCTCATAGGCGTGCTTTCATTCCTCACTTTTGTGAATAATCAAATACCCAAGTGGGTCGATGCGCTTTGCTGGCGAGTGTCTGCCCTGCTTTATAGATGCAATTTCGAGCGTCAAGCTGGCACCTCCCTGTTAGTAGTCAGCTTGTCTTATATATACACACCTACTGGTGGTCGCCAGTAGGTAGTTATAGTTAGGACCTAGCTACCATAGGAAATCCGCAACATTCTGTTGGGAATAACTCTGGCGCCGTTTGAAGAATTTGCGTGTAATGTTTCAAAAATTTTGGCCAGCTCCGCTCCGCTCCTTCCCTGAAAGTTTCGGGGGGATTCGTGAAGTGGCTGTTGAGAAAAAAGGGGGGTCCCAAAACCTGTTTTCTCCATGTTAATTTCCATAGGACGTTCTGACACGGCTACAGCCCGAACCGCTGAACGGAATTACGCCAAACTTTGCAAAATTGTAGGGACTGGTGCGTAGATGTGCCTTTGCTATATTTGGTAAAAATTGCTCCAGTGTTTTTTTTTTAAATTAACTTCAAAAACACATATATATCTATAGGCACACTCCGAGTGCTCTCCGGTACGCGTACCGGGGAGCGCACCCGGCGCGCTACGGGAGTGCGCGAGCGGAAAGCTGATTGGCTGTTGACATTCTAAACAGTCCGGAGAGTCCGCCATCTTGTGTCTCAGTAGAATCGAGACACAAGAGGTGAAAATTAAAAGGGGGAAATGATTAAAAGACGGCAGGGTACACACCCCTGAACCCCTAGGTTTTCTGAGGGGGGCCTAGAAGGACCCTGAAGGGCAAAAATAATATTTTATTTTTTTTGAAATTTTCGCGGGGTAAGCGCTGTGTGCGTTTCCATGTATGCTCACCGGTACGCGCACCCAGAGCGTACCACAGGGAAAAACATTGAAAGAAAATAGTGTAAAATAAGAATTTGGATTGATTAGAGGTAGGGTAGCTCTAAAAAGAGCTGTTGTGTTTTGTGGGTGATTTAATGCAGAGTCTAAAATTCACTTCAATACAATCACTTCGCTACTACCTCATAAATTAGAAATAAAAAGGAATAATATGTCAACTAATTTTTAATTTGTAAATATTAATTTATTGTTCAGCATTTTCATAATTTAATAGAACTTGTAGCATGTCCTCATCTGGAATTTCCTCTTCAATCATATGATCAGGAATCTCCTCATTATAAGTGTGCCATGATGATTGTTGGAATTCTATTGTATCCAAACATTCAATTAATTATTTGTCAAGAGATTCATCCCAAAAATTATTTATGTCATCTCCTCCTTGTGATAAAATGGTGCTGTCGATATCTGTGACATTTTCAATTTCAATAAATGTAGTTGAAATTTCAAAAGAAATTTCCTTGGTCTCCTCATTCTGATTCATTTTAATTTCAAATTTCTTGCTGTAAATTGCAGAAAAAAGTAATCACTTTCATTTATTGTTTTTAGTTATACATAAAATAAAAGCAGCTTAATCAAGTATTTAGTTCTTTAAAATTAATTGGGCAGTGTATAGTATCAGGCAGGAACTAGAAATATAAAGCACTGCATGTGATGAAGCCTATCTTAATCCATAATTATAACAGAAGGACTCTAAATAACTAACAGAAAACATTTTCCAAATTATCTTAAAGTGTACAACATAGTTCCCCTTACAAATTAACAACTCACCTTTTTGAAAGTAGAAGAGTTAGTACTGTGTAATTCAAAGTCCAGCAATTGAGCACCCAAAATTCCTCTCAAAAGTACCTCAGACAGGAGTATCACAAAATGGCCGTGTTATCCTCTCATTTAAGATATATACATAACCAATCATACTTCATCACACACAAATTCAAAACGAAAGTAATATTTTTATTGGTTCTAAATTTCAATACTTTCAAATGTGTTTTTCCCATGCAATTTTCCATAGGACATTTAGACTTGTGGAAATGAAATGGCAGTTTCAAAGTAGGAATTATGAAAAAAAGTGGTTGAGATTCAGTGCACTTGAAAAACAAGAAATGATTGGTGCTTTCTTAAAATTCCAAAAACCAAACATTTAGAAAAAGGGTCCAGAGGCTAAATTAACGACCCTGTCAGACATATGCCCCAATACTATACACAAATAACAGAAAGAATGTCTGAGGGTCAAATTGGAATACCGATGTGTGTAATGAAAGGTACAAAAAAGGTTAGGTTGGACGAAAGTGCAATAAGTGCAACTAAACAACACAATCCCGCAATTGGGAAAAAGTGCCCATCAGTTCCCAAATGGTTCCGCCCTAGTCATCATCTGGGATCTCCTTACCCAGGAGAAAGTATCTTTTGTATATGTAAGTCACGCAATGTTGTTGTGACTATTAAACTCTATATAGATGATACATGAATTATGTGATGGCTGGAACCAAAATTGTTATGTTGTAGTGAATATGGGTAACTGTTTTGCAGTGCATAAATGTGAAAAAACAAATGTGAGATATGTTAAAATTCGGTAGAGATTGAGTAGAAAACAATTAATTTTAATAGTTTCTCTCAACTCTCCCAATATTAAAAATATATAAATGTGAATTAGCTGGCAGATTTAACATAATATCCACCTGCAAGTAGGATCAACATGTTTCAGCATCGGTGACTTTAAGTACGTCACTGCTTTCATCAGGACCTAGATCTATACAGCTACTGCAATAAAAGGAAAGGAATACCTGAATGATTTAGGGATATTCCTTATTCTTCTCCAACCTGTTAAAATAAAAAAGTACCAAGCACAAACAACACATCAGCGTTACACACAAATGAACAATATTAATTTGTCCAAATTATAAATGCCAGTCAAGTGTACTTTTTAAGTGAATATGGTGAAATTTCCATTATCCCAGTTCACACTTGCTTACCTAATTGGTAGGAGGAAAAGTCGTCACCCCACCTGGCTGCAGCTCAGGTGTGTGGAGCACCGCTCTAGTAACAAGACAAAACAAAAACTGGACTCACATAGACATTTCAAAGGTAAAGACCAAATTATGGTCTGTGTGGCTCTCAGTAAAATTCTCATATCAGATGTTGAGAACAGACTCGATCAGGGAGTGATATAGTTATTGGTGCACGTTCCTGCCAGCCGACTGATAAAGATACACTTTTACAGTATATCTTTTATGAGCTGTCGCTATTTATCACTTATTATTGAATTTGTCAACTACCTGGAGATCGTGTTAGTCCAGGAAATTGCGCAACCCTGTTATCGAGTATTGTACTCTGGCAATATCAAGTATTTGTAAAGAATCATTGTTTCTAACTCAGATCTTTCGCAGGAGTAAAACTTGAGACGAATCTTCCCTGGTGAAGCATGCTCGGGTATCATGTAAGGCCCGGAAGTTACGTGACCCTGATATCGAGTCGTATACAGGGGCAATGTCATATATTACAGAGGATCATTGTTTCTAACTCAGATCTTAGCAGGGGTGAAACTCGAGACAAAACTTATCCCAGTGAAGCAAATGGACACAATCATTACTCGGAAAGGACTAACCTGTCCGTCGATGCACTTGGCGTCCCTCTGTGCTGACTGGGGGGGCGCCGGTAGTCACGCGGTATCACGCAGATCTGGTAACCAATAAAGATGGTTGACACGTAAACACCGGCGCCCCCCCAGTCAGTACAGAGGGACGCCAGGTGCATCGACGGACAGGTTAGTCCTTTCCGAGTAATGATTGTGTCCATTTGCTTCACTGGGATAAGATTTGTCTCGAGTTTCACCCCTGCTAAGATCTGAGTATACGATAACAGGGTTGCGCAATTTCCTGGACTAATACGATCTCCAGGTAGTTGCCTAAGATCACACTGTGAGTTAAGCTTGATTCACCCATCAGTGTGATCTTAGCCACATGACCAGAATGTTACATGTAATCTACCATGTCTTTAAAAATCATGTACTTCCATATTTTTAAAGACATCAACTAAGCATATTATTCACCCAGATCCATTTAAAATCAAGCTTGACTCACAGAGTGATCTTAGGCACATAAGACACATGTCATGACACACACACAAGGAGAGAAATGACACACAGGAAAAGAGAGATTATGCACGTGCAAAGTGACATGAGACACAGGCACAGAGTACCCTTTAAGCTAAGAGAGGTAAACTGTTAGAAGGCACAGGTGACATTATTGAAAAATGTGGAAATGTAATTTCTTATTTCAAACAGACACTCAGTGTGAACCTTGTCCAAAATTTAAAAGCCAAACATTTTACCAGAAAACATATTCCATAGAAAATCGTTTTTGATACAAAGCACAGCACATGTAATGTAAATCAGGCTTATGTTGTAAACTAGTGTTTATATCGTTTACTTATTGTTATTGCTATGTAATATGTTTGTAGTGGTCTATAATATGTAATTTTTTCTTTTCCACAGATTATAATCATCTATAGAAAAAAAAAGAATATGCCATCTAAGGAAAGACGTCAAAAAAATTACAAAAAATAATTAAGGTCCAAGGAAAAAGAAATACAAGACTCATCCAAAACAAATTCTTCAGTTGAAAAAAATAATGCTCCTGGTAAGCAAACAAAGAATTTTCTCAGGAAGTTATTGAAATGTAAAAAAAAAAAGATATGTTATTTAAAAGAAGAATAAAACACCTTTAATTATAAAGAAGAAATAGTGTCCCTCAAAAAATGACAGACCTGTAGAAGGAGATGATATTGTCCATAGGAATAGAAGGCGAAATCAATTTATTGAAATTCGTAGACGAATGTTTTATAACAGAATAGTATACAATGTATTAAAAATGTAAAGAGGTATACAAAAAGACCGCTTTTTACAAAAAAAATGCATAAATAAGATTGTGGATGAAGCATTTAAAGTGAAAAATAAGTTATATGGATTAGTAATGAATAGAATTCGTACACTAGATAAAGTAATCAATGTTTTCAAATCAAAATGTAAGTGGAGGAGAGTAATTAACCAGACTCATTTTTGTGATGTTTTTCTGGAGAATGGAAGCATAGTTCAAGTTGTGAGCCATTTTTTAATGAAGAACGTTACTTTCAGGATAATGATTTGGTGCATGCAGTTGACACCAGTGGTCGAGCATATGAGGTGAAGGACGGTTGTCCTGTTGAAAAAGAAAAGATTGTGCCTAGAAATACAGAAGAGGTGTTAGCTGGTGAAGTTTTAGGGAGATGTCCTAAGGCTCCAGTGTATACTTGGAATTGTAGTTGTATTTGTAGTGTGCGACAGGATTCAATTGATCCGTTTCGCAGTTTCTTACGGACATATACTAAGAAAAGTCTAAAACAAAAAATGAACATTTTGCAAGAGTTGGATCCTTGTAGAGTGAGAGAAAAAACAGGTTTGCAAGGGCATTCACTGTCTTTCAAGAAAAGTATGTCAGAGTGTTTTTCACCATTTTAGGATGTTAGCAGTGCATCATAATAAAGTGAGGAAATTAGTGAGAAGGCTGTATTATGCAAAAAGTCCAGCACTTAAACTAAAACAGTTAAACAGTGCTCTTTTGCATGGGACTGAATTAGATGTGAAAAACATTTGTGAAGAAATTGAGTTTTGTTACTTTGGTGAAAAAGGGGACAGTGCAGAAATAGATAAAGTAATAGAAGGTAATATAGAAGAGAATGTAGACATTTAAAGTACAGAAAAATTTGAACATGAAATTACCAAGTTTAAGGTCAATTCAAGTGAAAGGCCTAATTTTACTTGTGTGTATGTTGTCGACGAACTCATTATAAGCATCAGACTATATTAGTTGATTTATATGTAAAAAGCGAAAAGGTAAATAATAATGAGTGCAAGGATTTTTCAACTTATTTGTTGGTAGAAAATTGTTTTGATTTGGGTTCTGATCAACGTATTTGTAAATATTGTTATAATAAATTAAATGAAAACAGAATGCCTGCTCAAGCTTTTCATAATTGTAGGAGAGTGGGGTCTGCAATCCTATGGTCACCCCAGATTTTTGCTTTTTGCTTCAATGGTTTACGACTTTCCCTGGCTGTGGGCCTGCTAATCAGACCCACAGCCAAGCTGTTCCCTCTCTAAAATTGACAACCATGTGCCTTAGGTGCATTTACCAATTGGTACTGGGCCACCTTATCAGCCTCTGTACAGTATACCTTAGGTATCCAGGGCATAGGTGTACCCAGGGCCTACCAGGAGCTGAAGCATGTATTATGCCACCCCTGGCTGGCCATCTAAACAGACACAACTGGCTGCACGACAGCTGGGGCAAGGCGGTGTAATCACCCTTTGCTTTAGATATAGTTACCTATATTTAAACCTAAAATGGACACATATATTCCTATTAGTCACTCCTATGGAAGGCCTTATCAATCCTGAAGGCAGAGTGCTTGGAATTATGTAAGATGGTGCTCTGGCATGAGCTAAGCCCGTTTGCAGCTTTCGGAACCAAGTCCTAATAGCTGTTCCATGATAACGCTATACCATATACTCTTAAGTGCATGATCAACCTCGCGGTTAAATGCTAACTCTGGTATAACATTATCAAAACATGTCGAGTAAGGTGTCATACGAATTGGAATACTACCCCCTCGCCAATTCTGGCGACGGGGGTAGCATTACACCCTTCTAGAGGGACACGACATGTATGTAACTGTGAACCCCGGTTAAAGTTAACTTGAGCCTTGGCATCACAAAATGGATGCTGCCACCACAGACACAAGTCTGACCTCCTGCTGCTGGGAGTCCTTCCAGCGAGGGCGGCTTGGACAAAGGGTTTCCTGCCTTGGGAGGTGCTAGCACCACCCCAGACAGGATTTTGTGTATTGGGTAGGGTAGGCTTGAAAGGAATGAGACATGCCTGGGGCACACAAGGTGCCCTGTGCATACACCGGTTCAAACCAGTTGCTGGGACACTCCAGTCCCAGCTCTGGCGGAAAACCGGACAAAGGATAAGGGGTGTAACCACCCCCCTTCCTGGTCCCACCCAGGGGAGGGACCTAGTCAGTAGTGCAGCCCCCTTTAGCAGGATAAAGGTAGGAGCTGGTCCCATTCCAAATCAGATTAATCCTGAACTACTCTACAAGAAGAAACTCTGGACTTCGACGTTCTGCTCCACAGAAGACTGAAGAAAATCTCCCTTGT